>NC_133449.1:159637018-159937018 GCF_048565385.1 Saimiri boliviensis
TCTGGGCCGTCTGGGAGTTGTTCCAATTTCAGAATTCATCTCTGCAGAGGAAGGAGCCGCATCCTCGTTCCTCTGTTGGAGATGGGGATGCCACCTTTGCAGACTGGTTTTCTCTTGTTCCTCTTCAAGCTCAACGATCTGCAGAGCTGTGGGGGCTGCCCTCACATGCCCACATGGATGTCACTTGCCAAGCTAAGCTCCCAGCCTTTCAGTGGTTCTCTGAACTCAGCTGAGACCATCTCTAGGGGACTGTTTAAAGAACAAGGCATCCTGCTGTCTTTCACGTAGATTAGGATGTCTCCCTCAAGCTGACCTGGCCCAGCTAAGAACCGGGTGGGCACAGCTTATCGTGTGCTGTCCCCACCCAGAGTCTCGCTGACCCCTCTGCCCTTTGGTATAATGGGACAGCAATGGCCATTAGGGAAATAGCCCTGTGGAAATATATAAACATGCTCAATGGTTAAGCCACAAAAATGTTCAGCATAGCTTTGTTTATGATACTAAAAAAAAAATCTAGAAGAACCCACATATTCAACCATTAAATAAAGTGTGACACATTCATAAAACAGAATTCCATGAAGAGAATTATTTAACAACACTGAGAGATGGTCACAATTTATCTGTAAGTGAAAAAAAGCAGATTATAACATCTTATGTTGGAAGAGAAAAACCTCCAGGCAGTTCTGTGAACGAAACCAAGGGGCTCTATTCTATAATGAGGGGTGCTTTAGGGTACAGACTTGGAAGCTGGAGGCCGGGGTCCTCCAGCAGGCTCTGCCATCTTGCAGCCAAAAGACTGGGCTATTCACCAAACCTAAAAAGCCAGAGGTGGCCATCTGTACAACTGGGATAATACTGTCGCTACAGACATACTAGCCACTTAGCTCACCGTGTGCGGCCTGCAACAGACAGACATTATCAACATCACGCATGGGTTTATTTCCATATTATGGGTGTTTTTCATTTTCTTACATATGCCTATTTGTATTTTTAATTTTTTATTAATTATTAATTAATTAATTTTAAAAATATTACTTGTATTAAAAGTAAAAGCAAGCCGGGCGCCATGGCTCACGCCTATAATCCCAACACTTTGGGAGGCTGAGGTGGGCAGATCACAAGGTCGGGGTTCGAGACCAGCATGACCAACATGGCGAAACCCCGTCTCTACTTAAAAATACAAAAATTCGCCGGGTGTGGTGGCGCACACCTGTAATCCCAACTACTTGGGAGGCTGAGGCAGAATTGCTTGAACCCGGGAGGTGGTGGTTGCAGTGAGCCGAGAGCGCACCATTGCACTCCAGCCTGGGCGACAGAGCAAGACTCCATCTCGAAATAATAAATAAATAAAAATTTTTAAAAATAATTTTAAAAAGGAAAAGCAAACACGACCATACCAGGAAGCAGCCCAGTGGAACTCATTCCGGTGTTTTTGGCCAGCATGTTGTTGAGAACATTGCTTATTATTGCTGCCCCAGTAAGATTTTCGGGGAGAAACTACGATCTGCTCTTGGAAGCAGGAGGCTTCCTCGACTACACTGGCTGCCTGTGAGTTTCAAGCAGTTGTGCACCTAACCTCAATGCCCAGCGTGAGAGGATCATTTAAGAAAACCGTGACACAGCTCTACCATGTACATCGGTTTGTAATGTACACAGGAGAATGTCTGACAGATTTCCACCAAAGGGTTAGAAGTATTACTGGGAGACAGGAAAGAGGGGGACATTTGTGCTTTAAATTTTGTGTATTTCACTAATGATCGCAATTCATTCACAGAAATCTTGTATTATAGTGAAAACAGAAATAACATAATTTGATGTAGTAGAAAAATATTTAATAGCATGTAAAGATGTTGACAATTTATTATGATTTAAAAGAGGTTTGTAGGCCAGGCGCAGTGGCTCATGCCTGTAACCCCAGCATTTTGGGAAGCTGAGATGGGTAGATCACTTGAGGCCAGGAGTTTGAGATCAGCCTGGTCAATATGGTGAAACTTCCTCTTTTCTTTTTTTTTTTTTTTTTTTTTTTGAGATGGAGTCTTGCACTGTTGCCCAGGTTGGAGTGCAATGACGTGATCTCGGCTCACTGCAACCTCCACCTCCTAGGTTCAAGCGATTCGCCTGCCTCAGCCTCCTGAGTAGCTAAGATTACAGGTGACTATCACCACACTCGGCTAGTGTTTTGTATTTTTAGTAGAGATGGAGTTTCACTATGTTGGCCAGGCTGGTCTAAAATTCCTGACCTCGTGATCTGCCCACCTTGGCCTCTGGGATTACAGGCGTGAGCCATCGCACCTGGCCGTGAAACCCCCTCTTTACTGAAAACACAAAAATTATCCAAGCATGGAACCACACACCTATAGTCCCAGCTACATGGGAGGCTGAGGCATGAGAATTAAACCACTTGAACCTAGGAGGCAGAGGTTGCAGTGAGCCAGGATGGCAATGTTGCCCTCCAGCCTGCCTGACAGAGCATGACTACCTCAAAAAATAAAAATAAAAATAAAAATAAAGGGGGGTTGTAAAATACAGTATATGCATATTGTCCTTTCTGCATAAACAACTTTATATACCAGACAGAAAGGAAACGTCTGGTGAAAATGTTAAAATATGAACCATAGTTACCCAGGGTGGTGGGATACAGACATGGAAACTGTCTTCTTACTTGTCTGTAAGTTCTAAAGTTTTCACAGTGGACATTTACAACTCTTGCGATGAAAGAAAAAAAAAAAAACGCATTTTCTTAAAAGGAAAGAGTTGGCCCAAGCTTTTGCCTGTCCTGAGTGCCTAAGTCACTGCAGACTCATTCTTAGCCTTCCCGCCTCCTTGCTCCTCACCCAGGTGTGTCTGTGTCCCACTGGCTTTCATATGGGCCACTTTGCTGTCCTTCCTGTGTCCTTGTAAAGGGCCTAAAATCCTTGTTAGAACCAGGCAAGAAAGAAGCCAGGACGCAGCCCCAGCCCACCGCTCCCCGTCCAGTGGTTCCCCAGCCGCCCGCCGCCACCTCCTGGGGCATTGTTCTCATTAGTGGGGATGCAAAGCAGATCCAAAGGCGGAACTATAAACACCAGAGACAGAGACCCATAAACAGCTGGGTAACCAAGTCCAGCTGTGAAGATGGGCCCTGGCCACACTGGAGGCCAGATGGGGGCTGGGCTGGCCAGGCCACGGACTGCCCTCTGCCTCTCCTCCTCAGGCTGCCAGGAGCCCGGTGGGCAGCACTAGCTAGAGAACTGGAGGGTGGAGGGTCTGCACAAACCTGAGTGAGCTTACTTACATGCAAGTGAGCAGGGGTCTGGGGGCCAAGGATTCTCAGGTACCTGAGCCCCATTACCTGTGTACCTGGGCCTCAGTTTACCTATGCGAAAATGGAGAAGAAAAGAAGTAACAGACTAGATGGGTTTTCTCAGCTCTACCGTATCATGACCCACCCATAAATCTATGCACTAGGCCTGAATGCCTGTAATGAATCTGTCTGTAATATAATAAATATATATATTAAGTGATAATATAAATAAATGTTGTAATTAAATCATCTGCACTATAAATATAACCCATGTAATATATAGAGAGAGAGTTTTTTTTTTTTTTTTTTTTTAAGGTGGAGTTCCACCCTTGTCACCCAGGCTGGAGTGCAATGGTGCTATCTCAGCTCACTGCAACCTCCGCCTCTCGGGTTCAAGTAATTCTCCTACCTCGGTCTCCCGAGTAGCTGGGATTACAGGCATGTGACACATTGCCTGGCTAATTTTTTGTATTTTTAGTAGAGATGGGGTTTCCCCATGTTGGCCAGGCTGGTTTCAAACTCCTGACCTCATGATCCACCTGCCTCGGCCTCCCAAAGTGCTGAGATTACAGGCGTGAGCCACCGCACCCGGACACATATTATATATTTTATATCAGCCTCTTTAATATTATGTTTCTAAATGTTTAATGACCATTCTCTGGTATCTGTGATCAGAGAGCCTGTGGAGGCGAGCCAGGAAGACTTCTTGGGGGAAGTGAGACTTAAAGGCTACGAATTCAACAGGGAAGAGGAATGAGCCCCCCAAAAGGTTATAATAGAGGAGAAGGGAGGGATTTGAGTGTGAGAGGATTTGAGTGTGAGAGGGCTGTTGCAGGTCATTCAGGGAAGGGATCCATGCCCATCTTCCACCCTAGAAACAAACCTTCTGGCACGGGAGAGGTCAGGGAGAAAGCACACTGGGCTGAAGTGACTAAGATTTCCCAGCCCCAGAAGCTCCCAGACCTGGTTACGTAACAGGACTACTGGGGAACTTTGTAAAAACACACTCCGGGGGCCTTCCCAGGGCTCCTGAATCAGAATCTAGGACAGTAGTGTCCGAATATTTGAGTTTTTAATAATTGCCTGGTGGATTCTGAGGCTAGAAGTCTGGTACAGGTGGGTGTCAGGGAACCTCTGGCCCAGAGTTCCCCGTGTCTGTGGATTGGATGTAGGGTAGGAGGGTCACCCATGATTTTCACTTCCTGTCCTGTGTCTAATCAACCCACACAGAGCATAGTCATTGTTAGGCAGCTGGTGCCACTCTATGCTTGGGGCCTGATGGAACTGGGGACTCTTGAGAAGCTCGTCACCTAGTGAGAGGTCCAGACCCCCACGTCAGCCATCTGAGCTCAGTGCTGGAGGTTGGAATCTTCTCGGGTGGCACAGCCCAAAGGGTGGATGCTGGAGGAGCCCAGAGGAAAGAAAGCAAAGCCCTGAAAACAGGACTATAAGGGGACCACAGAAGGCTTCCTACAGAAGATACCCTGAAGGATGGGGAGGATGCAGGTGATGGAACAGGAAAGGAACAAACAGGCTAGGTGGAGGGGATGATGGAAGCAAAAGTGAGAAGTGCAGATGCAGTAGAGGGAAAAAATATGTGGGGACCATTTTCTGGCCATGTGGTTTATCAGGGGCTCTCCCTGTTGGGCACTGTGAAAAGGCGGTGTGCTACACAGCCACGCCAGGGGACCAGGAAGCACACCTCCCATGTCATAGGCAGCTGGCCCAAGGTCCCAGAGGAAAAGCCCAAGCCTGGGACCCCCCCACACACATACCTGGGGGAGACTCTCCCACTCCACCAGGCCTAGCCATGTGACTTTCTCAGTTCCCCCATCTGGGATCACATGGGGCAGGCATGGGCGGGGAAGAGTGGCAAATTCCAACTCTGACCCCAAGATCAGAACCTCCTTTTCCAGAGGGGCCCCTGAAGGCCAAATCAACCCTAATCCAGGTCGCATCTTTCCAAGCCACCTCAGTCACAGTTGCCGTTTCTACCCATATCCCTTCTTCACACTCTAAACATTTTCTATGTGATTATAAAAACAGTAGAGTCGGCTGGGCACGGTGGCTCACACCTGTAATTCCAGCACTTTGAGAGGCTGAGGCAGGTGGATCACCTGAGGTCAGGAGTTCCAGACCAGCCTGGCCAACATGTCAAAACCCCATCTCTACTAAAAATACAAAAATTAGCCGGGTGTGGTGGTGTACGCCTGCAGTCCCAGCTAGTTGGGGAGGTTGAGGCAGGAGAATCTCTTGAACCCGGGAGGCGGAGGTTGCAGTGAGCCGAGATCTTGCCACTGCACTCCCTTGGGTAATAGAGCAAGACTCCGTCTCAAAAAAACAAAAAACAGGAGAGTCAAACTGGAGACAAAAAAAACCCCACAAACCTCACTGAAAACAATTAAGGACAATATAAATAAATGGAAAAAGACCCTGTGTTCACAGATTGGAAGACTTAATATTGTTAAGATCATAATATTCCTCAAATTGATCAACAGATGTAACTCATTCCCTACCAAAATCCCAGGTACATTTTTTTGCAGAAATTGATAAGCTGATCTGAAAATTCACAGAGAAATGCAAGGAACTCAAAATAGCCAAATATCATCTTGAAGAGGAAGAACAACTCTAGAAGACTCATACTTTCCAATTTCAGTAATTACTACAAAGTTACCGTAATCAAGACTGCATGAAACTTACTTGGGGATAGACAAATAGATCAATAAAATAGAATTGAGCCATATGTGTATATACTTATATTTATGGTCAACTAATTTTTGACAAGGGTGCCATAATAATTCAATGGGGGAAAGAATAGTTTTTTTTAAAAAATGGTGCAGGGACTACCAGATGTCCACACACAAAAGAATGAAGTTGGACCCCTACCTCACATCATTTACAAAAATGAACGAAGACCTAATGACCTATCTGAGTAGAATCTAGCATCCAGAACACATAAAAAAAAAAAAAAAAAAAAAAAAAAACCTCTTACAGCTCAACAACAAAAAGACAAATGACCCAATTCAAAAATGGGCAAAAGACCTGAATGAACCATTTTCCAAAGAGACATACAAATGTCCACCAAACACATAAAGAGATAATCAACATCATTAGTCATTAGGTAAATGCAAGTCATAACCACAATGTGGTACCACTTCACATCCACTGGGATGGCTATAATTTTTTTTTTTTTTTAATGGAAAATAAGGCCAGGAGTGCTGGCTCACGCCTGTAATCCCCAGCACTTTGAGAGGCTGAGACAGGCAGATCACCTGATGTCAGGAGTTTCAGACCAGCCTGGCCAACATGGTGAAAACCTGTCTTTACTAAGAGTGCAAAAATTAGTCGGGCAAGGTGGCACACATCTGTAATCCCAGCCGCTCAGGAGGCTGAGGCTGGAGAATCACTTGAACCTGGGAGGTAGAAGTTTCAGTGAGCTGAGGTCAGCCACTGCACTCCAGCCTGGGTGACCTGACTTTGTCTCAAAATAAAGGAAAACAGTGGCTCATGCCTGTAATCCCAGCTACATGGGAGGCTGACAGGGAGGATCACTTGAGC
Organism: Saimiri boliviensis; assembly: GCF_048565385.1. Lineage (NCBI taxonomy): Eukaryota > Metazoa > Chordata > Mammalia > Primates > Cebidae > Saimiri > Saimiri boliviensis. The sequence goes on from NC_133449.1 coordinate 159,643,860, forward strand.
CCAGGAGTTAGAGCCTGCAGTGAGCAACGATCACACCACTGTACTCCAGACTGGGTGACAGAGTAAAACGCTATCTCTTAAAAAAATAATAAAGCCAGGCATGTTGGCTCATGCCTGTAATGCCAGCATTTTGGGAGGCTGAGGTGGGCAGATCTTCAGGCCGGGAGTTTGGGACCAGCCTGGGCAATATGGAGAAACCCAGTCTCTACAAAAAATATAAAAGTAATCCCAGCTAGTCAAGAGGCTGAGGTGGGAGGATCCCTTCAGCCTGGGAGGAGGAGGTTGCAGTGAGCCATGATCCTGCCACTGCACTCTCGCCTGGGCAACAGAATGAGACTCTGTCTCAAAACTAAATAAAATAAAATGGGGAAAAAAAACAAGTTTTGGTGAGGATGTGGAGAAACCGGAACTCTTGTATATTGCTGGTGGAAATGCAAAATGATTCAATGGCTGAGGCAAAAGTTTGGTGGTTCCTGAAAAAGTTCAACATAGTATTACCTTATGATCCAGCATTTCCCTCCTACATGTATACCTAAAGGAATTTCAAACAGATACTTGTACATGAGTGTTCACTGCAGCACTACTCACCACAGCCAAAAAGTAGAAACAGCCCAAATGTCCATCAACTAATGAATGGATAAACAAACATACCAATAATGGAATCGTAGCCAGTCATTAAAAATGAAGTATTAATATGAGCCACAACACAGATTAACCTTGAAAGCATGCTGAGAGAAAGAAACCAGGCACAAAAGATCACATATGGAAGAAGGATTCCATTTATGGGAAACGTTTGGAATATGCAATTCACTGAAACAGAAAATGGTTCAGTGTCTGCCAGGGCCTCAGAGAAGAATGAAGGATGACCGCTTACTGGTATTAAGTTTCTTCTTGGAGTGATGATATGTTCTGGAATTAGATAGTGGTGATGGTTGCACAACTTGCTAAAAACCACTGAATTATACACTTTAAAGCATTATTTTGTGTATGTAAATTATATTTCAATTTAAAAAAACAGCTGTCTGGAGTGCTGTATATGTATTTTTATTGTGGTGAAATACATCTAACATAAAATTTGCCATTTTAACCGTTTTAAAATGCACAATTCAGTGGCATTAATACATTCACAATGTTACACAAACATCATTACTATCTATTTTCAACATTTTCCATCACCCAGGGAGAAAATCTGTGCCCCTTAGGTAATAACTCCCCATCCTCCCTCTCCCCTCAGCCATGGTAACCTCTAATCTACCTCCTATCTCTATGAATTTGCCTATTCTAGATATTTAGTATAAAGGAAATCAGACAACATTTGTCTTTTGCTATGCCTGGCTTATTTTATTTAGCATAATGTTTTCAAAGCTAATTTATGTTGTACCATGTATCAGAATTTCTTCCTCTTTGTGGTGGAATAATATAGCATGGTATTATGTACCACATTTTACTTGCTCATTCATCTACTGATGGACACCTGTGTTCTTTTCAGCTTTTGGTCATTGTGAATAGTGTTTAACTTTTTGATGAAACATTAAACTATTTTCCATAGTAGCTGTACCATTTCACATTCCCACCAGCAATGTATAAGGGTTCCAATTTCTCCACATCCTCATCAAAATGTATTTTCCTTTTATATATGTGTGTGTGTGTGTACATATATAAACACACACACACACACACACACACACACACACACAAAATCTATATATATATAGATATATATAGATATATAGATACATAAAATAGCCGGCCAGGTATGGTGGCTCATGCCAGCACTTTGGGAGGCCCAGTCGGGCAGATCACCTGAGGTCAGGGGTTCCAGACCAGCCTGGCCAACATGGTGAAACCCATCTCTACTAAAATTACAAAAATTAGCCAGGCCTGCTGGTGGTGCATGCCAGTAATCTCAGCTGCTCCGGAGGCTGAGGCAAGAGAATTGCTTGAACCCAGAAGGTGAAGGTTGCAGTGAACCAAGATCACACCACTGAACTCCAGCCTGGGCAACAGAGCAACACTCCGTAAAACAAATAAAAACAATTACAGCCATCCTGATCGGTGAGAAGTGGTTCTGATTTGCATTTCCATAAAGACTAATGTGTTGAGCATTCGTGTGTAGGCCATTGTGTGTCTTCTTTGGAGAAACGTCCATTCAAGTCCTTTTCCCATTTTTAATTGGGTTGTTCATCTTTTTGTTCTTGAGTTGTTCCTTAATATAAAGGGACTATATTTTTTGGATATTAGGCCCTTATGAGACATATAATCTGCAAATATTATCTCCCATTCTGTGGATTGTCCCTTAACTCTCTTTTATAGTGTCCTTTTTTTTCTTTCTCTTTTGAGACAAGGTCTCACTCTGTCACCCAGGCTGAAGTGCAATGATGCAATCCTGGTTCACCGCAACCTCTGCCTTCCAAGCTGAAGGGATCATCCCACCTCAGCCTCCCGAGAAGCTGGGACCATAGGCTCGCCACCACACCCAGCTAATTTTTGTATTTTTTGTAGAGATGGGGTCTCACCATGATGCCCAGGCTGGTCTTGAACTCCTGGGCTCAAGCGATGTGCCTAGGTCACCCAAAGTGCCAGGATTACAGGTGTGAGCCACGGTGCGTGGCTTTAATGGTGTCCTTTGATACACAAAAGTTTTTATAAATTTCAATGAAGACAAATTTATCTTTTTTTCTTTGTTGCCTGTGCTTTTCATGTCATATTTAAGAAACCATTACCAAATTCAAAGTCATAGGTATATGCACCTATGTTTCTAACAGTTCTAAGTTTAGCTCTTAAATTTAAGTCTCTTATCAATTTTCACTTAGTCTTTACATATGGTGTGTGATTTATTTTCACATATAGAATCACCCTTGCATTCCTGGGATAACACTCACTTGATCATGGCATATAATTTTTTCGTTTGGTTTTTCTGTTGTTTTGTTTTGTTTGTTTGAGATGGAGTGTTGAATTAATTGTTTTAATTTAAAAAAAAAAAAAGAGAGAGAGAGGCGAGAAAGATGGAGTCTTGCTCTATCGCCCAGGCTGGAGGGCATTGTCCCAGTCTTGGCTCACTACAACCTGTGCTTCCTGGGTTCAGTGATTCTCCTGCTTCAGCCTCCCAAGCAGCTAGGATTACAGGGGCATGCCACCACGCCCAGCTAATTTTTTTTTTTTTTTTTTTTTTGAGACGGAGTTTCGCTCTTGTTACCCAGGCTGGAGTGCAATGGCGTGATCTCGGCTCACCGCAACCTCTGCCTCCTGGGTTCAGGCAATTCTCCTGCCTCAGCCTCCTGAGTAGCTGGGATTACAGGCACGCACCACCATGCCCAGCTAATTTTTGTATTTTTAGTAGAGACGGGGTTTCACCTTGTTGACCAGGATGGTCTCGATCTCTTGACCTCGTGATCCACCCGCCTCAGCCTCCCAAAGTGCTGGGATTACAGGCTTGAGCCACTGCGCCCGGCTGTTTTTTGGTTTTTTGAGATGGAGTCTCGCTCTGTTGCCAGGCTGGAATGCAGTGGCACAATCTTGGCTCACTGCAACCTCCACCTCCCAGGTTCAAGAGATTCTCCTGCCTCAGCCTCCCCAGTAGTTGAGACTACAGCCACACGCCACCACACCCAGCTAATTTTTTGTATTTTTAGTAGAGATGGGGTTTCACCGTGTTAGCCAGGAGGGTCTCGATCTCTTGGCCTTGTGATCCACCCACCTCAGCCTCCAATAAGTGCTGCGATTACAGGTGTGAGCCACTGCGCACAGCGTAATTTTTGTATCTTTTGTAGAGACAGGGTTTCGCCATTTTGGGCAGACTAGTCTTCAACTCCTGACCTCAGGTGATCCACTCACCTTGGCTTTTCAAAGGGTTGAGATTACAGGTGTTGGCCACCTCACCCGGCCTAATGTTTTTTAGTATGCCGCCGAATTTGGTTTTCTAGTATTTTGTTGAAGATTTCTGCATTCATAAAGGATATTGGTTTGCAATTTTCTTTTCTTGTAGACTCTTAGTCTAGCTTCAGTATCAAGGTAAAGCTTGGCCTCCTAGAATGAGTTGGGAAGCGTTCTCTCCTCTTTAGATTTTTTCTAAGAGTTTAAGAATTGACGTTAATTCTCCTTTAAATGTTTTGTAGAATTCACTGGTGATGCCATCTGGTGGTAGGCTTTTCTTTGCTGGGAGTTTTTTGATTACTGATTCAATCTCCTGACTTGTTATAGGTAGATTTTCTATTTCCTCTTGAGTCAGCTTTGGTAATTTGCGTGCCTCTAGGAATTTGTCCATTTTATCTAGAGCATGTGATCTGTTAACGTGCAGCTGCTTATAGCAGTCTCTCATGTTCCTTGTTTTCCTGTGAACTTGGTAGTTGTGTGTGTGTGTGTGTGTGTGTTTTGAAGTGTCATTGTCGGTGCCCCAGATTACTCACCACTTCCCCTTCAAGGTCCCAGGAAGAACAATCAAATGTAATACGTTTCCGAACTGGGTGGGCCACTTGACTCATCAGCCCATCCTGATCAGCCTCAGGACAAACGTGGCAGTGCCACCCCCAGGCTCGGGCTTCCAAAATGGGGTCTGCATGTGTGTGATACCAGAAACTGATGAAGACTTTAGTGAGCACTCACTGTGTAGCAGGACCTGCTGAGGGCTTTCCAGACACTGTCTCTTCACTCCTCACAACATCCCTGCAACCTTGGTCCTGTGACTATTCCCATTTCACAAAAGCAGAGAGTGAGGTTCAGAGACATGAAGTACTTGACCAAGGTCACACAGCCAATACTGAGTCTGAATCTGAAACCAGATCTACCCAGCTGTGCATATTTGGACTACTGTGCTGTGCAGCCTGTCCCTTCCCAAGGGGGAACATCCCAGAATGGGGCAAAGGCCAAGGAATTCAAACTCCAGTTTCTACCCCCACTCCCTGAAAGGTGTAATAGAGCAGAGCTCTAAGTACCCATGCAGAGGGGCCCTCCATCTGCTGCCATGCAAAGCAACAGATACCCTCCAGCCAAGTGCCCATGCAGAGGAGCCCTCTGCTGCCATGCAGAGCAGTAAATACCCTCCACCCACTGCCCAGAGGTGCCCGTGAAGTACAGTGCGGAAGAGCATGAGGGTACACACCAGCAGGGCATGCATGTGCACTCAACTGCTTTTATATGTAAAACAGTTTCTAGAAAGATCCACACAAACTGCTAATGATGGTTTCCTCTGAAGTGAGTTGAGGACAAAAGAGAGAGAGTGGAAGGAGACCTGCATGTGACACCATTCCCTGTTTGTACTTTTCTTTTAGATTTGTAGGTACACATACTTTTAGGCACCTTTAACGGCTGCCCAGGACCACCCAGTCCCCAGCCCTGAAAAGGGCAGGGCCAGGCAGGTGAGTTGTCTCCCTCTGCCTCACGGTCCTGGCACTTCTCTGTGCCAGGACACATTCCAAGCCTCAGGCCCAGGAGGCAGGACAGCCTAGTGGACTCCAGGCTGTGGAGTCTCATGGACCAATGACTACCAGCTCTGTGATTCTGGCAGTTACTGAACCTCTCTGAACTCAAATTCCTCAAATATACAATGGGAATGATAATGCCTACCTCAGAGGACTGTTATGAGGATTAAGAGGCCAGGTGAGGTAGCTCATGCCTGTAATCCCTGCACTTCGGGAGGCTGAGGCAGGAGGATCACTTGAGGCCAGGAGTTCAAGACCAGCCTGGGCCACATGGCAAACCCCCATTTTTACAAAAAAAATACAAAAATTAGCCAGGCATGGTGGCGTCTGCCTGTAATCCCAGCTACTCAGAAGGCTGAGGTGGGAGGATGGCTTGAGCCCAGGAGCCTGAGGCTGCAGTGAGCCAAGATCACTCCACTGCACTCCAGCGTGGGTGACAGAGCTGTCTCGAAAATAAATAAAAAACTTTAAAGATAGCTCTTGATAAGCAGAGGGCCTGCCTGACACAGAATGAGAAATACTTTTTATTATTTATATTATTTAATTCATTGATATTAATATAATAATAATATTGCCTCACTACCATTAACCACACTCCCAGTCTTCCAGGGAGGCATTCACACTGACTAGACTGCGAGACGCTGGGGTGATAGTGCCCCCTAGTGGATACCTTTTGGACTGCATCTGATGAGTACCTATCATCTAGTACCACCAGAGAAAGGAGTCAAAATTCAGTTCCATTTCTTCCTTTTTACTCCTAAATATTAGGTTGGTGCAAAAGTCATTGCAAAAAAACTAGTATTTCACATGTACTTCTGGAGAACAATTAGAAACTCTTACATAACAATAAAATAATCAAAATCAGAAAATTGAACATCGATCAAATAGTATTATCAAATCCACATGGTTCCTCTTGACATTCTGCCATGTGTCTCTACGGTATCCTTTATATTACAGCTCATTGTTTCACGGTCCGGGAGGACCCCACCAGGGTCACACATTACATTGGTTTACCACATCTCTTTAGCATCCTTTAATCCTGAATTATTTCTCAGCTTTTCTGTATCTTTCATCACCTTGACATTGTTGGGAGCTCAGGCCAGTTATTTTGCAAAATGTTCCTCAGTGAGGATGTGTCTGTCTCTTCCTCTTGGCAGGATTTGTGTCCTGTGTTTTTGTTGGGAATTTCCCAGGTGTTGCACTGGGTCCTTATTGCATCACATCGGGAGACACATGGTATCAGTTTGTCCCAGCACTGGTGACATTAACTCTAGATTCCCCATCTGTCAGCTCAGGGAAGCTCAGCTCCCAGGGCCAGAGAGGAGCTGAGACTGGCCTACAGTCACATGAAGGTCAGGATCCTCAGCTCAGGGTCTTCACAGATGCTTAGGATAAATGCAGCAAGGCAAGAAATTCACCAGCGGCACCCGGACCTCCTCCAGATCCTAACTCCACAGGAGCTTAAGGGCTGGGTAAAACCGTGTTGGCCCTCATGGCACCGCTGTGTACGTCTAGCTGCTTGGTGTCCCCCTTTCTGCTTTGTCCATTTCTATTTTTCATTAAGACTTTTTCATTCCACAAATGATATGCAAATACATCATCCTTATTTTATGCATATTTCAGCCAAGACTAAAGTCCCCTTTGAAAGTCCCCCTTCTCAATCTTTCCTCCCCTACTATTAGTTTGATGTGATACACATATAGCTACAACCCCAGGAAAAAGACAAACTGTAGTGTTCTCTTTCCACGATGGTCACACGGTCTAGATCTGTCAGAAATCAGAAAATTGTATAGAAATTTCCCTGGCAGGACTTGAAGACTGAGCTCATTACTTTCAACCAAATCATCATGGTATAGTGAATGGATACACTGGAGGTTACTTAGCTGATCCCCTGTGGATGGATATCTAGGTTGTTCCCAGCATTTGGCTTTTGTGAAACACACTGCCCAGGGCACATGATCCAGGCTTCTCCAAGGAACTGCCCACCTCTAGAAGTCCGAATCCCTCCTGGAGTACCAGATGTCCTGGGTGGACTCCTCGCCATGGGGGATGAGGAGGGGCTGATGAACTACTATTCATTAACCCTTTGGGGACTTTTGGGACCTCTGAAAGCAACTGGACTGGGTTTTCACAATGTTTCAAGGAATCAGGGTTTCAAGACAGGCTGAGAGACAGGGAGGAGGTGAGCTGGGAAGAGTCCAGAGCTTCACTCCCACCTTTACCTGGTTTTCAGTTAAGTGATTCTTTCGAAACAGAATCTCAGCCGTATTTAAATTCAAAACCCTCTGTTGCAGGCTGAGCCCTCGGCTGGCACAGACGCCCTTCCACACCATGCCTCTGGAACTCCTCCTGTCCATGCAGCCACCAGCCGTGTTCCTGCTGGTGAGGGCCACCAAACCTGCACCAATCTCCCAGCTGATGAACTCCAAAGAAGGGTCTGTGGGTGCTGCCCTTGTGTCTTCAGAGGTGGCATTTTGCTATGTTCACTTTGTGCACACTGGGTCCGGGGAAGCAGGACTGTCCAGCTGTGTCCCCAGCATGCCCCTCTTCTGCCCCTCAGAAGCGGTCTGTGCACATTTCTGGGGACCTTCTCTGACATGCATGGGGCTGATTCAATGTTCTCAAACTTTCCTGAGCACCAAGGAGTCTCTTAAAGTACAGTGACCAGGCACGTAGCTCATGCCTGTAATCCTAGCACTTTGGGAGGGTGAGGCGGGCAGATCACGAGGTCAAGCGATTGAGACCATCCCAGCCAACATGCTGAAACCCTGTCTTTACTAAAAATACAAAAACTAGCTGGGCCTGGTGGTGTGCGCCTATAATCCCAGCTATTTGGGAGGCTGAGGCAGAAGAATTGCTTGAACCCAGGAGGCAGAGGTTGCAGTGAGCCGAGATCACGCCACTGCACTCCAGCCTGGCAACAGAGTGAGACTCCATCTCAAAAAATAAATAAATAAAAATAAAGTACACCGTGCTGGGTCCCACCCCAGAGATTCTGAATGAGCATATTTGTGGGGAGCCCAGGAACATACATTGTTTAAAGCTTCCCAAGGAGATTCTGAAGGAGCAGGTCTGATCCCTTGCACTGCAGACACTGGCCTGGCCACTGCCTGTGTGAACTCCTTCTCCACGCAAACTGGAGTCTGGCCTCACCAGGCTGTGAGGGCTGCAAAGTCATTTGTTTTGCCCAGAGTTCTCCTGGACAGTGGGGCTTTCCGTACTAAGCAGAACCCACAGGAACCATGGATCCGAGTCAGAGCTTCCCAAAGTGGGCTGCCTCGGTGTACCGGAGGGCTTGTTAAAGATGCTGGGTCCCACCCCACATCTCCTGGAGTTGAATCTCTGGAAGTAGACCTGAGAATCTGCATGTTAGGCAAGTTCTCCAAGTGAGGCCACAGAGTCCAACTCCCTCCACGTGTCTAAAAGGTGAGGGAAATGGGCTAAAACAGTACAAGTGGCTTGCCCCTGGCTGCAATATACATTAGTAGCAGAAATGGTTCCAGTCTCGAGTCTCCTCTCTATCCAGTGCTCAGCCCGCTGGGCTTCTGAGCAGTCCAGCCCATCTGAGTGACGGGTGGCTCTGAGTGCCCCTGTGGCTGCCCTAGGCTGGGCCTCTGCTCCATCTGGAAACACTTCCATTTGTAACCTAGTGGAAAGGATCTGGTTGACCAAGTCACCATGTATGTATGTGTGTACACGTGTGGGCGCGTGTGCATGCCTGAGGTGGCGGGGATGCGTGGGCTTTGGCTGTGCATGCAAACACCCCTATTCCACCCTCCCCTGCAGGCCTTGTAAAAAGGTCAGACAGACAGGACCAGGGTGTACAAACAGAACCCCACTTTATTAGCAGTTAGTTCAAGATTGTACATTAATGGAGGAAGGTCTCACCTTTAACACAACCCAAAACGGCTGGTTTGAGAGCCCTCATCAGGTGAACTGGGTAGCGCTCCCTCTTCCCACTCTCCCCACCGCCCCCAGGAGGGAAGCAAACCTCCGCCTGCGCCCCTAACGTGCCCCCCACCCTCTCCAGTCGGCCCTCTCCTCTCCCAGGAAATGACATGAATTTCATGCACAAATTACAAAAGGAGCCCTCTTGCTAATAACAAAAGCTAACACAGTCATAGAAAACCCTCTCCTCCCTCGTTCTCCTCCAGGGCCAGAAAGAGGAAGAACGGCAGGGACGCACTTCTCAGGATAAAACGCAGCCAGTTTCCGCCAGGTTCTCAGCATTGACCCCACATAAACCCTATGCCCGTCCCTTGGAAAAACTGAAAACTCTCCAGCCATCTGAGCTGGCGAGGGCATCCAGCCCAGAGCTGGCAAGCCAGGAACCCAGTGTGTCCTCAAGGGCCTGGGCAGCAGGGGGTCTAGGCCCACCTCATCCGCACATCAACTAGAGCGGAGCTGCCTCCTTCGATGTGTGAAAACTCCTGCTGTAGCCCCTATCTGCTCATTCAACAGATGAAGAAACTGAGGCCCTGGGAGGAAGATGTCAGGCAGCTACTAAATGGAGCCAACTGGGACAAAATTGCACAGCTCCTGCCACCAGCTGGAGCTCTACTCACACCACAGCTGTGGGAGGCAGTTGCCCATGGAGGCTTTTCTCTGCTGCGTCCCAGAGCCTGGCTCCGCTCCAGCACACGTGGACCACGGGCCTCCAGGAAGTGAAAACCCTGGGACCCCAAAACAGAGAGAGAGAGACACATGCTGTGTTTGGTGCCCTGAGGCCCATCCCCAGGGTCGAAGGTCCAGCCTCCAGGTGTGCAGCTTCCTCCTTCCAGAGCCCTGTGTCCTTCCTTCCGAGGCCCAGATGTTGCGGCCCTCTCCAGGGAGCCCTCCCGGGCCCTCCCCAGATCTCCTGCTCTAACCGGCCCCTCTGCTGTTTTGGCACTTGGTACAGGTGACAGTGGAGGCGCATCTTAGGCAGGAGTGAAGTTGTCAAGTCAGCACAAAAGGCAAAACCCCATGGAGCCTAAATCAGCCTTGAAAGTACAGGGGACAGAATAAGTGGTTATGCGACACCATGAGGAAACCACCTGACAAATGCGGAACGGGGGGTGTCAACATGACAGCAGGCCAAGGGCCTCAAAAACGTCACCGAAAGCCTCCATGTGAGCCGAGAGAAGACCTTTCAGCATTCAAGGAGACTTTAAAAACATAGTTATCAAAATGCAATGTATGCACCGTGACTGGACGCTGATTGCAAAACCAGGCACGAGTTATCTGGGAGACAACTGGGGAAACTGAATACAGAGTGGACGGGTGTCCTTGGGAAATGACTTCTTGTCTTGGCTGCGATACTGGCCCAACATGCAGGAGAAAGCCCCAACAAGAGACGCAGGCTGCAGCTTTCAGGGGTGAAGTTTCATGATGTTTGCCATGTACTTTTAAATTAGGCCAGAAAAAATAGATATGTACACAGAGGGAGCAAAACAGATGTGCAAAATGTTAATAATTTTAGATCTAGATGCTGGGGAGTGGGCATTCATAATTAAATGAAATGTTTGGTAAAGCATGTTTGTACTTGCTCTTCCCACTAACAAGCTGGGGGCCCGCTCAGCCTCTGCAGGTCGGTGCAGCCGCTCTCCTCCGCTGGGAGCAGGTGGCTTCCTTAGCTGGACCGAGAAGCACTGACTGACTGCTCGTCTTGGGGGTGGGGGGTGCTCAGAAAAGGCCCATTTTTAAACTTCAGATTCATCCTCCAAGCAGCCAGATGCTCCACCACAGAAGGCTCTGGAACCCTGAATGGCGGAGGCAGCTGCAGTGACACTCCTGCCTGTGCTCGCCCTGGGGCCAAGGCTCATGGAGGGGACCACAGAATAGAAGCCACCTGAACATCTTCAGCCACTTCTCTCTCCTGGTTTTGGCCAAACGCTTAGAGTGAATTGGTGGGCGGTAAAGACTGACCATGCTGCCCCATGAGTCTGTGGTTTTCTCTTCTCGGAAGGGGTGTCCGTGTACCCATCAGCTGACAGCCCCTCAAGCAGCTTAAGTGCCTCTCCTTCCATCCCCCATACCTGCAAGTCCCAGCAGCGTCTGGGCCTAGTGGGTCTTCAAGAAAGGTCTGTTAGTGGGAGTGGAAGTGGCAGCAGTGACCTAGACAGACAGACTTAGAACCTGCGGCAGGTCCAGTTCCCAGGCTCACAGAAGGGCCCAGGCAAAAATCCAGATGATCTCTGCTGTCCCAGGATTTCCAACTGCCTGCTCTTTCCCACAGCCAGAGGCAGAGAGAAGTGGAGCTCCTGCCCCAGGCCAGCCCGCCTCTCCTGCCTTCCAGCCTCAGCGAGAGAGGCCTGCAGGCCCGGAGAGTCGCTTTCAGAATCTGGGAGCTGTAAGATCCTCACCCGCCCCACAGCCCAGTCCCCTCCCTGACAGATGGGAAGTGAGGCCCAGGACTGGAACTATGGAAGTCACGGCCCCTCTCTAGGAGCCTCTGGCTCCATGGCGTGGGCAAGTCTTCATGAGTGTACAAAGCAGATATGCCACCCTGTCCTCAGACACTTTGCTCCTTATCCCTGCTGGGCCAGCGACGCCCAACTTTCCCAGGCTTGCAGACCTCATTGAGAGGCATGATGGGGACACTGCTCTGTATTCTATCAAATCACCTGCAGCTGGTCCCGGGGACTGTCCGACTTTCCTCCTCCCAGCAGAGAACTGGAGAAAAGGGAATCAGCTCAGAACAGACCCAGGCCCCCGCAGGCTGGGGAAGGCCCTCCCGAGAGAGAACACAACAGGGAGGCAAACGCAGACCTGGGAATGAGAAGGCTCAAAGGCACCCTGGCTGGGAAGGAGTGGTTTGTCCCCGTGTCCTGGAATGATCTCGCTGTGACGGAGGGAGGAACAGGAACCTGACACAGAGGAGGGTCCCAAGGATGGGCTCAGAGGCAGTGTGGCACTGGAAGAAGCGCGACAGGACTTAGAACCAGGAGCCCCGGGTTCAACGCTCTGCCCTGCTCCCAGCCAGCTCCGTGACATCAGCCAAGCAGGCCACCTCCCCTTCCTGGACCTGTTTCATACCCATCAAAGGACCTTCCAGCCCCATGATGCTAGAGTCTTCTGAACAAGACAAGGCTCTCCAGAAAGTATTTCCTGGGTGTCGGGGGAAGCGGAATTTGGCAGTTGGAGGGGGCCAGGGAGAGGCACCCCAGCCTCAGTCACTTCACATTGTTAAACGGGCGGGCGGGGGTAGGAGCAGACCCCAACCAGAAATCAGCCCAGAGATCCCACTGTCTACAGGGGGCCTGGAGATAGTTCCGTGGGCCCTGGGGGGCATCCCGGCTCTCAGGGCAGCTCCCGGCCTAGCACCATGTGAGGGAGAGGGGGCGGCCCAGCTGCTTGCCCCAGTTCTAGCTCAGCCCTGGCGGCTTCCTTTGGCTGAAATTCCCTCAGGGTCACTGGACGTCGCACAGCCTGATGTCCTGGCGACAGCTGGTCTTCCCGGCCATCTCACCACCTGTGTTCACCTGGGGTGGCCCCAGGGCGGCCACAGCACTGGGGATTGCCCCTTCTGACTGTCTCCTCAGCCCCCAGGCCACTGAGGACACGCCCTCCCTCCCTGACACCTCATCTCTAGCTCTAAGACAGGATGCCCCTTGAGACTGGGGCTTACTACCATTTTGTATGACTGAATTAAAAACAAACCCAACCAAAAAAAATAGAATATATATATATACACATTATATATATATATATATAACACAGTGTGACCCCAGCACCCAGGGTATAAACTCTGGCACCAAGAAAAAAAAATATTAAAATACTTTAGCTTCTTAGTATTTGGGAGGTTAAGGGGGTCTCTGGGAGCCCTCAGCCACTGGGGGCCGGCAGTCTCACCACCTCGCCCACGTCTGCCTGGGCGTGAGGCTGGGAGGGTGTGGGCCGAGTCTGTACGCAGGAACATGTACACTGGCAGACTCCTGGCCCGCCTCAGTTTTTTACCACAGGAAACACCACACATGTCATATCCCAGGGGGAAGGAAGGGGGCGCAGGTAGGGTCCAGGTCTCTGGGCCCCATGGCAAGGCAGTGCCCCAAAGCCCCCGCAGGAAGCCTTGAGGATGGGGTGGAAACTGTAGGAACCAGAGATTCTTTCCCCAGAATGGGAGGGTGAGACGTGAACGAAGGAACCAGAAGTGGAGGCTGCGTGTCCTCTCGAGGTGGTCACCCTCCCATCCAGCCTAGGGACTGACTCTGGGGACCCAGCTGGCTCTTTGAAAGAGCCTGGCTCAAAACAGTCAGAGAAATGTCCAGTCTCTCTCCCTGGTTTGGCAAAAGGCTCTCCTCTCCTATAGTCTGGAGGACAGGGGCATATGGCAGCGAATACTGAGGGGCACCCTGAGGAAGCAGGGAGTGGTAGGTGAAGAGAGGGGACGTGGGTGGAACACAGTGAGGGACAGAAGAGTCTCGCAGACCCCCTCCTACCAGGAAGCGGCCTCCCCAGGAGCAGCTGGGAACGGAATGGACCTCTGCTGGCGAGGGAGGTCCCATAGGCCATAGACCCAGCGGTGGGTACCCTGAGGTGCCTGCGGACCCGCCTGGGTGCTCCCCTGGCCCCACCAGGCCTCCAGAGTATTGCTCATAAGCACGCGGCTGCCCCGGCCCAGCTCCCCACTCTGCAGGTCAGTCTGGCTCAGCGTGTGGCGGGACATCCCTGCTGTCACAAATGTTCAGTCTGGCTGCAGTGGCCGTGGCTACCTGGTGTTCTGGAGATCCTCGCGTAGCCAAGTGGGAAGTGTCTGGCCCATCTTGTACAGCAGCTTGGAGAGCTCGATGTTGTGGTCCCGGTAATAGTCCTTCAGGAAGGCTCGGGACTGTAACGGGAAGAAAAGCTCAGACCTTGGTGATGTGCTGACTTAAGAGTGACCTCCTCTTTAAAACCGCCATGCTCGGCCAGGCATGGTGGCTCATGCCTGTAATCCCAGCACTTTGGGAGGCCAAGGTGGGTGGATCACCTGAGGTCAGGAGTTCAAGACCAGCCTGGCCAACATGGTGAAACCCCGTCTCTATTAAAATACAAAAATTAGCCGGGTGTGGTGGTGGGCGCCTACAATCCCAGCTACTCAGGAGGTTGGTGCAGGAGAATCTTTTGAGCCTAGGAGGTAGAGGTTGCAGTGAGCCAAGACCACGCCACTGCACTCCAGCCTGGGTGACAAGAGCAAGGCTCCGTCTAAAAAAAAAAAACCCATGCTGTTGGCACCATTCCCCCATACACCTCTCATTTATCCACAATCTCCTTCTAAATGGTAGCCTCCAGCAGAGAATTCCTGTTTGGCAGGAGCATCATAGCTCACAAGATCAAAATTCTTCTGATAGGGAGAGAAGAGAGAGGATTAATAATCAAAACCCGAGGCGGGGCAGGGCCAGGCACAGTGGCTCACGCCTATAATACCAGCACTATGGGAGGCTGAGGCGGGAAGATCAATTGAGCCTGGGGGAGTACATGAGCCATGATCACGCCACTGCTTTCCAGCCTAGACAACAGAACAAGACCCTGTCTCAAAAATTAAAAAAAAGAAGAAAGTAGGAAAAGGAGGAAATAACAAGACACACGGTCTGTGACCTTTTGCCTACATATTTTTTAAAGCTGCTTTTTTCCCCCTATGTTTTATACATGCTGTTCTTACCTACCCTTCCATTCCGTAAGTCCAAATACTATAAAATAGATCTCGTCCTTCTAGGCGCAACTCCAGAGACTCCCATCCCTCCTTTAAGGAGCCTTTTTACCCCCCTCAGCTTCAAGTGCCACCCCCTTGTTCTGAATTCCCACAGCGCTGTGTGCCCTCTCTGACTGCATAGCACTCTGCCTATATTCTACTTAATGGTGCTGTGACTCATCTCCCTCCAAGACCAGGAGTTCCTTGAAGGCAGAGAACATGTCTGGCTCATTCTCAAAACCCCACAGCACTCAGCCCTTAATAGAAGGTAATCAATACTTGTTTGACAAAATCAGTTCTGACCCACTATGTCCCAGCCCATGTTTCCTCCTCTTAGAAATACTGCCCAAGAGATGCTAAGGCCATGAACATGCTGAGTGCATGATAAAGGGAAGAGAGGCCCCCCCACCCCATACATGGGTCCCTTACACTTATGCAGCTGCCACAGGTAGTGTGTCCACCACTTACATCCAAGTCCATCTCAGGATATTTCCGGCCCTTGCTTTTGCCCAGACACTTGGTTTTTCCTCCTTCGAGCAGTTGGCACCAAAATCCTTTCTTTGGATCAAACCTGCAGAGGTGGGAAAGTCTCTGGATGGGAGCTGGCTCAGCCCACCCACTTCCCACCTTAAAGCCATGTTCATGGACCCCAGGAATGGCAGAGCCCAGGGAATCTGCTACTCTTGAACCTACATGGACTGTTGGGGGCTATGTGCCACCTGCGGGATCAAATGTGCCCTGGGCTGCACTAAATGTGCCTGCCCTACTTCCCGGCAAAGGCAGCTCACAAACTGTGAGTCGCCTCTTCTCCAGCCTAAGCAGCCGCAGCCCCTTCAGCAAACTACAGCATGAACAGTTTCCCATCCTTCAATGTTCTGGGAAACCTTTTCTGAGCATTCTCAATGCTGAGTAACTTTTGAAACAAACAAACAAAAAAACCCCAAGAAGCCTTCTGTATCTCCCCCAGTGTCAATGGGGAAGGGGGTGTTTAGTGGGGTTTCTTTTGCTTTTTTTTTTTTTTTTTTTTTGAGGCGGAGTTTCGCTCTTGTTACCCAGGCTGGAGTGCAATGGCGCGATCTCGGCTCACCGCAACCTCCGCCTCCTGGGTTCAGGCAATTCTCCTGCCTCAGCCTCCTGAGTAGCTGGGATTACAGGCACGTGCCACCATGCCCAGCTAATTTTTTGTATTTTTAGTAGAGACGGGGTTTCACCATGTTGACCAGGATGGTCTCGATCTCTCGACCTCGTGATCCACCCGCCTCGGCCTCCCAAAGTGCTGGGATTACAGGCTTGAGCCACCGCGCCCGGCCTCTTTTGCTTTTTAATAAATTTCATCTTTATCAAAACATGCAGCAACCACAGCTCCACTTAAGCATGCCTATCACTGGAGTGTTTTATTTTTTGGAGTAAACTTCAGAAATGATACAGCAAGATTGCCAACATTATCCTGCTTTTTTTCTCTTTTCTTTTTTCTTTTTTTTTTTTTTTTTTTTTTTTTGGGATGTAGTTTTACTCTTGTTGCCCAGGCTGGAGTGCAGCGGCCCAATCTTGGCTCATCGCGACCTCTACCTCCCAGGTTCAAGCGATTCTCCTGCCTCAGCCTCCCAAGTAGCCGGGATTACAGGCACGCGCCACCAAGCCTGGCTAATTTTGTATTTTTAGTAGAGACAGGGTTTCTCAATGTTGGCCGGGCTGGTGTAGAACTCCTGACCTCAGGTGATCCACTTGCCTTAGCCTCCCAACGTGCTGGGATTATTACAGGCGTAAGCCACTGTGCCCAGCCGTCTGCTTTCAAAGGCATTTTTGGGATATGAGATCTGAAGCTGTCATGGGGAAGGGAAGGATACTGACATCAGAATTCAGCCCTGGATCAGCAACTATTGGGAGATTCTTGAGCGTGAGGGCATCAAGAACACAGAATTCCCATGAATCAAGGAGGAGAACACAGATTTCTGAATGGGTCACAGGATAGGTACAGATGACGACCATGATGACGCTGGTGGTGGTGATGATGACAAGGACAGCAGCAGCTACTATTTATTTATCACTTAGTGCATGCCAAGCACTCAGCCAAGAGCTCCCCATGAAGCTTTCATTCAATTCAGTGGCCTTGAGAACGCAGGGATTATTACCTTTATCCCCAACTTACAGAGGAAACTGAGGCTTGAAAGGTTGAGGAAATGGATTTGGAGCCCTAACCCAGGCATCTCCGACACCATGGCCCACGGCCTGAGCAGGTGGCCCTTTCTCCCTCAAGGTGAAGGACTGACTTCCCTTCTCCACCTTCAACTCCCACCACAGTGAAGAGGGAATATACTTGTGGCAAGATTTTTCCAAGAATGGAGCCAGGGAGGGTGACTTGATTCCTCCTTCTCTTGGGGTCCCCTCATCTGAGTATGTCACTTATCTGTGACATAGCACTGGAGAGCAGCCTCTCCCAGCCCTGAGTCCCTGCAATTCGGGCAGGCACTTACTCATGGTGGGAGGGCATTCTTGCCACACTTGCACGAGGTGCTGAGTAAGATTTTTTGTTTTTGTTTTTGTTTTGAGGCAGTTTCATTCTTGTTGCCCAGGCTGGAGTGCAATGGTGCGATCTTGGCTCACTGCAACCTCTGCCTCCAGAGTTCAAGCCATTCTCTGCCTCAGCCTCCTGAGCAGCTGGGATTACAGGCACCTGCCACCATGCCTGGTTAATTTTTATATTTTTAGTAGAGACAGGGTTTCGCCAGATTGGCCTGGCTGGTCTCAAACTCCTAATCTCAGGAGTTTGAGATTCACCCACCTTGGCCTCCCAAAGTCCTGGGATTATAGATGTGAGTCACCACGCTGTTTGAGACTAGCCTTAGCAACACGGTAAAACCCCATCTCTACAAAACATACAAAAATTAGCCAGGAGTTGCTAATTTAACTGCCTGTGGTCCCAAGCTACTCAGGAGGCTGAGGTGGGAGTCACTTGAGCCTGGGAGGTTAAGGTTGCAGTGAGCCGAAATCATGCTACTGAGCTCCAGCCTGGGCAACAGAATGACCCTGTCTTAAGAAAAAAAAAAAAAACCAAATGCCAAGAAAACTTGTGAGAATTGGGGCGGCTCATTACTGATCTAACTTATTTACATAAAACACTCTGAAAATGTTCAGCCCAGATGAAAGAGAACATTCCAGGATGGTCTGATCAGAGTAGAACAGATTTATCACCTCCCTTTTTCTTAAGGCGATACCTTTATTAATATGACTTAAATCATATTAAGAACTTCTCATACTTGCTGACTCTAATTAACCTCTGTCTCTCTCATAATTATTCAAGCCTTTGGCTTTTTTGGCCCAGGTGCCTTATCAGGGAAATAACCTGCTGAGAGGCAAAGGCAACACTCACGCCAAGGTTCTGTGGTAGTCAATGGTGTTGGTCACCCCAAGGAACTTCTGCACCGTGTCCATCACTTTGGCAGGTTCTGTTCGCAGCAGTTTGCCATCCAAGACCAGAATCTGGAGAGGAGGAAAGGGGGAAAGGGGATCGGGACCTGCTTCGTCTTCGGTGGCAAACAGGGACAATAGTCACAGCAGCAGGAATGGGCCTGCTTATAAATATGGAACCCTGCACCCTCTAGAATCTAGCTCCTCCTCCGCTATTGAATGGCAGGTCCTCTGTGGTCTCACTCCTGCTCTCCACCAGCTTCCACTGCCCAATGCCATTTCTTGGAGAGCAGGAGTGAGAGCTATCACCAAAACCCTGCCTGCCCCTCAAGTCCATACAAACATCCCTCTCTGGCCTCTCTCTGGCTTCCAGCCTACATGTCACTCTTCTGCTCAAACACTCCACAAGTCTGCCTAAAAGGCCTGGTATGGCTAGGCATGGTGGCTCACACCTGTAATCCCAGCAGTTTGGGAGGCTGAGGCAGGCAGATCACTTGAGGTCAGGAGTTCAAGACCAGCCCGGCCAACATGGTGAAACCCCATCTCTACTAAAAATACAAAAAAATTATCCGGGCATGGTGGCACGCGCCTGTGGTCCCAGCTACTCGGGAGGCTGAGGCGGAAGAATCACTTGAGCCCAGGAGGCGGAGGTTGCAGTGAGCCAAGATTGAGCCACTGCACTCCAGCCTGGTGACAGAGCAAGACTCCGTCTCAAACAAACAAACAAACAAACAAAACCACAAAATTATCCAGGCGTGGTGTTACATGCCTCTAATCCCAGCTACTTGGGAGGTTGTGGCAGGAGAAGTGCTTGAACCCAGGAGGCAGAGGTTGCAGGGAGCCAAGATCATGCCACTGCACTCCAGACTGGGAGACAGAGCAAGACTCCGTCTCACAATAAATAAATAAATACAAGGCCTGGTATGTTTGGAGGCGTATACCACCCCTCCAGTCAGGCTCTCCCTCCCTCACCTGACTGCCTCAGGCCTTTCTGGGTCCCCTTAGGGCTACAGGTCTGTGGTGATGGGACACAGGCTTGGGGAGTTCTCATGTATCAACTTCGGGATAAACAGGTCTACAGTCTTTTTAGGCCCGGTGCAGTGGCTCACGCCTTTAAACCCAGCACTTTAGAAGACCAAGGGAGGGTTGCTTGAGCCCAGGAATTTGAGACCAGCCTGGGCAACACAGTAAGACCTTGTTTCTTCAAGAAAAAAAAAAAAAAATTAGCTGGGCACAGTGTGCCTGTAGTCCCAGCTACTTGGGAGGCTGAGGTGGGAGGATCGTGTGAGCTCGGGATGTCGAGGCTACAATAAGCTGCGATCACACCACTGCACTCCAGCCTGGGCAACAGAGATCCTGTCTCAAAATAAGAAGAAGAAGAAGAAAATCTTTTTATAGACCCAAGGCTCTAGCACTCGAAGGAGGGCATATCTGGCCCTGCGGCTGCTGAGAAAGAGTTTGAGGCTCTCCGCTAACCACAGCAAGCCAGTACTGTGACAGCCCTCACAGGGTCAGGGACAGGAGCTACCTGGTTGGCGTGATAGGCACTGAGCCAGCGCTCGATGTGGGTGGCGTACCAGCCGGGGACCAGGCAGCGGTTCTGAAGGGCACGCAGCTTCGAAGACGCATCGGAGCCAGCTGTGATCACCTCATGGAAGGTATACTTTAGGGCCACCGGGTCATCATGGGCTCGCTGGTGCTGCAGACAAGGAAAGGAGGTCAGTATGCCACATGGAAGGCACAAAGGAAGTAGCCTTAGAGCGACAGCGGCCTGGGAGGTGGCCAGATGATCCTCAGCTGGACCCAGGAGCTCTGGGTCTGAGTCCTGGCTCTGCCTCTCACCATGTCCAGTGTCAGGGGAAGCCACTGCTCCCAGAGCCCCAACTTCTCCCTCTTTGAAATACGGGAGCTGGACTAAAGCAGGATTTCCTGAGGCCGGGCGCGGTGACTCAAGCCTGTAATCTCAGAACTTTGGGAGGCTGAGGCGGGTGGCTCACTTGAGGTCAGGAGTTCAAGACCAGCCTGGCCAACATGGCGAAACCCTGTCCGTACTAGAAATACAAAAATTAGCGAGCATGGCGATGTGCACCTGTGGTCCCAGCTACTCAGGAGGCTGAGGCATGAGAATCTCTTGAACCTGGGAGGTGGAGGTTGCAATGAGCTGAGATCACACCACTGCACTGTTACTCTATATAGAAGGCAACCACTCACGAATGCAATAAAAACAAAGCAATGTTCTGAAACTCCAGCCACACACAAATGGCTGCAACAGGCCCTGGACATGCCCTCTTCATTGGAAGCAGAGGTTGGCAAGGTTAGAAAGGCCGTAAGAGCCACTTGCACCAAAGTGAGCGTTTCTCCTTTATGGCAATCAGAAGGATTGGGAAAGAGCAATAAAAGGGAGACTGGCCAGTCTGAACCACCTAAAGTAATGCCATGGGAGGCTGGCATCTGCAGAATTCACTAAGAACAGAAATCCAGAGCTCGGGCACCTGCGCAACTGGCACTACCCCCAGGTGCCAACCCCCTCCCCTGAGGATGACACACAGCCCAGGGCCGGGACAGTAATGGTACGCAGCAGCCTCCTCCTCGTCCAGACTTCCTTCTGAGACAGGCCACCACGCTTCCTCTCCTCCAGCACCTTCCCGCGCCTCCTGGGGGGAATGAGCCTCCCTTCTCCTTCTCTCCCTTACCCCTCTTGACCATGGACAGAAAAAGGAATAGGGTCTTAGATTTACCAGACTTGGATTCAAATGCCACCACGTGAAACTTACTGAAACTTGGGTTTTCTCATCTTTGAGAAGGGGACACAAACATCAAACCCCTCCTCTGCCTTCTAGAAACCCGCCATGACTCTCCAGTGAGGTGGCAGATGTAGAGCAGTGTCAGTGCAGAACAGGGACTGACCCGGCCTGTGGCAGCTCCCTCTCCACCCTGTGTTCCCCCAGGAAAGCAGACTGCCAGTTCCCTGCACAGCGCCAGGAGGCAGGGGCATGCGGCACAGCAGAAAAGAGAAATACCCAGTGAGTGTTTCTTGGTTTTCTTCTCCTAAAGAAAAAGCCCATGAGAAAGCAGACATCGGGGCATAAACAGAAGCCCTAGAGAACAAGAGTAAGAGAGGGCTTCCCCATAGGCTCAGGGAGGGGCAGGAGGAGAGAATTCCACGTGGGCAAAGAGGAGGCTGGTGCCAGCCGTGCGGAGGAGACCGAGAGGGCCCAGGCGGGAGGCAGCCACTGTCACATCTGAGTGAGGTGGGAAGTAACACAGGCCAGTGGCCAGGTCTGAAGAGGCTGTCCCAGGCAGGACAGGGGACACCTCCCTTAGCCCAGGGCCCCACTCCCTCCCCAACACCAAGCACAGACCTGGTCTGCTGGGTTAATGAGGATACTCAAGACCTCAGCCTGGACAGCAGGGTGGCTTTCAGTTGGGGTGCCACTTCTGAATCAAAGTGCTTGGCAGTGTGGCATAATTTCAGGAATGCTGGCAGCCAGGGGAGGGACTCCCCGTGCCCTGCCATGGAAGGCCTGAAAGCATTCCTGCAGGCTCAGTGGGCTGGCGTGCAGGAAATTAAGTCAGGCCATAGGCATTAAAGAGAGCTCTGGTTCATACATGCCCCACATAGGGGCTCGGATCCACACCCTCTCCACATATCACAGTCCAGGTAACTGCCTCACCCGGTCAGGAGCCCGCATTCTCCACTGGAATGGCAGTCCTGTGTCTTGTCCTTCCACGAGCCCCCACTCCTACCCCAGTGTCCAGCGAGGAAGCTACAGTCAGTATGATCCTGAGTCGCTGTTCAGCAAATCTAAGCTTCCTCAAGGTGTAACCAGCCTCCACCTCTTGTCAACGTCAGAATCAGAGGCAGGACCCTGCCTGACGCTAGGAGGACTGGCAGCTGGCTTTCCATTTCTGCCTGACTCCTCCACCAGGGACTCTATTCTCAGCTACCACCATGCTCCTGGTGCCCGGCTGACGGCTGGCAGACAGTAGGTACTTACTAATATCTGTTGAAGGAGTGAGGAACTGAGTATCTGACGGAGCCCTGTGCCCCCACAACACACACACAGGGACTCCACCCCAGCCCCACTTACCTGGTACCAGGAATAGGCCCGGTCCGCGGGGTTGATGAGGATGGTCAGGACCTTGGCTTTGGGCAAGAGGGCTGCTGCCCGCCGGGGTGCCACTTCTGAATCAAAGTAGTTGGCGCTTTTCTCAAAGTAGAAGTCGGAGGTGGTGTTGGAGGGGATGGGGAAGAACTCCATGTACCTGCAGGAAGCCCAGAGAGGGACCTCACAGATAAAATCTTGAGGAGGGAGCTAGGGCACCCGGCTGGCGGGTGAGGCGCTGGGATTGAACTTCCTCGGAGAGCAGGCAGGAGACTTTGCTCCCAACCAAACAAAGACTTGCCTCCAGTGGGGATTCTGGAGGGAAATGGTCTCTCGGCAGCCTCCTGGTTTCAAATTCCCTCCTTTTCGAGGAGACTCTGGGGTCAGGAGGATCAGAAGACTTGTGGGTTCACCGTCGGTTGCAAGTCATGGGGAGCGGATAATGCCCCTCAATCCTAAACTCTGGGATCCCGCCCCCTCGGCTGCTCCGGGCTAACCTGCCAGAGCTGTCACTCTCTCTGCCTCTAGGGGGCGAGCTGGGGCTCAGAGCGGCTCCAGAGCTGCCCCAGGGAGGCTGGAGCAGAGAGAGGAGGCCTCCAGAGGGCGGGCTTTCTCTCCTGGCCTGGGGGAACACCTGGGTTGTCACTGTGGACCAGGACCTCCTGCCACCCACGTCCCCTTCCAGCCTGCTGCGGGTGAGCAGGGCTTTCCAGACTAATGCCCGTATCCCACCAGAGCGATGGCC
Organism: Saimiri boliviensis; assembly: GCF_048565385.1. Taxonomy (NCBI): domain Eukaryota; kingdom Metazoa; phylum Chordata; class Mammalia; order Primates; family Cebidae; genus Saimiri; species Saimiri boliviensis. The sequence continues at coordinate 159,667,188 of NC_133449.1, forward strand.
ACCTCTGGATGAAGAACCTCTGGAAACCAAATGAACGCGCCAGGGTCCGACTTCTGAGGCTTGTGGGAAGCAAAGCCCACCCTCACGAATGGTACAGGGTCCCTATCCTATCCAGCGAGGTAGGGCTTCTCTAGGGTGGTCCCAGGGATGGGGCCATTCTGGAGGCCTGTTAGATTCCTGTAGCTCACTTTACACCGACCTACAAAATCAGACTCTTGGGGATCGGGCCAAGGAATCACGCTTTCTCTCCTCTTGCTGAATTTTCTTTGCTTGTCCACGATCCTTTGTTTACCATATCTCAAATGAGAAAGCTCTGAAAACACAGGCTTTGCTTCCTAAGTTTGCAGCAAAGCCATTGGGCAACAAAACCTGCCTTATTCCTCCTTCTCTGTGTAAATATTCACATACTCTGCTAGAGACGTATTAATGAATTTGCTAACAGATTGCTGCCCTAGGCATCACTGAAGATGTTACTAAACATGTGGTTTCACACCTTATTACCTTTCTAAAATCTGAAAATGTTGACTTCCAATAATCCATCTAGCCACAGTAGATTTTAGATAAGACACTGTGGACATGTTAGAAATGTAGGTAGATGTGGCTGGGCCCAGTGGCTCACGCCTGTAATCCCAGCACTTTGGGAGGCCAAGGTGGGAGGATCACAAGGTCAAGATCAAGACCATCCTGGCCAACACGGTGAAACACCGTCTCTACTAAAAATATAAAAATTAGCTGGGCATGGTGGCGCATGCCTGTAGTCCCCGCTACTCAGGAGGCTGAGGCAGGAGAATCACTTGAACCTGGGAGGCAGGAGAATCACGAACCCGAGAGGTTGCAGTGAGCTGAGATCACACCACTGTACTCCAGCCTGGTGAGAGTGAGACTCCATCTTAAAAAATAATAATAAATGTAGGTAGCTGGATGGATGGAAAGATGGATACAGAGGTGGACAGAGTAATGACACACAGATAAAAAAGATAAATACGCACAGAAAAATATCAAAAACAGACAGAAGGCCCATAACCTCTCCACCCAGGGAACAGGCTGACATCAAAATAATAAAAACGGTAACACGTGAACAAAGTTTAACAAGGCAAACTTTGCAATCCATGCACGCGATGACTGGGTGTTCACACCCTTGTGTGAGGTGCACCCACCTCAGACTTTGTTATGATGTCAGCACATTATCTGCCTGACATGAAAATTTAAAAAGGAAAAGAAAAAAAAAAAAAGGCAAATAGAGGAAGATGCAAACTGAAAAGCTGGAGAGTAAAACTGTCTCTGTTCTGGCCCCACACTCTTAAGGGACCCTCTGCTGGGAACTTCTATAGAAGTAACTTCTGCAGGCTCTGGTGGGAAGCAGCAATCTTAATGACTTCCCCAAGTGATGCCCAAAGACTGGCGACCTGCAATAACACCTTCTGCTTCAGTCAGCCACATGCCGTGAGGAGGGCCAGAACATTTGTGTTTCAGACCTTGGGAACTGGGGTAAATCCTTCTCCTCCCCAGGACTCAGGATGTCTCCCTGCAAGCAAGGGAGGCGTGGACTTCAGCTTCAGCATCTCTGACTGCAGGCAGCAGAGCCAAGGGGCAAAGGGGCAAAGGGCTTCCTCATCGAGTGTCCTGACTACGACAACACTGTCGCACCATGACTCAAGGGTCACTGCACTTTGTCCCTGTTTACAGGAACTTCAGCTGCGTGTGAGCACGCTCCAGCTGCTTCCTGCTGTGGCCACAGCAGACTTGCGGGAGGCCCCAGGATGGCCTTCCCGTCCTGCTGTGGACAGAAAGGCCAACTCACCAGTCGATGCCTTTGTGATAGTTGTGGCCATTAAAAAACTGGATCTCCTCAAAGGTCTCAGAGCTGGGATAGTTGCTGCTTAGGTCCGGGTGCATGCCCAGGAACAGGTAGAGGGCAGTGGTGCCTGTCGGGAGGGGAGATAGCTGAGACCCAGGGCCCAGCACCCAGCCGAAAGACAGAGTCTGGGTTCTGAGCCTAGCTCCCCATTACCCACGGTGGGGATCCTGGGAAGGTCTCTGCCTTTCTCTGGGTCTTAGCTTCTCTATCTGTCCAATGAAGGAATTACTAAATCCAGGGTGGCAAATATGTGGCATGCATGTGGACACTGCAACTCCCATATCTACTGCAGACATCACTAATCCATCACAGCATTCTTCACTAAACAAGGACTTGACCTCAGAATACTTCTCACCACTGTACTCTGGCAGCCTCAGCAACCCGGAAGAGATGGTCCTTTCCAGCTCTGGGCCCCTGTCCTCTGGGCACTTGCTAGGAGCTCAGGGAAAGGGGAGTCTGTGACCTCTAGTTCTGATAATGTGAAATTCTCAAAGAACTAAGAAATCTAGTTCCCATGTCTCCTCCTTCCAATACCGTCTCCTCGCTGCACCCTGCCCTGCCTCCTCCTCAGGGAGTTCATTCACTTTCTGTGGTATGAATCTATGGCTTACATGCTATAAGACAGCTCAGAAGAGAAGGAGGCTGTAGAGTTTGGCAATTAAGAGTATAGGTTTCAGGGCCACAGAGACCAGAGTTCAGGACCTGGAACTGCCATTACTTAACTGGATGTGTTAAGGGAAGTCACTTGACTTCTATGAACCTTGAGTTTCTGTCTATAAAATGGGAGTTCCCATCTGTGCCTTGCAGAGTTGTAAGGGTGACAAATGCTTAGCAATCATGTCACTGCTTCTCCTCCTGCACGTTTGGCAGACATGGCTAATTGATCACAGTCCTCTTTGTACCAGTTTGGCTTGGCACTACTTAAACTTGCAAAGCAACTGATTGGGCTTCTCTGCCTAGACTTGGAGACTCCCAGGAGGATGTAGGGAGAGCTCCCTGAGGCTACGATGGTTCAGGATAAATAGAATTCCAGCCCCCACCTTTCCCCTGTATACTGACAGGCAATTTGTGTTCACCCCAACTTCACTCCTACTTCCTGGGAAAGAGGGAGCAAATTATCAGGGAGTGGGGCCAGGGTGAGGCAGTCCTCAAAATTCTGTGGCTGAGACAGCAGGTAGTTGGGGAAGCTGGGTCAAGAGCAGAGAGACCTGCCTGTTTTCTGGGGGCCGATGATGAGGAGTTTTGGGAAGCGGTCACATGTCTTCTCCTTGGACCAGATGTCTTTGTGACGTTTGTCCTCGCAGGGGTCCTAAAACAACAGTGGAAGGGACGTGTGGGGCACCCCAGAACCCAGTCAGCAGATTCCCACTGCACATGGACCTGTGGCCCTTACAGCTCAGGACACGTTCCCACCCCCAGACACTGGGCCCCTGACAGGCAGTCCCCACTTGTGCTTAGTTTCATGTCCCCCAGAGAGCCTGGCAAAAGGCCCAGCCCCGTGCTTAGCACATAACAGGAACTCATAAGGACTTGTTCAATTTAACTGGACAACCTGCGTCTGAACCAGGGGGTCAAGAAATGTTTCCTCTAAAGTTTAGTAAATCTTTTGGGAAATGTTTAGTACATATTTTCGGCTTTGGGAATGAAAGCTTCCATTGCAACTACTTGACTCTGCTGTCCCAGCAGGAACACAGCCACAGACAGTACATACAAGAGTGAGCTTGGCTGTGTGCCAATCAAACTTTCTTTACAAAAACCGGTCTCGGGCTGGATTTGGCCCATGAGTCATGGTTTGTGGACTCCTAGTCTGAACTAGGAGACTGTCACCAAGTCCAGCTTCTGCTTCTACTTTTTAACAGCCCCAAGGAGCAGACTTTCCCAAACACTGGCCTCCCATCAGTCCCTTTTCCTGCTCAGAGCCTGCTGGAGTTGGAAGAGACGTAAGAGATTATCTAAGAGTCTGTCTAAGACAGAGCAGTTACTTTCTATACTTTGTCTGCCCTGTGTTCACTTGGAATTTTTTTGTTGCTTTTTGCTTTTGAGACAAAGTCTCACTCTGTTACCCGGGCTGGAGTACAGTGGTATCATCACAGCTCACTGCAGCCCCAACCTCTAGGCTCAGCTGATCCTCCCATGTCAGCTTCCCAAGTACCTGGGACCTACAGATGGACGCCATCATGCCTGGCTAATTTTTGTACTTTTTGTAAGACGGGATTTTGCCTTATTGCCCAGGCTGATCTTGAACTCCTGCATTCAAGCAATCTGCCCACCTTGGCCTCCCAAAGTGTCAGGATTCCAGGCGTGAGCCACTGTGTCCAGCCCACTCAGTTTTTTAAAACTGTTTTTCCTTTCCAAGGCTATGTATGACTGTGCATGCACGTAGATCTGCATAGGGAGGTATGCACATGTGTGAACGTGCATGTGTGTGTGCACAGGAGTGAATGCACCCACCCTGGTGAGCAGAGGGGCACCTGAGTTTACATGCGGGCGAGAGTGTGAGGCACGAGGGCTCAGCCTCGAGTCCATGTCTGGAGTGTGCACCTGTGAGAGGTGCTATTCCATCCCTGCAGCAAGGTACCTAGCCCCCCACCTGCCAGAGTGGGTCCTTCTCCTCGGAGAAGATCTGGAAGTACTTCTGGGCCAGCTGCACAGGGGGCAGTGTCTGCAGCCGGAGGTTGGTCCAGGAGTGCAGGAAGCGCACCAGGTGCTTGAAGGTGTACAGGCCCAGGCGGTCATTCCCATAGTTGGACAGGTGTGTCATGAAGATGCTGATCTGCTCCAGGGGAGGGGAGGAGAGAGGCAGGCCCATCAGTGTCTGAGCCACCCTCAGCCCTAACTCCGACCCTTCTGACCCTGCCTCAGCTTGCAAGGCCCCCGATGGCCAGTGGAAGGCACACTGGGCTGTCAACAAACTTGCTGCATGTACTTGGATGAGGCAACAGACAAAAACTCAGGTCTGACTGACCCCAAATATTTGTGTTTTGTTTTGTAAATGTGAGTGGTGTGGTGTATGGAAGATAAAGAGTACTCAGCCCACAGAGCTGAATAACAACCACCATGTGATTATTAAATATTATTAGAATAGAGATAATTGTTTGCATTTTACAAATAAGAAAAGCGAGGCCTAGAAAACTGAAATGCAGTTTATATATGTGTGTGTATGTATGCGTATATACGCACGTGAGCAAAGACTGAAGGTAACATCCCCAAAAATGCCAACACTTTTGTATTAAAGTGCATGATTAGGAAAGGAAAAAACCACCACGCTCGAATTCTTTAGCCAAGGTGACACAACAGAGGCAGGACAGGGCCAGCGCTGGAGAGTGGGTCTCCCAACTGCCAGGTACTCACTCATGCCTCCCCGCCCTCTCCTGGCTCCAAGAATCCTGTGTCAGCTGTAGACGGGCTGCCCAGCAGCCCCTTCTCACCAGCAGCCATGGGCTGTGGAGCACTCACAGGATTGAGGAGCACGGTGAGGAAGAGCTCGCCTCCATTGATGATCTTGTCCAGCTCGCTGGAGCCGCCAGGGTACTCGTTGTAGAAGATGGTGTGTGTGAAGAGGCCACAGGTCTGCCGAGGGAGAACCTGAGGAGGGGGCAGGGGAGAGGAGCTATGGTGCCTCCTGGGATGAGGGTGGTGGGAGGACTCTTCCTCAGAAGAAGGGCCAGCTGCTCCTCAGAAAGGCAATCTCCCATGTGGCCACACAGCCCCCGCCCTTGGGTGCAGCCTGCAGCACAGCATGCCCCGCAGTGACCCACAGGCCCTTGCCGTTTTACAAACTTCACTGCTATTCTCTGCACAAAATGAGCAGGCCTAAAAGTAACAGAGTGAAAATGTTTCTGGAAATGTGGGCTGCTGCAGCCACGGTCCCTGCCTGGCCCTCTCCGAAGCAGCTCTCCCAGCCCTCTGCAAGCCCCCTCACAACGTTCGAACCTCACCTGGTGCCACACATTGTCACACACTGGCTTAGCCATTTGTCGTCTGTCTCCCCTCACAAAACTCTGGGCTCCAAGGGAGCAGGGAGCGTGCCTGCCTTGTCACCACCTCATCCTGGAGCTCAGGGTTGAGGAGCTGAATGAGTGCCTGGAGTTCAGCACAAGGGCGTGGTGCTGAGGTCGGCGGGTGGATAGATGGATGGACTGATGGACAGACACACGAACCTTGCCTACTCACGGCTGCCCCAGCTCAACCGATGACAAGTCATCCTTCCAGCACTCGGGCTAAAAACCCTGCAGTCATCTTTGAGTCCTCTCTTCCTCCCACCCCTGCATCCAGCCCCTCTAACCACTGGCCTAACTACTCTAAACCCAGAGTATGGCCACGTCCCAGCGTCAGATCCCGGCCCAAGCTGCAGCCACCTCTGGTCTGGAAGACTGCAGTGCCTCCTAACTGGTCTCCCTGCTGCCACTTTTGTCCCCTGCAGTCTCTGCTCCACACGACAGCCAGAATGATAGAAATCCCTTTCAAAGATGAGTCAGATCATGCTCCATTCAAAACCTTCCCATCTCGGCCTAAAAGCCCACGGCCATCCAATGGCTGGCCTTACATGGCCCTATCGATCTGGTCCCTCACCCACCCGTGACACATCGACCACCGCCCCTCACTCCCCTCCAGCCGTGCTGGCCTCCTCTTTGGTCCTCAGACGCAGCCAGCACAGTCTGCTTCAGGCTTCGCACTTGCCGTTTCTCTGCCTTGAGTGCTCTTCCGCATGCAGCAGGGAGGCCCACCCAGCCACCTTACTGAAAGCAGCTCCTCCTCCTGCCAGCACGCCTTCCTTCCATTCCCGGCTTCACTCTGTCTGTGGCACTCGCCACCACCTGACCACTGTGTACTTTACACATGCCTGAGCATATTGTCCGTCTCCTGCCACTAGAATGTCAGGTCTACAAGGGCAGGAACTTTCCTCCATTCTATGCACTTCTGTGTTCCCAGTGCCTAGAAAAGGGATAGATACATGGCAGAAGCCCCAGGAAAAAAAAAAAAAATGTTTTTTTGAGACAGAGTCTCACTGGTCACCCAGGCTGAAGTGCAGTGGTGCAATCTAGACTCACTGCAGCCTCGATCTCCCAGGCTCAGGTGATCCCCCTGCCTCAGCCCTGCAAGTAGCTGGGACTGCAGGCACGCACCACCACAGCTGGCTAATCACCAGGTGTATTTTTTAGTAGAGATAGGGTTTCACTATGTTTCCGAGGCTGGTCTGAAACTCCTGGGATCAAGCAATCTGCCCGCCTGGACCTCCCAAAGTGCTAGGATTACAGGCGTGAGCCACCACGCCCAGTCAAGAAAAAATTTTTTAATCAGCAAAAAGACTGTAATGGAGCCCTGTCCCACATCCTCATCAGAAACCCCTTTTGAGAACGCTCACTATTCCTTGATCCTCTGTCACAAAAGTGAAGAAAGAGCTCGTGAAAGGGGCCAGAGTGGCAGCCCACCTTCCCTGAGACGGAGAGCCTTGGGTGCCAGAGGAAACAGCAGAAGCTGATCTGCAACCCCTAAGCTAGCAAACCAGAGCCACGCTTCCCGGGACAGCATGTGCACACACACGACAGCTACCTCCTGGGCTTCCGGGGCCACTCACCATGATGCCATTGTGGATGAAGCCACGGCGATAGCGGGCCGGCTTCAGGTGGGGGTATTCCTCCGTGCTGGTCACGCGGATGTTCCACACCTGCTTCCAGGCCTCGTACAGCTGCATGTGCACGGGGTACACGCCCGAGTGGTGGGGTGCCACTGCATACCCCATGTCTGTGGGAATGCCATGCTCCTAGGGGAGAGGATGACCAGGGCAGTGTGAGCATAAGGGTCCTTCCCCTTTGTGCCTTATTCCCCCTTTGTAGAATGGGAGAGGGAAATCAGAGGCTAGATTGGCAGGGCCACTGGTCTGAGCCTTCATGGTACAGATGGAGAGGCTGAGGCCTGGGAAGGCAAGAAATGTGCCCAGAATCTCAGTGCAGGAAACCGGCAGAGCTGGGATTAGAACCCAGGTCTCCTGCCTCTCGGTCTGGTGCACATGCCTCTAGCACAAAGGACTCAAGTACCCCGTAGTGAGGGACAAGGACAAGGCCCTTTCCTGCCTTCTCTTCATTCTGCCGAGCACCCAGCGCTCATTCCCTCCTCATTGAGCACCTCTTCCAGCTTTCCAGAGACTCCCCTTCTAGTAAGAGCTTGGGCTTAGGAGACAAACGGCCTGAGTTTGTGTCCTGGCTGGACCTCTTGGTAGCTGGTGTGACCTCCCTGAGCCTTCGTTTCTTGTCTGTAAAGGGACTATTCTCTTGAGACTTCAAGGAGACAGTGGCTAAAAAGGCAGCTCCCCCTGGGCCCTGGCCCAGAGATGTTTGTAAAAATCCATGAGAGCAGGCTGCAAAAGCAGCAAGAGGCCAGCAGTCTGGACCTCCAGCCCAGCCCTTAGCCCGTCCCGCTCTGCCCTGCAGGGAATCTTACTCACGACAGCGAACTTCTTGTTCAAGGCCATCTGCTCGGCCAACACGGACTGATTGTGGAAAAGGTGGGGTTGCATGTGGCTCCACATGTGGGGGAACCACCAGAATTCCTTCACGTACGACAGCAGCAGATCATCCCCAGCGTCCTCAGCATCGGTACCTGCAGCAGCACAGGCAGCTCAGCCCCGCCCACTGGGCCCTCTAACCTAAGCCTGGGCCTGCAGATGGGAGCGCATGGCCACAGCCCACCCAGGAGCTGCCTGGAAGTTATCCGGGCCACAGGAGCAGACAGAGCTCCAGAGCCCTGAATTCTGGTCTCGAGTGTGCCCCTGACTCAGTGGGGACCTTGGACAAGAGCACCTTCTCTCCAGATCCTTGGACCCATCTGCACAATTTGGGGTCTGGAGTCACTGATCTCAGGGGTTTCTTCTACCTCTGACATACATGCTGATTCGATTCCAGTGATCCAGATTAGGTCACTTGTCTCTTACCTAATGATGTGTGGAAACTCTTTGTATATATACACAGGATGTTTGACCCTCTGTATCAGATACAGTACTATAACCGCCTCTGATACACTAAGGATTATGAATATAAAAAACAACCAGGCCCACTGGTTCATACTTGTAACGCCAGCACTTTGGAAGGCCAAGGTGGGAGGATCGTTTGAGCCTAGGAGTTTGAGACCAGCCTAGGCAACATCACGAGGCCTCATCTCTACAAAAAAATTTTAAAATATTAATAGCTGGGCATAATGGCATGCACCTGTAGGACCAGCTACTGGGGAGGCTAAGACAGGTTTGATCCCAGGAGTTCAAGGCTGCAGTGAGCTATGATAGCACCACTGTACTCCTGCCTGGGTGACAGAGAGAGGTTCCGTTTTTTGAGACAGAGTCTCACCCTGTCACCCAGGCAGGAGTACAGTGGTGCAATCATAGCTCACTGCAGCCTTGAAATCCTGGGATCAAGCAATCCTCCTGCCTTAGCCTCCCTGGTAGCTGGTACTACAGGTGCATGCCATTGCGCCTGGCTAATTTTTGTATTTTTAGTAGAGATAGGGTTTCACAATGTTGATCAGGCTGCTCTCAAACTCCAGACCTCAAATGATAAGCCTGCCTCAGCTCCCCAAAGTACTGGGATTACAGGCGTGAGCCACGGTGCCAGGCCAAAAACAAAGAAAAAGTTTTAAAAAGAATAAAATAAATACAGACAGACAACCCAGGTTCACTCCTATTTGGCTTTGGGGCTATGTTGCATATACTCCTCCGTCTGCTGAATTGTTGACTAAAATGGTTTTCTTAGAATTCAAGACAGGCTGTCTCACTGAGGCCCGGGCAGAAGGCAACCAGGGGGAATGGTCACTGCAGACGACCAGCTCAGGAGCTGTTCCTTCCTGCCCAGCCCCTGAAGGACAGCAGATGAAGAACGTGAGAGAGTCTCAAAGAGTAAGGAAAGTGTGCACCAAGCAACCTATAGCCCTCACCCTCAACCCTTAGGACTCCAAACCCAGGACACTGATCATCTGAGGTGGGTACAATCATGGGGCATCTTCGCTTTCTATGCTACGTGTTTCTGTAATGTTCTTAAAGTTCAACCAGTTTCTTTTATAAGCAGAAATCATACACATAATTTTAAAAGGTAGGAGGGAGAGACAAGAGAGAGAAAATGTGCCACCCCAGGATAGCACAGCCTGAAAGGCCAGGGAGGGACAAGTGGCCGCTGTGGTTGTCCCCAGATGGCCTCTGCCTGGGCTGGGACTGCTCCTGTAGGCTGTTGGCTCGTTTCAGGGGGGGGGGAGGGCGTGGCGCACGGGGGTGGGGTCACACCTGCCCCTAACGTGGGCCAGTAAACCCACCTGCTGCCCTCGTGGATGGTGTTTTGAGGAGGGTTTGGGTGCTGAGGAGTCCTAACAGTTGCTAGTGAGGGCAGGGGCAGGCCCACTTACCTGTGTGGAAGAATTTCCCTGAGTAGCCCAGGTTGAAGGTGAAGTTCGGGATGTGTGCACGTAGTTCGTTCTGTGTGTCAAACAGGGCCTAGGACAGGCAGAGGAGAAAGGAAGGAGTGAGGGGAAGCCAGGAGCTCCCTGCTCCTCCCACTGAGGACAGTGAAAAAAATGTGGAAACCCCTGTTCAAAAATTATCAATAATGTTGAGAAGGCAACAGCAGTATTAAACCATATAATGGGTCCCTGTGAGCATGGGCCGTGTGGCTGCGCAGATCAGATACCCTTGAAGCCAGCCCCATGCTGCCTTGCCCCAGGCCTCTGGCAAGGGAAAACCAAATTCCCGCCCAGCTCTGCTATGTGTCCTTGAAAAGGCTTCACACCCCTCTAGGCCTCGGATTCATCAAATGGAAAACAGGGATGATAATATCTCCCTCAGAGGGCTCTTGGAAGAATCAAGTAAGATAACCGCATGTATCTCAGCCACCTGGGAGGCTAGGGCAGGAGGATCACTTGAGCCCAGGAGTTAGAATCCAACAAGGGTCCAACTGTAAGACCCTGCTCTAAAAAAAAAATCAAACAATTATAAAAAGGATATTATATGTAAAACTGCCTGACATTTGGTAAGTGATGAAAAATGGTGGCCAATGATACGTCTGTGGTCACCGCCACTGTGAGCCTGTGTCTTCATCTATCAAACATGGAGGATTTCTCCTTGCTGCTGAAATGTAAGGCTGATATTACAGGGCCATGATCTTTCCTAGGATGGGACTCTGTGTGCCCAAACAATGCAATCTTCCCATGCCCCATGTACCCAGTACTTTGCAAGTCAATGAAGGGACAGACACTTATGAAAAACATACAGGTGTACTCTGGGGTTAGGACGCATGATCCACTAAGCCACTCAGAAACCTGTAAGAGCCCGTACTTTGCAAACTAAAAGTCCTGGCCCTCCCCAGGCAATAGCGTCACCACCAGCATCTTACCAGGGCCGTGCACTGCCTGGTGGACATGCATGTTCCAGCTGTGTGGCCTTGGGCAAGTTACCTCAAATCCCTGAGCCTCAGTGCCCACCTCTGTAAAATGGGACTCAGAACAATACCCACCTCACAGGGCTGCTATAAGGACCCAATGGAGCAACGCCCAGTGAGAGCTGAGCACAGGGACTCACCAAGCCCTGAAGAGGCAGCTGCTATTGGTTTTATTTAAATTGTGCTGTACAGCCAGTACCGTACAAGTGAATGAGGCGACATTCATGTCTCTGAAAGAAGGGCTCTGTTGTAGGCTGTGCTTGGGATTAAAGGAAAAAACAACTCTGCCCTTTCTGACTCACAAAAATGTTTAAGGCAAGCAGGATTGTGGCTGGAGAGGCACTTTGCAATCTGAACTGAGCGGAGTGCGTGCAAGAGGGTGTCTCTACTTGTATTTTTGATTTGAATTCTATTTTTCCATTTGTATTGTTCTACAGAAACGGCTTCAAAGTGCTATCATTCCTCTCACTTTAAAAATAGAAAAAATAGCCGGGCGCGGTGGCTCAAGCCTGTAATCCCAGCACTTTGGGAGGCCGAGGCGGGTGGATCACAAGGTCGAGAGATCGAGACCATCCTGGTCAACATGGTGAAACCCCGTCTCTACTAAAAATACAAAAAACTAGCTGGGCGTGGTGGCGCGTGCCTGTAATCCCAGCTACTCAGGAGGCTGAGGCAGGAGAATCGCCTGAACCCAGGAGGCGGAGGTTGCGGTGAGCCGAGATCGCGCCATTGCACTCCAGCCTGGGTAACAAGAGCGAAACTCCGTCTCCAAAAAAAAAAAAAAATAGAAAAAATAGGGCCAGGCACGGTGCCTCACGCTTGTAAACCCAGCACTTTGGGAGGCCAAGGTGAGCGCAGAGCTTGACTCCAAGAGTACCAGATCAGCCTGGGTAACACAGTAAAACCTGGCCTTTATAAAAAACTAGCTGGGTGTGGTGGCATGTGCCTGTGATCCCAGCTACCCAGGAGACTGAGGTGGGGGAATCGCTTGTGCTCAGTATCGCTTGAGTGAACTGTGATCCCACCACTGCATTCCAGCCTGGGTGGCAGAGTGAGACTCTATCTCAAAAAAAAAAAAAAAAAAATACACACACACACACACACACAGAGAGAGAGAGAGAAAATAAACGAGAGAGAGCAATTCAGGGTTTATAGGGACACAGTAAGCACAGGAGCCTGATCTCAAGCTCAACCCTGGACCACAGTCTCACCAGAACTCACTGGACAGGCAGCAAGAACCTAGACTCCTGCAGGAGAAAATGAGCGTGGGTCACTGGAAGAATACCTCGAGCAGAACGCAGAACAATCTGCTTTGCCAGAGGCAGCTGATGGCACTGCATGAAGACTTAGACTGGAAGGCTAGAAGTTCTTTAAATGAGAGAGCCTTCGAGAGAATGAAATTTCATGAGGAAACGCAATGTGTAAAAGCAGCCCAAGCCCAAAGCAGCGCCGCTGGTGCAACTGACACGGGAGCCTGCAGGGCTGAGCCTGGCACCGAAACACCCCTCACTCCCACCCCAGCTATCCAGGCACCTATGGGAGACATCCGGGGTGCCAGGAAATAGCCTGAAATCCTCCCATCCACCCCATCTCATTATTTTATAGCTGAGGCTCAGGCACGGGAGGGGACCTGCCCAAGTCACCTAGTCCATTAGGGTCAAATTAGGACTCAATTCAAATTAGGTCTTAGCTCCCCAGACAGTGCCTGCACCCCACTGCCATCCATTCTGCTCTTCTCTGGAGGTGTAAGGTTGAGAGTTCACTCCTCACCAAGGCAGGGGGATGAACGCCACCAGGGTCTTCCTTCCAGGCCCCAGGGCCAAACCTTACCAGTGATTTTGGAATTATTCAGAAAAGTATTCCTCTTACAAGTCTCTTTTTAAAGCCTTCTGCTAACATCAAAGACAAGCCTGGGTTTGGTGCTAATACGTTTCTAACAGTTGCTAATCTTCGATAAGAGAGGACAGGCTGTCAGCAGACAGAAGAATGTCTCTAGAATTTAATCCCCCTGTTTTGTTTTCATTGGATTTATTGTTATGGTTGCCCTCTATTTATGGCAACTGATCCTAATTTCCCATTTACACTGGGATGCCATCTCCTTTGCAAATAAGTTTAAGTAAAATAGTGAGTACATTAAAAACTGTATTTTAAAGATTGTTTAATGGTTTTAATTTGTGTGTAAAATCCTAAGGTCTGCAAAGTGCTTTTACAGGGTTTTGTTTAGTAAACACTTTTTTTTTTTTTTTTTTTTTTTTGGAAACAGGGTCTTGCTCTGTGGCCCAGACCAGAATGCCATAGCACAATCATGGTTCACTGCAGCCTCAACCTCCCAAGCTCAAGCAATCCTCCTGCCTCAGCCTCCCAGGTAGCTAGGACTACAGGTTCGTACCACCACACCCAGCTAATGTTTTATTTTTTTGTAGAGATGAGGTCTCCCGATGTTGCTCAAGCTGGTCTGAAACTCCTGGGCTCAAGCAATTCTCCTGCCTTGGCCTCTCAAAGTGCGAGGATTGCAAGCACAAGCCACCACACCCACCCAGCAAGCTTTTTTGAATTAAACACATGCATTCCACTGTCTACTTACACCTCAGTTAAAATCTGCCTCATGCATGACTCAAGCTCTCATCTTTATTTTAAGTTTTGTAGGCGCTCTGACATTAACATAAACATTTTTAAGAGTTAAACATCATATTTAAATTAAAGGCGGATAAACAGCACTGCACAGCTCCCATCTTTGTCTGGATGTCTTCTTCCACAGATATCATACGAACTTAAACTCGGTGCTCCAATGCAAAATTTCTCTATATTCAATACTTCAATACAACAGTTTCAATTTTTATTTTTATTTTTTTTGAGACAGAGTCTCACTCTGTCACCCAGGCTGGAGTACAGTGGCACAATCTTGGCCCACTGCAACCTCCACCTCCCAGGTTCAGGCGATTCTCTTGCCTCAGCCTCTTGTGTAGCTGGGATGGCAAGCCAGAGCCACCATACCTGGCTAATTTTTCTTTCTTTTTGCATTCTTTTTTCTATCTTTTTATTCTTCTTTTTGCAGACTACACAAAGAGAAAGGCAAATGGAAATTAATCTGTGTGTGTGTGTGTGTGTGTTTTGTTTTTTTTTTTTTTTTTTTTTGAGACAGAGTCTTGCTCTTGTCACCCAGGCTGGAACTGCAATGGCACAATCTGGCTCACCGCAACCTCCACCGCCCAGGTTCAAGTGATTCTCCTGCCTCAGCCTCACAAGTATTTGGGACTGCTGGAGCACACCACCACGACCAGCTAATTTTTGTATTTTTAGTAGAAATAGGGTTTCATCACGTTAGTCAGGCTGGTCTGGAACTCCTGACCTCATGGTCTGCCCGCCTCGACCTCCCAAAGTGCTGGGATTACAGGCATAAGTCACCGCACCCAGCTTTTTTTTGTATTTTTAGTAGAGATGGGGTTTTGCCGTGTTGGCCAAGCTGGTCTCAAACTCCTGACCTTAAGTGATCTGCCCGCCTTGGCCTCCCAAAGTGCTGGCATTACAGGCATGAGCCACCATGCCTGGCCAATACCTCGATAAAGTTTTAAATGATACTTGCTTCTAATAAGACAATTAATAAAAACCAAGGCAGGGCAGGAAGCAGAGTGGGACTGTCTTTGAAGCAACTCCCGGCACAGGGGAGACGCAGACAGGGCACACTCACAATGGGGCACCTGAAGGCGGAAGCTTGCCAGGCCCCGCCTGCCTTGCCCCTTGCTCGGTCTGGCACCCCCAGCCATACCTTCACGTCCTCCACCTTCATGCGTGTGCCCTCCTTGCCCACGAAGATGTCGTCAATGTCCACCAGGATGTAGCGGTCCAACGGCAGGGAGAGGCGCTTCCCGGTGAGGAAGGCCACGGCGTCCACGAAGACGAGCTTGTGCAGCCAGAAGTTGAGGTTGTTGCCAAACAGCACGCGCTGGATGCCGTCGTGCAGGCCCAGGTCCTGGACCACGGTGGCGTGCAGCGCGGCGTGCAGGCCGGCGTCCGCGCCCAGGTGCGGGATGGACTCGGACGAGCGCGTCTTGGCCAGCAGCACCGGCTCATAGGTCGAGTGGTTCGACTGGAACACGGTCCAGTCCTCGCCGGGCAGCACGCCCTTCTCCACCTCGCTGGGCCGCGTCACGTAGAGCAGTGGGGACTTGGGGTTGATGCTGCAGCCCTTCAGGCCCAGGTTTGAGTGCAGGAACAGGGGGAAGCCCTTGAGCTGTGCGCTCAGCAGGCTGTTCTCATTGGCCTGCAGTCAAGGTGGGGAAGGAGGGGGAATAGAACTGTCACATCCAGAGCCCCAAGGGACACAGGCTCTCACATGTGGACCACAACGGTGGTATCGATATTCACCAACATTCATGGCAGGCTTACCACCCTGGCCCTGCACCCCATCCTGTACAAAAATACACTCACAAACCCACATGACTCGCTTACCAAAGCCAGGCACTGGGGGCCATGCACTTCGAAGACAGGAATGCTGGTAATCGTCCAGTGACCCCACGATGGAGGCACTGCTCTCGTACCCATTTTACACATGAGGAGACAGAGGCCTAAGAGGCTAAACCACACAGAGGAAAATCTAGCAGTTGAGAACCTGAATCCTGCTAGACTGCCTGACTTTTGGCAAGTTATATCACCTCTCTGTGCCTCAGTTTCCTCTGCTGTAAAATGTGGCTAAGAACAGCAAGTAACTCTAGTGGAGGTAGAGGATGATCAGTATCAATACTGTCAAAGTGCTCAGAACAGGGCCTGTGACGTGATCAGAAGCTGCTCATTCAGTCCTCCTATCAGCCTGGTTACCCCACTTCACAGGTGTGAAAACTGAGGCTTAAAGGGGCATGCTGCCCTCACTAGCATAGTGGTTGGGAGGAGCTATGAATCACTGCCAAGAGGTCTAGCCCTGGCACCCACACACACCTCACCACCAGGCATGGTTGCCTGGGGTTTCCAAACTGGCTCTGGCCACACAACCTTTTCTTCAGGAGACATCTTACATGGATAACAATGCAGACGCTGAAAGAGGGGGTTTCTGCCGGGGGTGCTCCATACAACCCTAGCACCCCGGAGGCCACTCCCTCACAGGTATCCAGCTATGGTGCCTGCCCAGTCATTGCTGTCAGTTATGAAGTCTCTGCCTCCCTTCTCTCAAGGTACGCAGCTGCCCAGCTCCCTGGAAGTCTGAAGACAATGCCCCAGTTCCCTCTTCCCTAGGCTCACAGCCCCTGTTCCTTCATGATCTTCCTCACCCTCCCAGCCACCTGCCCCTCAATATGGTACAATTTGTCCCTTTTCCTATTACAGTTCCCGTCTATCTTCTCCACCTGACAAACTCCTGCTCATACTTCAAAACCCAAGGCATTTACCGTCTTCTCTACACTGGCCTCCCTGGGACCATGTTAAGGCTTCAGCTGCAGCATTTCTTACCTCGGCTGTAGTATTATATTTTCTGCATTCTATCTCCCACCAGCCTGCAACCCCTTAAGGTCAGGGGCTATGATATTTTACCTTTGGACCCCTGGTGCCCAGCCTGATACCCAGCAGGAACACACATAATTTAATGCAGAACTGGATTTTTTTTTTTTTTTTTTTTTTTTTTTTTTTTTTTTTTTTTGAGACGGAGTTTCGCTCTTGTTACCCAGGCTGGAGTGCAATGGCGCGATCTCGGCTCACCGCAACCTCCGCCTCCTGGGTTCAAGCAATTCTCCTGCCTCAGCCTCCTGAGTAGCTGGGATTACAGGCACACGCCACCATGCCCAGCTAATTTTTTGGATTTTTAGTAGAGACGGGGTTTCACCATGTTGCCCAGGTTGGTCTTGATCTCTTGACCTCGTGATCCACCCGCCTCGGCCTCCCAAAGTGCTGGGATTACAGGCTTGAGCCACCGCGCCCGGCCTAGAACTGGATTTTTAAAAGGAATAAAAGAGAAACAGCCAGCTTTCCAGTACCTGGCGTATGATAGATGCTCAATGCAGGTTTCATCAGTTCCAGTTCATTCCACAACTTTCACTGTGTCAGGCACTATTCTAAGCGCCAGTGATACAGTAAAAAAAAAAAAAAAAAAAGGCATGGCCCCTGCTCTCATGAACCTTAAAATCAAGGAGGGAAGAGAGACATTCACCAAAGTCACAGGGATAAATATACAACTTCAGTGTGGCACATGCTACACAGAGGAAGGAGGCTCATGTCCCCTGGAGAAAGAGGTCTCCCGGAGGAGGAGGAGGTCTCCTTCAGAAAGGGACTTCTGAGCTAACTTTTAAAAAGCCAGGCATGGCAGCTCATGCCTGTAATCCCAGTACTTGGGGAGGCTGAGGCAGGCAGATCACAAGGTCAGGAGTTTGAGACCAGCCTGACCAACATGGTGAAACCCCGTCTCTACTAAAAATACAAAAATTAGCCAGGCATGGTGGCGGGTGCCTGTAATCCCATCTACTCAGGAGATTGAGGCAAGAGAATTGCTGGAACTCGGGAGGGGGAGGTTGCAGTGAGCCAAGATTGCGCCACTGAACTCCAGCCTGGGTGACAGAGCGAAACTCCATCTCAAAAAAAAATAAAATAAAAATGAAGAAGGGGTAGAGGCCAAGAATAGTAAGTGTAAAGGCCCTGAAGTAGGACAGGCCTCAGCGTGATCAAGGAATAGCAAGAAGGCAGCAGAGTGACCAAGAGGGAATGGAGGAGATGAGGCAGGGAGGTCAGCCAGACCTGCAGGATGCTGGAGGCCTGAAGTGGCAGCAGAAGCCCTCAAAGACTGCATCAAAGGGTTCTGAAGCCTAGGAAGACAGAGTCCAATTTGCATTTTAAAAAGATCCCTGTGGCTGCTGCGAGGAGAATGAATGGGGCGGGGCAAAGCAAAGTGAGTTTGGATGGGGAAATGGGGTCTGGTGTGTGTTTGAGGGCAGGGCGCGGAAAGCCGCTCCTGGAGCACTCGCAGGGGTGCACAGATCAGTGGCGGGTGGATGGGGGAACGGCTCGGCTGAGCCTGTGCCTGCTGCAGAGCTGCAATTGTCCAGAAGAGTGCCTTTTACTCACTTCCTTATTCTCAAAAAGGCTCTGCAGGGTCCCGGCCTCGTAAACCATATTAAGTAGCCTGCATGTGATTCTCTAAACATCAAGAGTACCTCCCCACCCTGTCCTGAGCCAGCCTCACGTGCTGAGGCCCAGTGCACAGGGCTGTCTTAGGAGTCGTGAGCAGCCTGGAGTTGGAGAGACAGCTCTGACCAAGGATAAGAACTACTTGGGCTGCGTGGGGACAGAAGCGGTAGGGACCGGAGACATTTCAGGCCTTATCCATCACCTGCTGAGGCCTGGGATGCCACACTGGACCACGGGTGCTGAGGGATCCCATTTCAAAGTCCCGACCCTGAGCTGACTGCCAGGCACTGGCGGCTCAGTCAGCTGCCCAGCCGTCGAGGAAGGGAGAAAGCCAAGTCACTGATGGCCTACCCATTGGCAATGAAAGGAACCAGCCAGGAAGGGAATGGAGGGTCCCAGCAAGGAGAGGCTGGCCCCACTGCAGGCCTCGCCCCATAGCAGTGGAAATCCCTATTGCTCCTCACCACTCAGTACCCACTCCGGAGACACCAAATCTTCCAGTGGGGTCCCCCAGCAGAGGGAGGAAGAGCCCTGATTCGGGAATGCAGAGGTGGAGGCCGAGCACAGACCTAACCATTAAATGGGGCACCTTGGGCATCCCACATTTGCTCCCTGGGCCTCAGGCTCCCTGTCAGTCTATTTGGTCTTATATTGTCTCCTGTGGCTGGGTTAGGAACAACAGGCTTGACCGTCAGATCTTGGCTATACGACTTACCACAGGTTGAGCATCCTTCATCTGAAAATCCAAAATGCTCCAAAGTCCAAAACTTTTTGAGCACCAATGTGACCCCCAAAGGTCATGCTCAAAGGAAATGCTTATTGCAGCATTCTGGATTTCAGATTTTCAGATTAGGGATGCTCAACCGGTAAGTAGAACACAAGCATTCTAGCCAGGCAAGGTGGCTCTCACCTATAATCCCAACACTTTGGGAGGCCGAGGTGGGCGGAACACCTGAAGTCAGGAGCTCGAGACCAGCCTGACTAACATAGGGAAACCATGTCTCCACTAAAAATACAAAAACTAACCCAGTATAGTGGTGGGCACCTGTAATCCCGGCTACTCAGGAGGCTGGGGCAAGAGAATCACTTGAACCCGGGAGGTGGAGATTGCCATGAGCTGAGATCACACCACTGCACTCCAGCCAGGGCAACAGAGCGAGACTCCATCTCAAAAAACAAACAAACAAACAAAAAAAAGAATGCAAGCATTCCAAAATCTGAGACACTTCTGGTCCCCAGCATTTCTGACAAGGGACACTCAACTATGTCACACTGAATAAGCCATTTAACTTTTTAAAACTCAGGTCCTTATCTAAAGTACCTTCACAGGATAGCTGTGAGAATTCAACATGAAAATGCCTGCAAAGCCCGGAGCTCAGTGTCTGACACTCAGTGCTCAATGAAAGAGGTTGAGGCATGACAGTGCCAGGAACTAGGGACCCAGATGAGGATGATCCTCTTCCCACTCTCCAGGATCTCAGAGGGGCACAGATTTGGTCAGGGCCACAAGGAAGACACAGTGCTATCACCACTGTTTTTGCTGAACCTGGAGATGAAAAAGCATGATAGCTGCCATCTATTGAGTGGTTCTGGTACCAGGCAATGGGCTCAGTGCTTCCCACCCACAGTCTTGTTTTCAATACAGACCAGTGAGGCAGGAGCTGTAATTAGCCCCACTGTGCAGATGAGTTGAGCATTTTGCCCAAAGTCACTCTGTTTCTAAGTGATAGACAGATCTGAACCTGTCTGGACTTTTAAGTCCCTGCTCTCACACTGCCCTGGGAATCCGGCATCAATGGGAACTGGAAAATGAGTCTGCAGATCCCTGGAGCCCACAAACACTCCCCACTTGGCAAGCCCAACACACAGCGGGGAAGCTGGGCTTGCAGAAAGAGTGCAAGGATGTGCCTTGACCACCAGGGGGCATGCATTTGAGCAGAAAACCACAGGCCTCTGCTCAAAACCAAGGACAGTCTTGTCTTAGGCAACAGGGTAGGAAGAGCACCAAGTCCTAGAATTGACACTTGGCCCCACCCCTCCCTGGGCTTCCTGTTCACCTTCTGCAGAGCAAGGAACTGGGGTCAGACAGCACCCAAGCTCCACTGTATCAATTGTTTCCAATGACCACAGCCCACTGCCTGGTCCCCAGAGACTGCAGGAGCTCTGTGCACTGGATGTGGCCTCTGATGCCACTTCTCCTGAATATATGGTATGTGAGGCTCCTGGACTCATCACACGGTGGTTAAGACTAAAGCCTCTGGGGCCAGACTGTCTGAGTTCAAATCCCAGATCTACACACATTAGAGGCGCAGGCTTGGACACATTGCTTAGCCTGTATTTGCCTCAGTTTCCTCCTATCTTAAATCAAGCTGCTAGCCACCTGCCTTGGAGGATGGTTTATTGGTGTGAAGTGCGTGAATCTGCATAACACATGCAGACAGGTGC
This sequence comes from Saimiri boliviensis, assembly GCF_048565385.1. NCBI lineage: Eukaryota > Metazoa > Chordata > Mammalia > Primates > Cebidae > Saimiri > Saimiri boliviensis. The sequence goes on from NC_133449.1 coordinate 159,688,008, forward strand.
ATGGCACTGAATGAGCACTCAATAAACGTCAGCCATCCTGACGTTTTTCAGGCCTGGGGCTCTGAATAAAACTTAATGAAGTTCATGGCAGGAAAGGGTGCAGAGTCCAAGAGAAAAGAGAAGAACAGACAATGGAGACAGTCTGACTTGATGTCATTGTAAAGCCATAAACCAGGCCAGCGTTCCCCTGAGGGTGCTCTGTGGAAGAAAGGGTTTTGTGATCAAGCCAGTGGAGAACAAATCTCACTGGCTGCTCTACTGCAGGACTTCTAAGGGCCTTCAAATTCTTGGCTCATAACAGAGCTTTCAGTGGCAGAGCTTCCTGCTGTATTAGTGTGTGAAAGAACACGCCAGGAGAAACCCTCCAGCAGACAGGGCCCAGCGCACAAGTTCACCAGGAAGGGCTGGCACAAACGGGCACCCACCAGTGGACACAGGCCACTTCTGACCCATCTCCTGCTCCTCGTCTCCTGGCTCACACCAAGCAAGAGGCTGCTTTAAGACTGGTGCACTTCCTGTCCCTTCTTCCTGCAAGGCTCTTTGCACGGAAAGCCACATGGCACCTCCCCTCACGTCAGGTCACTTTATCAAAGATGACTCCTAAAATAATGTCAAGCTCCCACGCCCACTACCCTGTGTCCTTTCCCTGTTTTGTTTCTTTTTGTACTGACCACACCTGCCCCATCCGATGTTTATTTGCTCACTGCCTGTCACCCACCCACTCCCCCAGCGCTGAAATGCCAGCTCCATGACAGCAGGGACTTTATCCACTTCGATCACTGCTAGCACAGAACCGTGAACACTGTGAGTGCTCAGTAAATATTTGTTGAATGAAGGAACAAATTCCCTGCCACCCCCAAAGCATCCAACTAGAGTTCCAGCTAGTGTCTGCTTTCACCTTGCAGGCCAGAGTTCTCTGAGCACAGCCTCTGGATCCCCCACCCAGTATTCCCAACCTCCCTCCACCAAGGACAGATTCTCTGGGACACCCTTTCTGCAAGGACCCCAATCCCAGCAGTCATTCTGGGAGCCCCATAAAGCCCAGAGCAGCTCCCCATCTGCCCAGTGGGATTTCATTCCCCTCTTTCTCCTCATGCAAAATGGGTCTGGGTCAGGAGGTACATTAACGCCATACTCCACCACAACCAAGAGGAAAGAGCATAGAGAGCCCAAACTGTCTAGGTCAAGGTTGGAATCTCGGCTTCCCCACTTACAGGCTGCATAACCTTATAGAAGTAACTTAACCCCTGGAGGCTTAGTTTGCTCATCTGAAAAATGGGTGCACAGGCCCTCCCTCGGGGAGATTGCCTTGACAGGTTTTGGGGCACCTAGCAGAGCATGCCCCTCCAACTTCACACCTATCCCTGTGGCCTCCTTCGGGCAAACGCCTGCTGTGTGCTGGACCCCATGCATACCAGGTGATCCCCCTGGCAGGCTCCCCTAATACTTACAGAGCACTTGCCAGGCAGCGGGCACTGCATGCTCCCAATGCATTACATATACTCGCCCATTTCGCCCTCCCAACCCTAGGAGGCGAGTGCTACCATTACACTCATTTCACAGATGAGAAGTCAGGCACTGAGCTACGAGTCTGGAGAGGGGGCTCTGAACTGCTCAGGGGCCCTGCTTCCTGTGTACCTTGAAGAAGCCAATGATGCCCACGCCGTAAGCCACACAGTACTTGTCCAGCAGCTCCCGGTTCCAGGCGTCCAGGTTGACGTACTTGAGGATGTTCTCATAGATGATGAGGGCGAAGCGGCCGCGGCCCTTGTCGGTGAGCGTGGGCATGTCACCCTTGCCTGGCGCAATCTCTGTGCGGTATTTGAAGCGGCTGGACTCCAGGATGGCCACCACCTCCTGGCCCAGCTGTGAGTAGAGGCTCTCCACAAAGACCAGCACCAACGGGTCCGTGCGGGAAGGGGTGGCTGCCTGCACAGGCTTGAGTGGCAGCAGGCGACTGGGGGCCACGGGCGGTGGGTCCCCGCAGTCAGGCTCGGAGGCATCCACCGAGGGCTCCAGGCTTCGCTTCCAGCCATATAGGTAGTAGGCCGAGATGAAAACGCTGAACAGGCAGAAGATGAACAGCAGGAAAAGGACAGCCTGCGGGGACACGTGCCGACACAGCCTCCGGAGGCACGCCAGGGCAGGCATCCTGGCCTCCGAGACCCTGGCCACCGGAGGCCCGGCCTGCCCTGGCTACCCCAAGGCCCCACACGAGAGGAGACACAAGAATCGTCCACCAAGCAACAAATTCACAGAGACTTAGGAGGCGAGACCCTCGGGGGGCACTGGGAGTGGACGATCTGGGCCCCCGGTCCTTCCTCCCAGCCAGGGGCGCAGTCCACAGGCTGCTCACACTCCTTCCTTCCTCCGCGCCCCTTTATGTCACCATGGCAAACCCCCGCGTGGTCCTGTGCAGAGCAGAAGTGCCCCAGGGCGTCAGGGCCTTCTGGGGGTGCAGGGCAGCAGGCCAGAGGACACCGGGCAGGCCCGGTGGTGCCGCATGCCGTTCACTCCGTGGGGCCCACGGGGCTGAGGCTGTGGAGAGTGGAGAGAACAGGAGCGTCAGAGGGTGGGCTTCAGGGTTCAGCTAACTGTGGACACACAGGAGCTGACGAGGAATGCCCAGGTACAGACATGGCTGCCGATCCAAGGTTACATGATTTGGAGCAAGCACTTTAATATTGCCAAGCCTCAGTTTTCCCATTTGTAAAATGGGGCGGATGGTAAATACTACGAACCCATCTCGCAGGGGGTGGGAGGATTAATTCGACAACATTTATAAATGACTTAGAGCAGTACCTAGCATGTGGTATCTACAAATGGGAGTTGCTATTTTTGATTATTATCAAAGTCCAAGACTAGGCCAAGAAAAATCCAGGAGCAACAGAGATGAGGAGAGATGACAAGCATGTGCACAGCCTGGGAACCAGACGTAGAGTTCTAAATCACGACCGCATACCACACCCTCACCCTATTCCATTCCCTCCCTAACCCGCTGCTCTCTTTGAATGAGCCCAGCAGCCCCATCTGATGGATGAAAAGACCGAGTCTCTCTCGGAGGAATGAAGACTCAGAATGAAGCCCAGCCGGGATTCATCAGCAGGCTGTGGGGCCTGTGTGCCTTGGCGGTGTGAGAGGGCCCCAGGTGACCATCACACCTGTCAAGCCTCAGTGAGCTCATCTGTACCACCAGCACCCCTGCAGCTCATGGCTGTAGCTGAGTGTTAAGCAAATGTATCTGAGGAGCCTGGCACAAGAAACATGGCAGCTGTCATATGTGCCCCTAATGCAACCAGGCCTCTCTCATCCTTGGGGTACATACCCACAGGTGCAAACAGCAGCCCAGGACAACAGGTGACCGAACAGCCTGCCTGAGAATCACCATCCTGCCACAGGATGTAGATGGGGAGGCCTCCCCTGCCCTGGGCCTTCTGTCCACCCAGGCAGTCACAACTCTGTTCCAGCCTCCTCCCAAACCCTGAACTCCCCCCACCCAGGCCATGCCTCCTGTACTCAACTCACTAGAAAGAGTTAATGAAGACCCACATACATGACACAAAGGCCCCAATTCCCTCATCCCAAACAGCAACCCCAAACACAGCCAGCCCTCCATCTCCCTTAAACAGTAATGAAGCCACAAGAAGTGAGATTTCCCAGCAACCCAAGGAGCAACTTTCTATCAGTCACAGCCGCTCGAAACTAGGAGAGTTGCCCAGGTCTAGAAGGAAAGTGTAAAAGCCAGGGCTAAGGAGACCAGGGGGAATTCAGGGCTTGGGCCCAGCCTAGGAGGTGAAGATCTTTGAAATCCCTTCCAGCTCCAAGACTATGTGATGTGCTCATCATGGGTACAGCATGTCCCAGACCAAACAGTTGCACTTCCAGGAATTTATCCTAGAGGTATTACTGCCGAAGTGTGTAAAGACTCCTTCACAAGAATACAAATCCTAGTGCTGCTTATAACTGCAAATGCCAAACAATGGGGGATTGTATTTAGGAATTAAAACACAAGGGCCAGGCACAGTGGCTCATGCCTATAATCCCAGCACTTTGGGAGGCCAAGGTGGGTGGATCATTTGAGGTCAGGAGTTCAAGACCAGCCTGGGAAACATGGCGAAACCTCATCTCTACTAAAAATACAAAAACTAATTGGGCGTGGTGGCGTGCACCTGCAGTCCCAGCTACTCAGGAGGCTGAGGCAGGGGAATCACTTGAGCCTGGGAGGCAGAGGTTGGAGTGAGCCAAGATCACGCCACTATACTCCAGCCTGGGCGACAGAGGGAGACACCATCTCAAAAGAAAAAGAAAAAGAAAAAAGAAATTATAATACAAGCATGCAATGAAATCCTAGGTAGACATTTATATTATGTTGAAGAAGGACAAGTACTGACATAGAAATATAATTACCATATATATTGTCAAAGTAAAAAAGTTTATAAAACAGTTTGTACGCATGGTCATAATTTTGTTAAACACTTTTGTGCACAGGGTAGAAACTGGTGCTAAATGAAAAAAAAAAGCAGCATTAACAGTGATTATCTCTGGGTGACTTTTATTTCTGCTTTTTGTTTGTGAAATGAAGAGGTGACTGGGACAACAGGTCTGGTCTCAGCTCTGCCATGAGGCACTGTGTGACCCCCCTCTGAGCTTCCTGTATGTTACAGGCAGGTTGGGGCAGGTGATCTCTGGGGGCTCCTTCACCTCTGATATTCTACATTTCAATGCCTACTATGTGCCAGTCCCGTGAGGAACCAGAGGCAGCCAAGAAAATGGGCACCTGCAGTGCCGGGGGTAAGTGTGACAGGTGGGGATGGGAGGGGTGTTTTGCAGAGCTAAGGGGTCCTTAACTCTCTGGCAGTAGGAAGGAGGGGATGGGGAAGGCTTCCTGGAGGAGGATACCTAAGCTAACCGGAACAAGAAGTAAGTGTTGGCCAGGGGTGGATAGAGGGAATGGCACATGCCACAGCTTGGAGATAAGAGCATGTGTGGCACTTTCCAAGGACTCCCTGCAATTCTAGCTGAGAGCAGGGCAAGAAGGAGCAGGTGTCCTGGGCAGAGCCAGGAAGGCTGGGATGACTGGTCCTGTTTACACTCAGGGTACCCGGGTGTCCCATGTACCACTGATAAGGGCAGCCTGTGGCCACAGCCCAACACCACCCCTTGGCCTAGGGCCAGGACAGAAGCACAGTGGATAGGAGGTGGCGATGCCCTGATGGTGTGCTGCCTCATTGGCCACCCAACCCCATGGAAGCAGAGGAGAGCAGCCGCCAGCCACTCCTCGCAGGCCTGAGCACTGCGGTCAGTGACCCTCTATCAGATTAACAACCTTTCAGAGTGTTAATGATGCAGCCCAGAGTCTCCGGAATATGGGAGTCATGAACCCCTGTGGGAATCTGACATTTTTCAGACATAAAAAATATGCACATTTTAAAAATGCACATGGTTGCCAGAGGTTGGGGGTTGAGAGTATGAATCAGCGGAGCAAAAAGAATTTTTCTGGCAGTGAAACTACTGTGTATGAGATGACGATGGTGGATACAAGTCATTCATTATACATTTGTCCAAACCACAGAATGTACAACACCAGGAATGAACCCTAAACTCTGGACTCTGGGTGATAACGATGTGGCAATACAGGGTCATCTGTTGCAACAAATTTACCACTGTAGGTCAGGCACAGTGGCTCACACCTGTGATCCCTTGATCTTGGGAGGTCGAAGCAGGCGGATCACTTGAGGCCAGGAGCTCAAGACCAGCTGGGCAATATAGCAAGGTCCCCTTCTCTACAAGAAAAAGAAAAATGAGCCAGGTATCAGGGCATGTGCCTGTAGTCACCACTACTCAGGAGGCTGAGGCAGGAGGATCACTTGGGCCCACGAGGTTAAGGCTACAGTGGGCCATGATTGTGCCACTGCATTCCAGCCTGAGTGACAGAGCAAGACCCCATCTCAAAAAAAAAAAAAAAAACAAAGAAAAGTACCACTCTGGTGGGGAATGCTGATAACGGGAGAAGCTGTGCATATGTGCAGGGAAAGAGGGCATACGGGAAATCTGTGTACCTTCCTTTCTGTACCTTCCTTTAAATTTTGCTGTGAATCTAAAACTAAAAATCTAAACAATAAAGCCATACACACACGTTAGAAAATGTCATAATGGTGTTGATGGCTCACACCTGTAATCCCAGCACTTTGGGAGGCTGAGGTGGGCGGATCACTTGAACCTGAGAGGCAGAAGCTGCAGTGAGGTGCCACGGCGCCACCATACTCCAGCCTGGGCAATAGAGCGAGACTCCATCTCAAAAAAAAGAAAATATCACAATGATATCAAAGAGTTCAGAGCCTCCTCGCCACCCATCCACAGGCCTGAGGTCCTAGATTAATGGAGCCTACTGGTTACACGTGCAGACTAAAGCCAAGTGGCTTTGGTTAAAACCCAAGCTCTACCACCTAGTAACTGTGTAATCTTGGGCAAGTTATTTAACTTCTCAGTGCCTCAGTTTCCTAGCATGTAAAACAGAAATGCTACCTACTGTTCGAGGTTGTAAACATTAAAAAAGTTGATACATAAGATGCTCAGAACCATGTCTGGCACCCAGCTGCTGTTATCACGCACCCCTGTTGCTTATTTAACACACTTTCGACAATCTCTCACGATGTGGATCACAGTTTAGCTCACGAAGCACTCTCAAGCTCATCCCTCTCTTGAGAGTGTCTAACAGCCCTAAGGCTCAGACAGGGGAGGGCAGCTCATTTCACAGAGGGCACGAGGCACACTTATTACATGGAGAGCCAGGCAGCCACGGCTGCTGTCCTCGCCTCACAGCATGGCTGAAAAGAAGCCCTAACTTTGGAGGCTATGGCCCTTCCTGGCAGCTGGCTGGCTGCCTGGATAGAAGCCAGGAAGCTAAACATAAGGCCATGGCAAAACCCATGCCAGAGAGAGAGCAAGGCAGCCCCTGTCCTCTGAGAAGGCCCAATAACCTGAGGCGGGGGCGAGCAAAGCGCTGGCCACTCAGCCTGCTAGCAAAGGGGGCTTCCAGCACAAGCCCCTCTGCAACCCACTCAGAGGCTGCCACCCGCCACCCAAGGCCCTCCTCACCCACCTGCACTCCAGAGCTCCCGTGGCTCAAGGGTAAAGAACTAAGGGGCTTCTAATCCCCCTGGAGCCACCAAGACCTCAAGGACAGCTGGGGCTGAGACCTTAATGACCCCTACCACCCTGGGCCTGCTGGGCCTTGCAAATATCACCAGCAGTTTCCCCTAAATTCCAGCCTCACCCAGCCAGTCACCAATCTTGGGCAAGCGTCGAGGCCTTTGCTGATGAAATTCCCCTTGCCTGGAATGCCTTCCCGATCCCTTGGGACACTTACTCATCTTTCAAGATCTCTGTTCCAAAGTCATCACCCCTCTGAAGTCATCTCCAACCACTGCCCCCTCCCCCACTCCTAAGTCTCATTCCTCAGGCTCCTGCCTCATCCTGCTCCATGGTACAGCGGTTGAAAACCAGGATCCTGGAGCCCAAACGAAATGCACATTGTGCTCTTTGGCTTGCACAGCATTTTTCTTTAATTTAGGATTAGTTGGCAACATTTTTAAATCAGGAGATTTTGCATATAAATCAGAACTTCTAACTTTTCTCTAAAGAGGGCACATTCTGGTGACACTGGGCACACATCCTCACTGGCCACCATCAGCTTAGGCATTTAGAGTGCCAGCCTCAATGGGCCGTGTGTCCTGCAGTTAACACCATCAGCCTCTCTATGTACAGTCTCACAGTCAACCTCCTCCCCCCATTTGGCTTCCTGCCCAGCCCCTGGGTGCACCTGAGCATACAGTCTGTGCAGAGTAAACGGGGGGCATTCCTATACATGGCTCTACATCCTGTAGCCTGCAGATCTGTGGGGCAGGACCAGTGCTTACTGACCTCTGCACAGGCCCTCGATGACAACCAGCACACAGAGGTCCTTGGCACAAAACAGTGTCCTTTCTTCCTCCTCCCCCCATGCCCGGGTGCCACTCAAGGACAGTAACCAAGTCTGATTCATTGTAGAATCTCCCACTTTTCCCAGAGTCAGATCCCTATTGAACACTCCGGATATAAATGAATGAGCAGCTGTTATTATTTCCAATTTACAGATAGAAGACAAAGACTTCAAGGTGAAGTGACTTGCCACAGTCACATGGAAACCACCAAATCCTGACTCATATGGGTTTCCTTCCTGACTTTGAGTTTGGCCCTTCATTCCTCCATGAAACCCAGGGGTTTCTACAACAAAAATAACACCTACGACATTATAATTATCATTATGAATGCTGACACCATACCTTCAGCATACACTATGAGCCTGGCACCGTGCTAAGCACTTTTTTTTTTTTTTTTTTTCCGACAGAGTCTCACTCTGTTGCCCAGGCTGGAGTGCAAGTGGTGCAATCTCAGCTCACTGCAACCACCTCCTCCTGGGTTCAAGCGATTCTCCTGCCTCAGCCTCCCCAGAAGGTGAGACTATAGGCTCATGCCACCACACCTGGCTGATTTTTTATTTTTAGTAGAGACAGAGTTTTACCATGTGTGGCCAGGCTGTTCTCAAACCTCTGACCTCAGGTATCCACCCACCTCAGCCTCCCAAATTGTTGGGATTACCAGTGTGACTTACCACACCTTCCTTTTTTTTTTTTTTTTGAGATGGAGTCTCACTCTGTCACCCAGGCTGGAGTGCAATGACACAATTTTGGCTCACTGCAACCTCCACCTCCCAGGTTCAAGCAATTCTCCCACCTCAGCCTCCCACATAGCTGGGATTACAGGCACCCACCATCATGTCTGGCTAATTTTTGTAGAGACAGAGTTTTGCCATGTTGGTCAGGCTGGTCTTGAACTCTTGACCTCAGATGATCCACCCGCCTTGGCTTCCCAAAGTGCTGGGATTATAGGTGTAAGCCACCACACCTGGCCAGCACTTTTTATACCTTATTTCATTTAATCCTTACAACTAATACTGTTATCCACATTAACAGTTGAATAAAATGAGACTCAGAGAGGTTAAGTCGCTTGCCCCACATCACACAACTAGTCAGTGGCAGAGCTGAAATGTGAACCCAGACCGCATGGGAGGGAGATAACTTCAGAGCCTGCAGAAGAACCTTGGCTTGGGGTGGGCGGGGACATGCGGGGAACCTCAGCCACAAAGGCCAGTGGCCCACAGCCCTCAGCCAGGCTCCCACTGACTCTCCTAGTCCTAGTCCCAGCTTTCCCTGCCAAGGTGCTGGGATAATGAATGAGATGCTCGGGTTGTCATGGAGACACCATGGTAACGCAGCACTTTCGGGAAATACCACGGTAACCGTGGCCACTGCTCTGGAGTTGAAGTCGCTCTCTATCTAACATCCCCACCTGAAAATACTCCCCAAGACCCTAAGGAGAAAAGGCACAGAGATACAAGGGCCTTCCTATAGGAGCAAGCTGTCCAGAGACTCGGGCCAGGGAAAGGGGTCCAGATTGGGCCTGAGAAGAATGGGTGGGCTCCCAGAATGAGACTAAGAGCTCCGTAAGAGCAGGTATGGAGACTGAGCAAGGCGTGCCTTTCATGGTGAATTATGCCCTATAACCCGACTCACATGTACACAGTTCCTACTGTGCACCAGCAGGCCTCCTGAGAAGAGCTGTGTACACCTTCTATTTCAGTCTAGCAGCAGCAGCGAGTATAGCAGTTAAAGGCCCAGATTGGAGCTAGCCTGCCTGGGCTTGAATCTTTGAATCTTTTCTTTTTTCTTTTTCTCTTTTTTTTTTTTTTTTTTTTTTTTTTAAGAATTTTGCTCTGTTGCCCAGGCTCACTGCAGCATCTGCCTCCTGGGTTCAAGCTTCAAGCAATTCTCAAGCCTCAGCCTCCTAAGTACCTGGGATTACAGGTGCCTGCCACCACACCCAGATAATTTTTGTATTTTTAGTAGAGACAGGGTTTCACCATGTTGCCCAGGCTGATCTTGAACTTCTGACCTCAAGTGATCCACCTCAGCCTCCCAAAGTGCTGTGATTATAGATGTGAGCCACTGTGCCCAGAATATTTTCACTTTTTAAGACAGGGTCTTGGCCGGGCGCGGTGGCTCAAGCCTGTAATCCCAGCACTTTGGGAGGCCGAGGCGGGTGGATCACAAGGTCAAAAGATCGAGACCATCCTGGTCAACATGGTGAAACCCCGTCTCTACTAAAAATACAAAAAATTAGCTGGGCATGGTGGCGCGTGCCTGCAATCCCAGCTACTCAGGAGGCTGAGGCAGGAGAATTGCCTGAACCCAGGAGGCAGAGGTTGCAGTGAGCCGAGATCGCGCCATTGCACTCCAGCCTGGGTAACAAGAGCAAAACTCCGTCTCAAAAAAAAAAAAAAAAAAAAAAAAAAGACAGGGTCTTTCTCTGTTGCCCAGGCTGCAGTGCAGGGGCACAATCACAGCTTACTGCAGCCTCAACTTCTCAGGCTCAAGTGATCCTCCACCTCAGCCTCCCAAGTAGCTAGGGCTACAAGCGTGCACCACCATGCCCAGTTAAAGACGAGGTCTCCCTATGTTGCCTAGGCTGGTCTTGAACTCCTGGCTCAAGCAATTATCCCACTTCAGCTTCCCAAAGTGCTGGGATTACAGGTGTAAGACACTGTGCCCAGCTGGGGCTTGAATGTTGGCTCCATCATATATATACATATATATATATATACACACACACACACACAAACACACACACACATACATATATATACATATACATATATATACACATACACATATATATACATATACATATATATATATATATATATTTTTTTTTTTTTTTTTTTTTTGAGGTGGAGTCTTGCTCTGTTGTCCAGGCTGGAATGCAATGGCACGATCTTGTCTCACTGCAACCTCCACCTCCTGGGTTCAATCAATTTTCTCACCTCAGCCTCCTGAGTAGCTGGGATTACACGCAAGCACCACCATGCCTGGCTTTTTTGTAATTTTAGTAGAGACAGGGTTTTGCCATGTTGGCATGGCTGGTCTCAAACTCTTGACCTCAGACGATCCTCCCACTTCAACCTCCCAAAATGCTGGGATTACCATGCCTGGCCTGTTGGCTCCATTATTTACCAGCCTCGTGACCTTTGAGCAAATCCCTCAACCTCTCTGAGCCTCAGCTCCACTAACTCTAAAATGGGGTTTATACTACTTATCTTGCAGGGCGTCTTCCAAGACAAAGAGATGATGCATATAAAACACTGAGCTCAGTGCCTGGCACATAGTAATATAAGCTAATAAAATGATTACTCAGCAACAGATTTGGAAAGTGAGGCTCAGGAAGGAACTGGCCCAAGGCCACATATCAAATTAATAGTGGATTGAGAAAGAGAGAAGGGAGGCCAGGCTGACGCCAGAGGGAAGGCGCAAGAGAATGGGCTCCAGGAAGGAGGTCTGAAATCTCTCTGGAAATCCAGAACAAGCAAACGACCTGTTTCCCCATCCTGCATTTATTGAGCTCCACTAGGTGCCAAGCATGGCGCGAGACACGGAAAACACAGTGGTGACCGTGACCTTCCCACAAGAGTTTCTAGAGGTCTCTGGAACCCGAGGTTTTATGACTCTGGTACAACATGGCTGCAGTGAATGGAGGAAGGTGCCCACAGCCCTGAATGCTCACCCGGCCCACATTTTATTTCCAACCTAGGTCACTCTTGACCTCTGTGGACCACATACCCCTCCCCGCCCCCAGCAACACATACACCACACTCACATGCACACAACAGGCTCAAATGGCATCATCGTAGGCATCTGGGCCACATGCACGTGGGGTGGGGGCCGACAGGAGGTCAGTGCAGAAAGAGCTCTGCCAGCAGGCTCAGAAGGATGTGAATGGGTACCTAGGCTCAGGCAGGGACTTGAGCCGGGGAGGGGGGAGCAGTGGATGCCAGCAGGGGCACAGGTAGCCCCACATGCACCCAGGGCCACTCCCTATAGCTGATCCAGCCCCTCCCAGCCTGTCACACCCCCAGCACAGTCACGCCACCACCCCCCACCCAGCCACACCCCACAGCTCCACCAGCCACCCTACCACAGCCTGCCCCACCCATCACATCCAGCCCAGCAAGGAAAATCCTCCACATTTGCTTCCCAGCTGTGCGGGAGTTTCTCCAGCGGGATTACACCCCTGGGAGGCTGAGACCAGAAGCAAATCCCTTCCTCTGCTGGAATCTGCTGTATGCCCCATCCCCCAACACCTTGCAGTGCTGCCTGGCCAGGGGCCAACTTGCCGCCTGTCAGTCACCCCAAGAGTCCAGGACTGTCACCACCAGGAAAGAGACTGTTGGAGGTCTGGCTCAGAGTCACAGGGCCACGGAAAGCACAGTCTGCCCTACCGTAAGCCCCTGGGACACTGAGACCCAGAGACGGGAAGAGACCTCCCGGCCTTGTGCCGTCTGGTATGCCCCACTCTCATTTACCTTGGTCCATTTTCTTGTCCGTGAAAATCCTGTCTCTCCTCCTCCAATGCCAGGCTCAGCAGGGAGGTGAACGAAGCTGCTCTGGATTTCTAAAGCCCTGTTGAGCTTCCCTGCTCCATATCCCACAATGCCACACCAGGTATCCGCTGCTCTTGCAACTAGAATGCGGGGCTCCCAGCTCCACTGAAAGCTTTCCCCGGCACAGTCTCCTACCCACAGCAGGTGCTCAAGAGCCATGTACCCTTGCCAATTACCTTCCCCGCTGTGAATCTGCTATACGGCAACTCCAAGCTAAATGCATTAATAACATTAACTTCCATTTGTGAGACATGCTATGTCTGTGACACATACCATTATTTCAACCTTACCACAGCACCATGACCTAGATTCACCCCATTATACAGATGAGGAACTGAGGACCAGAGAGGCCAGTCACTTGCTGCAGCCCACAGAGTTAATAAGGGGTGAATGGGAATTTTGGCACACAGCCGCTGGGCTCCAGAGCCTGGGCAGCCCCTCTGTGATCACCTAAGACAGCTAACACTCGCCAGATGTCCTGCACATCCCATTCTCCACTCCCTTTGAATAGTTTTCTGTCTGTTTTCATCAATTTTATATGTGTTTTAGTATCACAAGCAGCCTTGGTGATCTTTCTTGAACGTAGCCCACAGATCATCCATCAATCAACAAGCAAACAAAGCATAAAGCACTGGTTCACTCCCTGGTTCTCAACTTGCAAATCTGTTCTGGGTCCCTGGCAGGGAAGGCCCAACAGAAAACCGAAGAAACTTCGACCTCACTTGTTGAGAATGTGTCCTTCTTCCAACAGGGCCTGAGTTGCGAGTTTACCTTTGTACCAGCTCTGAAAAAAAGCTTACTGAGCAAACATAGCAGACAGCCTGGGGGCGGAGCCGAGTTGGGAACACGGCAGGTCACCCGGCCACCCTCCGGTCCTTGTCCCTGGGACTGTCCGTCCCTGACAGTCCTGACAGTCCCACTGAGGCTCTTCACACACATCAAGGCTGTCAGGCCCATCACACGCTATGCAATGGCCACAAAGCTTCCCAAAATGGGGCTCTCTTCCTACCCTATCCCCAAATCTGCCTAAACAGAGTCAAATCCATCCCTATTTTTTTTCTTAGGCTCAGATCACAGACACTCAAAAGAAACAAAGCAGCATTTCCTGACACATAGCATTAACCTCCCTCACTGACGGCCAACAGCAAGCTCTTATGAACATCTGTGCCAGGAGCCTTCCCTGCTCCACCACGCTCAGTCCTAACACCCTGACAGGGGTGTCACTGCTAAGAGCACTTTACAGACAAGGAAACAGAGGCTCAGAGAGGGTAAGTAACCAGCTCGAAGTCACACAGCTGGGCAGAGATGGAGCTAGGATGCCCCTCCCAGCCCACCCCAGAGCCCCCGTTCATGACCCCTCTACAGTCCGACTTTCCACATCACTCCCAAGCCAGGTCTGCAGCCCGGGAGAGAGACTTCCTGTAGGAGACCAGCCCTGGGTCTGCTGCCCTGGCTTCTCTAGCAGCTGTGAGCTTCAGCCTCCTGGGAAAGCCTGCACTGCAGAGAGGTGTACCATGGGCTTCAGCCAGAGGGTCCTCACCCGCTACACCAGCCACCCCCATATAAGAAAGGGACCTCCTGTCCCAGGCAGAGGCCTCATGCTAAGGAAGAGGCAGGAGTGAGGGCCAGAAGCAGGAGATCTCAGCTAGCAGGGCACCGCAAAGGACAATGGGGAGCACTTCACCTCACGGCCCGGCACGTGCCAGGCACTCTACCAAGCACTTCCCAACCCTTACCTCATTTGTCATTTATGCCCAGTGAAGTAAAAACAATTTTATCACTCCCTGAGCTTCTCCCCTATCTGCACACATAAATTCAGAATGGTTGTGACTGGCCCGCAACAAAAGCCAAGTTAAGAACATGGAAACTCTCTAGGAGCCTCTCTGGCTTTGGCAAGCCATGGCTCTGACAGTCTAGACAGAACCAAAGCCACAAACGCAACATCGGAGAGCCCTGGGATCTTACTATTCCAGCCTCCACAGTGGTCCTGAAGTAAATCTTTAATTCTTGGAGCTGCTGGCTTCAGGTGGATTTGTGGATGTGCCTAGCTGTCTGGAGAAGCCAAAAGAGAAACTGAGCCCTTCCTTCCCATCCCTCAGCCTCCTGCTCCTTCTCCTCCATCGGGAACCTGCCAGGTCAGCCTGACGTCACCCTGGGGGAGTCCCGGGAGCTGCTTCTGATCTGGGATGAAGGCAGGACCCAGCGCCAGACTCAAGTGCCAGCCTATACCCCTAGGGTCCTCCTAGGGCCACACACCACACACCACACACACACACACACACACACACACACACGCACGCGCGTACTCAGATGAACCTGGAAGGACTGGACAGGGCTGGGGGCCAGAGACAGTGGTCAGAGGGCACAGAAGCCAGGGAGAGAAAGACCAGACCCAGACCCAGACCCACCGGAGCTCCAGGCAGTGGCGTGTGGCTCCTCTTCACTTCGCCACGTCCTCTCGATGGTTCCACGCTGCTCACTTAACACAGCTGCACCTAATCCCAGGGCCAGGAAAAACGGCATTACTGTTGGCCCAGTCCCCTCCCCGGGAGACAGGGAAGGCAGAAGCAAGGTCGGGAGGGAGGTGGCCCTAGGGCACCCTGTGCCACCAACCACATTCCTAGAAACCTCCACGCCCCTTCATGCCACCTCCCTTGTCAAGGCCTCCAGCCCCTACCTCCTTAACCTCAGAAAGAGGATGTCCTCCTCTGATTCCGACCTGTGCCCAGGGGACGGCTGGCACCTTGCTTGCCTCACCCAAGCCCTGCCTGGAGGAGCCTTCCATGAGAAAGAAAAAAGCATGTCCCTGACCCTGATGCCAGCGAGTCCTCTGACCCTCTCAAGAGAGGGAGCAGCAAACACCACACTGACAATAAGGATAACTGGGTCCTCGTTCTGGCTCTGGCTCTTCCCCCTCCAGACCTCAGTTTCCCCACCTGTCCTGAGAAGAAGAGAAACTGATCTGCCCAGCTGGTGGGAAAAGTGTCTTCTGGCCCCTGCCCCCACCCAGCTCAGCTGCCAGGCCCTTCCCTGTGCCCCACCCTGCAGAGGAGGAAGAAAGGTGCCTGGCAAAGGTGTGGAGGGTGTAAGAATCCGTGCCAAAGTCTCCAAATGCTAGAGCTGAAAAGGGTCTTACAGAGAGTCACGGCCCAGAGAGGAGAAGCACTTGGCCTCAGTCACACAGTATACTGGAAAAGGGCCAGGCTGGCTGGGGCTTGCTTCTTGACAGCAAACACTTAAAAGCACCCACCTGAAAGGTATTTGCCTTCTTAGAGGATGCCAAGGAGAGCACAAGGCAACTTGATAATGATAGAAATGCAGCCTCTGAGAGCTGCAGTTAAAAACAAAAAAAAAAAAATAAGATGGAGATTGGGCTGGCTTTCCAGACTCTTCATGTCACACCACATGGGTGACCAAGATTCCTGCCAGCCACAGGGAAATCCTAGAAGCCCCTTCCAGGGATTAGCAGCCTTGGCCACCTCTCAAGAAGTCACCTAAGCCCAGGGGGTAGGCCCAGCAGTGGTGACAGGGAGAATGGCTCAGATGGACACCCCAAGACTAGCCTACTCCGGAAGATGCCAGAGCCTTTGAGAAATGAATATCCCACAAGCCCTGTGGCCAGTGAGGACGGAAGCCAGGTGGGCTAGGGATAACACGGAGCAAGGGAAAAGCTTTGAGGCTTGTGGAGCCACAGAAGCCCCCTAATCTCCTGGAGGCCTGCTGGGCACAACACAGGGCCTGCTGAGACCAAGGAGGTTTCACCGAGGGCCCACATGAAAGCAGCCAGTTCCTGTAGACTTGCTGGGGCTTGTCATCAAGACAAGCACTGGCCGCCAACACGCCTAGGGTGTTAAGGGGCTCAAGGTACTTACATGGAGGTGCAGCTGGCAGGGGAGGGGGCAGGAGGTGGGGGAAGGTGGAAGTAAGTGGGCCTGGCTTTCTCCAAGACACAGACAACAGCTAGAGAGCAGGAACATGGAGCAAAAAGCATCAGGTGACCTACTTCAAGAGGCTCCTTTTAAAGGGGAAGAGGAGGCCTCAGTGAGACTCTAGAAAGTGCCTTGCAGGGGTCCAGAACAGTTCATGGGGCCAGGAGACCAGGGTTCCCGTCCTAGATCAGGGACTCATGCAGGACTAAGCTCAGGTGAGGCCAGCGAGGAGCCTTGAAGACGGTGCTCACTGCAGGTGTGTGGCTCACACCTGTCATTTCAGCACTTTAGGAGGTCAAGGCAGGTTGACCCAGGAGTTTGAGACCAGGAGTCCAAGACCAGCCTGGACAACATAGCAAAACCCCTTCTCTACCAAAAAAAATTACAAAAATTAGCCAGGTGTAGTGGTGCGTGCCTGTAGTCAATTATATGGGAGGGCTGAGGTGGAAGGATCACTTCAGCCCAGGAGGTTTAGGCTGCAGTGAGCCCAGATCGCACCATTGGACTCCAGCCTAGACACAGCTAGACCCTCTCTCAAAAAAAAAGGCGGGGGCTTTTATTCTCCACAGTGGGCGAGCACACAGTGGGCCTCTCCTGAGAGGCTGCATTTAGATGCATCACTTGCCTCATCCTAGGCCCAGCCCTACACAACCTGCCTGTGATCTCAAGCAAGCACCACTCCTTTCTTGGCCTCAGTTTGGTCAAATAAAACAGACTCATGAAGCCAGGCATGGTAGCACGTGCCTGTAGTCCCAGCACTCAGGAAGCTAAGGTAGGAGGAGTGCTTGAAGCCTGGGCATTCGGGCATTCAAGGCTGCAGTGAGCTACAACCGCATTACTGCATGCCAGCCTGGGAGACACAGCCAAGACCCCACCTTGAAAAATAAAATAAAATGTGAAAAAACAAATTAATTAAAAAAATTGAATCATGCCGTATGACTCCATGTACACTCCTAAACCTAAGCCGGGTTATTCTGTAAGGAGCATAACCAACCTCTGCAGCAAATCCCCAGAAATGGGCACAGTGGCCCCAGCTCCCTGCCATTAATAACCCATTAGTCACACGTTCCACGCAGAATACACATTATACAACCACCCAATGCCACTGTGTTCTGGGCTCTTTGTTAAATGCTTGGCCTCTACTTGATCACGGCATCATTTTACAAATATGGAACCTGAAGTTCATAGAGATTAAGCAACCTGCTCAAGCCCCCTCTTGGGAAGTGCTTAGCTGTGATTTGAACCAGCGTCTGTCTGGTTCTTAATCCCCACATTCCATGGCATCAGCCACAGATAACACAAAACCCACAAGGGCCAGGGAAATGCCATCAGCTCTTTGCACCTCCCACATTTTCTATCATGTAATGCCAGGGCAAACGTAAAGGCAGGCTGGTGGACAGCCGGGAGCAGGTAGGCGGGGACGGGGAAGTCCATGTGGGCGCTGAGCATTCCATAGATGGACCAGCCTCCAGCCCGGCCAGCTGCCCACTGCTGTGGTTACAATGCCCTCATCGCCATCAGCACACCACAGCCACTGCTGTGCCATTTTTAAATCATTACACAGATGCAAAGTTTTTCACAGGCATTGCTGTGGCATCACATGCCAACTTTAAGAAGGTATGGCAGGGATTTCCGCCCCCTTTCTCAGAAAAGGGAAGTGGGCTTTCCAGAGGATAAGTGGCTTCCCAACCTGCACACAGGAGCACAGTGTTCGAGGTGAACTTGCAGCCCACATCCTCTGCTTCCCAGTCGCAGCCCGGGTCTACTCCTCCATGCTCGTGACTTTCCAGTTCAACCAATGGATGAGCCTTTGCGACAACGATGCCCATTTCTGAGCGTTTACTCGGTACCAGGTGCTGTACTCTGCATTTCACACGTTATCCTATTTAACTGTCCTGACATTCCTGTAAACTAAGTATTGCTACTGTTTTCATTTCAGAGACAGCAGCTCAGAAAAGCAGGGTATCATGCCCAAGGTCACCAGGCCAGGAAGGGGCAGAGTTGGCATCCAAACAGAGTTCAGACTGGCTCCAGAGCCTGGGGCCTAAACCTCATGCTGCACAGCTCTGTCAGGGAGACTCTGTCATGGGCAGTCACTGGAGGGGACAGGAGGTAGACGCAACAAATAGTGTATGCATCTGGCAGATGATGACAAGATTACAATAACGGAGGACAGACAAAGCTCTTGGGGAGCCCACAAGAGGGAGGTTGTTATAAACGTCCAGGCAGAGGAACAGAAGTCTGAGCAGAGGACATGGGAACAGAGGGGAGTGACAGATATGAGGGAGGTGGCCTTGTGAGACCTTGGTCAAGTGCCTTGCTCTCTCCAGACCTCAATTTACCAAGCTGGTAAGAAAAGTCCCTGGAATATCTCCAGAACCCCTTCCATCCCTAAAGACTCTTGGGCCCTGGGAAAACAAGCAGTGCCCAGTGACAGCCTGGCTATGAGCCCTGGGGACTCTGAAATGTCCTTGGCTGTCCTGGCACAGCTCAACTGCTGGGAAACAAGCTTGCAGAAGCACAGGGCTTGGCTGGCATGCCTGGGCACCAGTGAAGTGTGGGTTCCGAGGGGGCCACATTCCACCCACTGTCGACCTCTCCATGGCTCCGCTGGAGCAAGCACCACCCAGCCTGGATGCAGACCAGAAACCGAGGTCACTCCAGCGCCCAGGGTACTGCCACTCCAGGCCCACCTGACCCACCAGCCCTGTCCAGAGCTCCACCCACATGTAACTTAAGTCCCTTCAATGTCACTCACCTCCAAAGCCTCTCCCTCACATTTCCCTAAGGCCAGCCACTGGGATGTAGACACAAGGGGTCCTATAGGAGTCCTTAAGGAAAATGACCACCCCACCCCAAGGGACCTGTGCCAGACAGAGGCTGCCCATGCCAAGTCAATGAAGACTCTTGGCTAGGGAAAGGAAGATGGTCCATTAGGGCCAGCCCTCAGCTCTCACTCTGGAAGGTGGAAGGGGCTCTCAGACCTGCTAAGAAAACTCAGCCCAAGTCTCCATGTTCACAGCTGCCACATCAAACCACATGCCTGGCATGCTCCTGTTCAATGGCCTGCCATGGTTCCTCCCACCCACTAGGCCAAGTCCCTTACCCGTCTGCCTGCATGCATCGCTGTGAGTGGCAGCCTCTGTGAATGCCAGGGCCTTGCTGAGTGCTTTATGGACATTTCCTCATTCAACCCTCACAGTAACCCTGTGAGGCAAGTAATATCGTTGACCCATTTCTACAGATGAGAAAATTGGGGCTCAGAGAGGTTATGTTACTTGCCCAGAGTCTTACAGCCAAGCAGCAGGCAAGGATTTGTGCCCACATCTGCCTGACCCCAAGCCCAGATTCTTAACCACTGTGCCAAGTGGCCTCCTCAAATGCTCCCTGCCACCCTCAGAATCCTGGGGCCACCTCAACCCTTCTCCATACAGAAAGGGAAACAAAGGCAAAGAGCTCTATTGGTAGCCAAGCAAGGACAAGGCCTGAGCCTCTGCCTTATCCTTGGGCAGACAGCCCACCCTTCTGCCCCCCACCCCACCTATCCTGGAAGGAACTCCCTACGAGGAGACGTGCCAGGCAGAAAGGCTAGGACCATCACAGTGACAATGAGACTTCAGAATCTGCCTTTTCCTCATCCACAAGGAAGAGAAAAGCAGGGGGAGGTTTGCAGGCAGAGCAAAGGACATTGAAGGGACCGGGAAACATTTGTTCTTACAGAACAGACTCCTAGCTTTGGGGTCCTGTTCCTGACAGCAACAGGAACATGCAGGGCCCAAGACCCACGTGCACCATGCCCCTCCCCCACCAGCATATGCCTCAACCTAGCACAGCTGACCCCAGATCTGAATTGCTCTCCCCAAACCTACTTGTCCTGCAGCCTTCTCTGCCTCGGTAAATAGCAACACTGTCCTTTCAGTTCCTCAAGCCAGGAACCTTGTGCTCAACACTCTCTTCTCACACCCCACATCTAATCCACCAGCAAATCCCATCAGCTCATCCTGCAAAATAAATCCAGAACCAACCCCTGGTGGCTCCCCCTCCATCCCCACCCACCACTGACCCTCCTGACCTGTCTCATGGAGTGACTGCAGCAGCCTCCCAGCCAGTCCTCCTGTGTCCACCCTCACCCCCAGCAGTCTATCTAAAACGTGTGCCGAAACCGGTCAGTCCTCGCGCCAGGCCCACCAGCAGCTTCCTCTCCACTCAGGCTCACATAACAAAGTCCTCCCCATGGCCAAGGGGCCCTACCTGTCCCCATATGCCCTCTGGCCTCTCTCCTCCACCATCCTTTCATTCTTCCCACCCTGCCTCTGGCCACCTGTGCCCTCCAGTTCCAGAGGCTCTGCCCTGTGACTCTCTCTGCCTGCAAAGTTCTTCCCTCAATTTTCCATGGGCTGCCCTCCCAGAGTGTACTGCCCCTCACCAGGGACCATCCTGACCACCTGACATGGCAGGATCACTCCTCAAGCACACTCTCGACCCACAATCCAGCTTTATTTTTCTTCCAGGCACATCTCACCACCTGACAGTGAGCCTGATGGAGTTGTTTCATTTCATCTCCCCACCTGAATGTCAGCCCCACTTCTAAAACAGGGTTTCCATGTGTTTTGTTTACCGCTACATCCCAGTACTAGAAAAAGGCCTGGGCCAAAGTAGATGTTCAATACAAATATCCTGCATGAGGGACTACTGTCTTCCTCATCTGAACACACTTTAGGCCTACGCAGCCCCTACAGATCGGGGCTAGAGGCAGATAACCAGACTCCACCTGGGCCAGCTGAAACCCTGAGGGTTTCATTTTCTTATTTATTTATTTATTTATTTATTAAGATGGGGTTTCACCATGTTGGTCAGGCTGGTCTTGAACTCCCGACCTCAGGCGATCCACCCACCTTGGCCTCCAAAGTGCTTGTATCACAGGCGTTAGCCACCACGCCCGGCCTGTACCCTGAGGGTTTTCACTTGGCCAGTTTCCAGCCAAATTCCCAGTTGTGTTCTGGGCCAACTGCCTGCTTGGACGAATGGATGACAAGATTTTATGTTTGTCCCTATCCAGTGCCTTGGCCTCTCCATTTGGCCATGAGGGAGAACTTCCAAGTCCTGACAATTGGGCTGCTAAAGGGAACATGGACTGGGCTGCTGCCACCCACCTTCACAGCCCTTCCAGCATCCACCCAAGGCTGCCTGCCCCACGCTCCCAGCAAGAGGAGGCAGAGGAGGGAGGCCGGTGCTACGCCTGCCCTTTGCCTGTGGTCAGCAGGAGGACTGTCAGAAGGAAGCTTTGTTCTCAGAATGAAGAGCAGGAAGTCCAGTGCCAGGCGGAAGCGGGCACAGAGGCAGCTGGCCCATCGGAGACAGTTTAAGGAAAGACAAAAAAAAAAAAAAAAAAAAAAAGGGATGGAGAATGTTTGAGGGGTAATTTGCACACCCAACCGGTTTCATGCCTCCAGGGTGGCTATGACGATGGTTCATTTTTCCACGCTCTAACTAGGTCGTCACAGACAATCAGATGATTGTCCCAGCTAGGTGATCTGCCACTGGCCCTGCAGAGGGAGGTGGAGATGGAAGAGTGTGGTCTTGCCTGGCTTTGGAAGATCTGGGGTCCCAGCTCAGCTTTCCACCCACTCATGTGACATTAGGAGAGTGTCTTCCCTCTATGTACCTCAGTTTACCTGGCTATAAATGGCTTGCTCATGCCTACACTTGATGTTTCAGCCTGCCTGCCACAGGACCACACAGCAGGAGAGCCCCTCAGCCTTTGGCCAGGTCACCAGGCCACCCAGGCCAGGCCTTCCCCGCAGGCACAGCATCTGTCCACTTTGAGCCAGACTTCTAGCCTGCTTCCTCTGCTGCATCAGAGCACCCCTCTCCTGACCTGTTCCCTAATGTGAATGTGAAACTCCTCTGGGCCTGGCTAGGGTGGGGCCAGGACCAGGAGCCCTCACCCCACCCAGACACTGGCACCTGCCCCATCTACTCTGCATTATCCTCTCTAAGGATGGCTCACATTGCACTCATTCACAACTGGGGAAGCCCAGAACATTGACACGGGGGCAAAAGAGGGGCCCAGAGAGAGAAAAAGGGGCATAGCTGATGTTGCCCAGACCAACAGCCACCTCCCTACCAGCCCTAGGCTCCATACACTAAGACAGAGTCCCTGAAAGTGATCTATAGACCCCCTGGTCTGAATGTTCTCAGGAGAAGGAGGCCACACCCTACAATGAAGGAATCAGAACAGGAAGCAGGGGGTGGGGGCAGCAATCTGCATGCATTTTTGCAAGCTTCCCAGGTTTTTCTCATAGCCAGAACAATTGCAGCCTCTCAGCTAAGACCTCTTCCGAAAGAAGACATCTTAGCAGACCCTAGAGGATACTTAAGATTTCAATTAGAAGAGTTAAATAAACCTTGAAAGGACAGACAGTCGGACAAGGGAGCTGTGGGATAAAGTAACATTCTCTAGGAAGAAAAGAAAGCACAGAGAGGCCCAGTAGAGAGCAAGCCCAGGCCAGTCACCATCTGAATGGTCCACACCCCTTACCACCCTGCCGCCCTCAGGACACAGAGCTCTAGACCTGACACCCTCTGAAGGCTGCTGAGCACAGTCTTCCCCTCCCTAAACTCCTCTAAGCTCGCCATGAGAGTGAGACCCAGGGACAGGTGTAGGTGGATGCTCCTCTCCTTGGTTACACTGCAGGGTGGGGCCGACCTTTCAGAGACTGTTATCCGAAGCTTAAGGAGCTGCCTGGGTCAGTGGCTAAGCAGGAAGAGCTTATCTTGGGGGAGGGTTTGAGGGCCATGGAGCAGGCTGACCCAGAGGCCTCTAGCAAATGGAACCTTCACAGCTGGCAGGGACAGGCCATGGCCACACCTGCCTTCACACAGGAAGCACTTGTTACACTCCTACTGGGGGCACCGTCCTGAGCCTAAGCAAGATGCTCCAATGCTTCCTTGCTTCAAGGGGCACAAAGGTGATTCAGCCCACAGCCCCCACACCCTCTGCCCTGGAAAAGCCCGCAACGGAACAATGTAGGAGAGAAAGTGGTTCGTGGCTTAAGGACAGGGTTGCAAACTCAGATGCCTCCAGTGACCAGAAAGATCATGTAAGCATATGAAATGGCTGGCTGGGGGTGGGGCGAAGGGTACATGCCTCATCTCCAGCAATGACTCGAGGAGAATGTAGGCTCAAGGTTTTCCTATCTTCCGATTTTTTTTTTTTTTTTTTTTTTTTTTTTTTTTTTTTTTTTTTTTTTTTTGAGACGGAGTTTCGCTCTTGTTACCCAGGCTGGAGTGCAATGGCGCGATCTCGGCTCACCGCAACCTCCGCCTCCTGGGTTCAGGCAATTCTCCTGCCTCAGCCTCCTGAGTAGCTGGGATTACAGGCACGCGCCACCATGCCCGGCTAATTTTTTGTATTTTTAGTAGAGACGGGGTTTCACCATGTTGACCAGGATGGTCTCGATCTCTCGACCTCGTGATCCACCCGCCTCGGCCTCCCAAAGTGCTGGGATTACAAGCTTGAGCCACCGCGCCCGGCCCTTCGATTTTTGAAATAAAGCCAGATGTCTTAGATTTTATGTAAAACCTCCGATTGGCAACCAGCTCTATATTTGGCATGGGCCAAACAAAATCTGCCCATAGGGCAAATGTGGCCTGCTAGTTTGTGACCTCTGTTTTCTTAAAATGGGCAGAGAACACACTGTGGAGCTCAGTGGAGGCCAACTTCCCTGCAGCTGAGGTACCTGGGAAGGCTTCCTGGAAGAGGAGGCATTGGTGCTGGGCTGCAAGGATGGAGAAGGCTCTGCCAGGGAAGGAATCCTGGGTAGGGAGTGGGACGTACCACTAGAACTGCAGAGGCCATGGGCAGGAACCTCCTGACCCTACGACCTGGCAGTGTGGACCAAGAAGAGCCCAAGCCATCTAGACTCCTGTGCTTCCTCCCCAGAAAGGAGACATGAAGCAGGCACTGAGGCATCAGTTCTGTTCTGTCCCCAGGTAGCGGGAGGAGGGGCCACCAGCCCAGCAAACCTCCCGACTAAACTAAATCAAGTGGTGGCAGAATAGCAAAGGTCCAATTTCATCCCTGGAGCTTGAGGAACAGGTCTGCTAACCACAGCTTGGTAGGGGGAAGGGAAAGGAAGAGACAATGGAGAGACAAAAGGGGGTTGAGAATCTTGCCCTGCCTGGCCAGACCCAGCTGGTTACAGAACCCTGCCCCAGGACAAAGCCAGGGAGGGCCTGGGCTGGGGAGTCCCAGAATGCAGAAAGGGCTTCCCCCACCTCCCCTGCCCATCCCTGCTCTCCAAGCTGGTCCCGAAGCTCCTGAAAAGCCCAACACAGGGTGTGGAGCCGGGGTGGAGACTAAGACCCCAGGATCATGCACTTACAAAATCACTCAGCAAATTTGTAGCAGAGCTAGAATTACCAACAGCAAATTTTTACCAAATGATTACTTTGTACCAAGCACTGAGGTAAGTCCTTTAAACACATTACCTTATCTAAAAGTCTAACTATAACACCATGAGATAAATACCGTTATTGCCATTTTACAGAGGAAGCACAAAGTAACTTACCCAATGTCACACAGCTCCTAAGTAGAGGGGCCGGCTCAGAAGCCAACAGCCCGTCTCCAAGACCACACCCTGACCCAGGATGCTACACTGTCACCAGGCTACTTTCTACTTGCACCACACTGCCACCTGTTCTCAAGCCTGCAGGGCACACAGCCGGGTCAGCACTCCACAAGGACACCCAGCCTTCTGATGACCTCATGAAATCGACAGACTCTTCCTTCCGAAAAAGAAAGCACAGAAATGCCTACAACACACTGCACCTTTGGGGGTTCACGGACTCCTGCACTAGTGGGAATGGACCGGTCACAATCACTGGATACTCAAGAGACGGAGGGAGCAAAGGCAGCCGACTCCCTTGGGTCCCCTGTGCCTCCTCATATCAGCTTCATCCACAGGCGTGGGCATGAATCGGCACTCAGGGCCTCGTCATCCCTTTGGGGCTGGGAGAACAGAATGAATCACGGCACACAATGGCCTGTGCCTCTGTATCCACTGGGTGTGACTCACAGCTCCCAGCTGCTGGGCAGACGGTGTACAGCTGGGCCTGGCATCTGGATGGGGGTGGCATTACCAGGTGTACCATCTCGGCCTTTTTCCCGCAACTGGGTCCATCTCACCCAAGACCAGACCTGGCCTTATCCCATCCCCAGCAGCAATGAGTATTTCAAAGGGGATCGACCCCTCATCAGTGACTGCCCAGCCCCCATGCCAGCCAGGTCCCAGGAGGACCTGTAAACCCCGTCAACCCTGCCCCAGGCCTCTGCAGTTCTAGTGGTACGTCCCACTCCCTACCCAGGAGGTGATAAGGCAAGATGGACGGCCCTTTGCAACACATGGGACATGACTTCAAGCAGGTCCCCCACCTCTCAGCCTCCACTTCACCAACTATAAAGTGAGGAGACTACCTGATCGAGTCCTTCCCAGCCCCGAAGCCCCAAAGCTATAAAAACAGCACCTGACGGCCAGGAGCAGTGGCTCACACCTGTAATCCCAGCACTTTGGGAGGCTGAGGCAGACGGATCACAAGGCCAGGAGTTCAAGACCAGCCTGGCCAAGATAGTGAAACCCCGTCAACCCTGTCTCTACTAAAAATACCAAAATTAGCCAAGCATGGTGGCGGTCATCTGTAGTCCCAGCTGCTTACTTGGGAGGCTGAGACAGGAGAATTGCTTGAACCCAGGAGTCAGAGGTTGCAGTGAGCCGAGATCACATCACTGCACTCCAGCCTGGGCGACACAGCAAGAGCACCCGACAAGCCTCACAGAGCGCTGGGATCCTGCCTTCAGAAAGCCACACAAACATCCTCAGAGAAACAAAAGTCAAACCTAAAGCCTCTATTTTTTTTTTTTCTTAAGGATATTAAGAAGCCCTTTTTACCTTCCCCCATCCCTCCTCCATTGTTCCAAATATCCTCTCAGGGCCCAGAAAATACATTTGGTTTCCGTCTGGGGTTTGGGCTTCTTGGTGCTCTTCCTCTTGGAAGCTGCCCCACCCCTTCTTGGCAGCCTCTTCACAAGGCACCCCCATCTCTACCCCCTGCACTGCTCTGGGCCACCCGGAGGGCGATGGCTACTCAGCCTGCAAATGAAGGGGTGGGGTAGGGACGGGTTTTAGAAAACAAACCCCTTCCTGGTTAGACCTGAGACAATTCTGAGTTCCGGCCTCAACAGTAACTCTGACCCCCTGTGTGGCCGTGGGTGAGTCGCTGCTCCACTAGGCCTCAATCCCCTAAATGTGAAGTGAAGGAGTTCCTGTGTCAAGGAAAGACTGCCCACCCTTGGGCTCCTGGGCAGCAGCGTGGGGACACTGAGGCAGGAAAAGAC
Organism: Saimiri boliviensis; assembly: GCF_048565385.1. NCBI lineage: Eukaryota > Metazoa > Chordata > Mammalia > Primates > Cebidae > Saimiri > Saimiri boliviensis. Next base: position 159,714,868 of record NC_133449.1, read on the forward strand.
AGCAGAATGGACAGTGGGCTCTGATCTTGAATGTCATACCCCCTCTTGTTAGAATCAAAGGAGGTCCACTTTTGGTTGTTATTTGAGATGGGGTCTCCCTATGTTGTCCAGGCTGGTCTTGAACTCTGGGGCTTAAGTGACCCTCCTGCCCCAGCCTTCCGAGTAGCTGGGATTTCTGGCACTTCCACCATGCCCAGCTAGAGATCCACTTTTATCTCTCTGATTTGTTATTTTGCCCTAGCAATGGAACCTTGAACTCACCATTGAATCTCTTTGGGCCTCAACCCATCCACAAAACAGGAGAACAACAATGTCTGCAGTGGAAGCCCCCACTTAGAGGCTGGAGCCCTAACCACCCCAGCACGATCCTATCCACCTTCCTTCAAAGCCTGATTCACTCATTTGACAGAATAAATACCTGGGGACATCTTTAGAAAACCTCCGTAAGTTGTGCCTGCGATACAAACACTCCATGACAATGCCCTACTGCTCTCCTTCCAGTGAGATCATGCCTCTAAGCACCTCCACATAACTCCATAGAATTCCTAGATCTATCCTCTTCCAGTTGTTTGGCCTTAGTATTTTCATCTATTAAGAGGGGACAATAATAGTCCCTACCTATAAGATTGTTCTGGGTGAATTACTTCTATGAGGCGACAGGGAAGTGCCCAGAAAGCATTTATAAGCTGTCGATAAATGTGAGCAGCAATTATGATCATCATCATTAAAATTATTAGGCCAGGCACAGTGGCTCACACCTGTAATCCCAGCACTTGGGAGGCTGAGGCAGGTGGATCACAAGGTCAGGAGTTCGAGACCAGCCTGGCCAATATGGTGAAATCTAGTTTCCAGTAAAAATACAAAAATTAGCCAGGTGTGGTGGCATACACCTATAGTCCCAACTACCCGTGAGGCTAAGGCAGAAGAATTACTTGAACCTAGGAGGCAGAGGTTACAGTTAGCCAAGATCATTACCACTGCACTCCAGCCTGGGTGACAAAGCAAGATTCTGTCTCAAAAAAAAAAAAAAAAAGATTGAGGTTGGGAGCAGTGGCTCACGCCTATGATCCCAGAACTTTGGGAGGCCAAGACAGGTGGATCACTTGAGGTCGGGAGTTCAAGACTAGCCAGCTCAACATGGTGAAACCCTATCTCTACTAAAAATATAAAAATTAGCCAGGTGTGGTGGCACACATCTGTAATCCCAGCTACTTGGGAGGCTGATGCAGGAGAATCACTTTGACCGGGGAAGCAAAGGTTGTAGTGAGCCAAGATCACACCACTGCACTCCAGCCTGAGCAAGAGTGAGACTCTGCCTCAAAACAAAAGGGAAAAAAAAAATTGAGATGCTTAAAACCACTGGATTGATGGCAGCTAAGTCCCCTCAGCCCTCTCAGACCACCTATCACCATTGTAATCACATGTGTGCACCCACACAAACACACGTGTGCACACACACACCCCTAAGCACACTATTTTTTTTTTTTTTTTTTTTTTTTGAGATGGAGTCTTGCTCTCTTGCCCAGGCTAGACTGCAGTGGCGCAATCTAGGCTCACTACAACCTCTGCCTCCCAGGTTCAAGCAATTCTCCGGCCTCAGCCTCCCAAATAGCTGGGATTACAGGCACCCAACACCACAGCCGGCTAATTTTTGTATTTTACTAGAGATGGGTTTCCCACGTTGGCCAGGCTGGTCTCAAACTCCTGACCTCCGGTGATCCACCCACCTCGGCCTCCCAAAGTGCTGTGATTACAGACATGAGCCACCGCTCCCAGACCTAAACACACTATTCTTTAAGGCAGAGCCCACGCTCTCCGCACAAACCCTGCCCTGGCCCCAGCCCCAGAAGAGAGCTGCCATGTTCCTGGAACCCATGCTTGCCACCCACAAATTCTCCCCTGCTCTTCCAGTTCCCCTATCCCGCCTTCCTCATGTTGCCCCAGCACTGGCTCTTGGCTCCATGATTATGCTGGGGTTCTGTTGTACCCCTTCATTGTGTCACAAGATTGTTTCCTGGGGGATAGGGAGCTGTTACAAGATGGGGGCTCCTTGAAGATAGGGGGTGAGAACCTGGGCTTTACTCTGGGTCCCCCACATCCGCTGGGTGACTGAATATGCTGAAAACAAGAGAGCCCAAGGAAACAGGCATCAATTTTTTTTTTAATGACCTATCCTAGTATTTTTCAAAATTCAGCACGTGGCCACGCACAGTGGCTCACACCTGTAATTCCAGCACTTTCGGAGGCCAAGGTGGGCAGATCATGTGAGGTCAGGAGTTCAAGACCAGCCTGGCCAACATGGTGGAACCCTGTCTCTGCTAAAAATACAAAAAATTAGGCACACACAATGGCAGGCACCTGTAATCCCAGCTACTTGGGAGGCTGAGATGGGAGAATTACTTGAACCAGGGAGTTGGAGGTTGCAGTGAGCTGAGATCATGTCACTGCACTCCAGCCTGGGCAACAAGAACAAAACTGCATCTCAAAAAAAAAAAAAAAATGGCTGGGCACAGTAGCACATGCCTATAATCCCAGCACTTTGGGAAGCTGAGGTGGGCAGATCACCTGAGGTCAAGAGTTCAAGACCAGCCTGATTGACATGGAGAAACCCTGTCTCTACTAAAAATACCAAATTAGCTGGGCATGGTGGTGCATGCCTATAATTCCAGGTACTCAGGAGGCTGAGGCAGTACAATCACTTATACCTGGGAGGCAGAGGTTGCAGTGAGCCGAGATCGCACTACTGCATTCCAGCCTGGGCAACAAGCAGGAAATTCCGTCTCAAAGAAAAAAAAAAAAAAAAATCATGCATTAGAATCACCTGGAGGGTTCTTAAAACATAGATTGCTGAATCCCACCCTCCAGTGTATCTAATTCAGGAGGTCCAGGATAGGGCTAGATAATCTGCACTTCTAACAAGTTCCCAGGTAATGCTGATGCTACTGGGCCAGAAACCAACTTTTAGAACCACTGACTTAGCTTACAGGTGGATCAGGGAGAGCTTCCATGAATAGATGGTGCTTACACTCATAGAAGCATGAGCAGGAGCTGCCCAGGCATAAGGAGAGGGGGAGGGAATGAATGCAGGCAGAGGACGCAGCATGAGTAAAGGCCCTGCTATGACAACACTCATTTCTCCTCATCTGGCCTCTGCCTGGGCAGGTCGTATTTGCAAGGCTGGTGGTGTAAACCAGAGGTAGCTGCCGTGCAGAATGACTATAGCAAACCTCCACCTAACACCACCCTGGGACCTGCCCAGACAGGCCAATCCCTTGGACAGCCTGGGATGATAAAAATCCAAGCCCTCCCTCGGGGAGCCAGACCTCAGGTCTGAAGGAGGCCAGAATCCCCACCACATCTTAATCACATGAGCTCCAGGATTCTGCTCCAGAAACAGGGAGGTCGCTCCCTGCAGACACAATCCCTTCCATCTTGGCTTCCTCTAATTTTTTTTCTAAGTCTCCTTATTACACTCTTTTGAAGTCAGCCACTCCTGGCCCATCCACCCATTAGATTTGCCTTCCAGCACCTCACACAACGAGTCTACTTCCTGTGGCCAGAGCCCTGCCTGACTGTAATCCCCTGGGACTAAACTTCTCCAGGCTAGCTACCTACCTCTCTAAGCCTTGGTTGCCATATCTGCTAAAAGGGAATAATAATAGTGCCTATCTCCTATTGCTGTTGTGAGGATTAAGTTAGCTCCTTAGTCAATAATAGTATCAACCACTCACCTGGATTGGGCTCACAGTGTGTTATCTTTCTAAATGCTGTCAGATGGGAACAATTATCATCTCCTTTGTACAAGGAAGAGCTAAACAGCTTGCCCAAGGTCTGACACATAGGAAGCAGACCAGCAGGGATCTGAACGCAGGCCACCAAGCTCCAGGGCCTGGCTCTCAACCTTTGCTCTGTCTGGATCTCCTGGTCACCTGCTCCAAGACCAAGCCCATGTCACCTCTCTCTGCCACCATCCTCTCCCCGATCCCAGGCAAAGCAAGGCTGAATAGGAGGCCTCAAAAAGCTCCATCCCACGCAGTCTGGGGTACGGGTCCCCAGTGATGAGGACAGCCACAGGGCCGCCAGCCCAGCGGGACCTTCCCGGCCAGCCCAAGTTATCTGATACAAGCTTTAGACATCCTTCAATATGGTTAACAGGGAGGAGATTGGGCCCATGGAACTCAAGCACCTTAGACTTGATGACAGGAAAGAAGAGGAAAAACAGAGGCATAACAAAGAAAAGAAATCCTGTCCAGGTTCCTACATGAGACCGGATGTTCCCACATGCCATGCAAATTGCTCTCTCTCTCCAGGCCTCAGTTTCCTCATCTGCACATGCCATCTCCGCTGTTAGGCACAAAGTTCCGAAACTCAAATTCCACGGATTCTTTCTGTGATCTCTAAAAGAACAGATCCCCTCTAGCTACAAACAATAATCGTAACCACCGTTATCTTTTGAAGAGTTTCCACTTACCATGTCAAAGCACTGATTTCCCTAACCTCCCTAACAAAACAGAACTATTATTATCCCCATTGTGCAGGTGAGTAATCTGATGTCCAGGGAGATTTCGGGTAATTTGCCCTAGATCACGCAGCTAATGGTGGCAGAATGGGGATCTGAGCTCAGGACTTTTGATTCCACTCCACGACACTGCACACCCCACTGGAAATCGGGTCATATATAGCCCCTGCCTCCAGAGCACAGAGCCTAGAGGAGATGAGACTTGTCTTTAGGAAACTAGAGTTCAAAGCCAGTAGTTGAAGGGTCCCGTGAGAGGTCCAGGTAACAGGTTCTGCACATGTAAAGGAGGGAGCAGGCAACACCAGTTCTGGAGAATTAGGGATGGCTGCATGGAAGAGGTGACGATGGAACTGGGTGCTGGTGGGGAGGATTTTGAGGTGAGCAAGGGAAAGTGACTGCGGTGTAGCATTTTCACCATGAGCAGAGATACAGAGGCAGGAAGGGGCCAGGGGCACAGCCAGGAGAAGAGAAAGGGGCCAGTTCTGCTTGAGGGTGGAGGGGGAGTGGGAGAAGGGGCCCTGCAGTCCCACGGCAGGTACTTCCCATACATTGCCCTCAAATCAACAAATGCTCATTCACCATGCACATGTTAAAATTAGATTAATCCAATCTATATTCAGGAAATAAGGTGAGTAGAAATAAAAAGGGCCAAAAGGCAACTTAGCACAAGCTCTCTTCCTTCTAGGTAAGGATTTTGGTGGCACACTGGCTTTAGCCCTGAGGCCACAAGGTCCAGGACCGCTGCCCACCCCAAACATCTACCCCTTCCACTGACCACACCTCCAAGACCAAAGCTGCTGGGCAGAGGTCTGTAACAGCCCCACAGACAGGGAAAGCAGCTTTACTTGGTGACCCCCAGAAAAAAGACAGCCTCCTTTAACCTCCACTGCAGGTAAGGAGGGGAAAAAACACCTGTCCGCTTTCCAATCGACAAACTCACCAGCGCATTTCACCTAGGCCCTATGGATTCAGCCCGATTCACGGTTTAGTCTTATTTCTTCACAGCTGAGAAAAGAGAGACTTGACCCCATTTCACAGACGGGAAATGGAAGCAGAGAGTTCAAATCCTCCGTGAAAGCACAGTCCTTAGCCCAGCTCTGGCCACTGCTCCAGACATCCCCAAGGGACCCCTTGATGGTCAGCTGGACTGAGTGTATTCCAAAGGACAAGGACTCTCCCAGTGGAGCTCTGCAGGCCACCAAAGACGTGCAGGAAGAGCAGCTCCAAAGCTGTGAGAAAAGCAGGGGGTGGAAGCGGGCCGGGCACCATGCAAATGCGGAGATTCTTAGGTGAAAAGGGAACTGAGAGTGGTCACCCAGGCCTGACCCTGCTGGTACACCCTCCTGCACCCTCTGCATACTTTCGGCCCTGCTGTTCCCGCCTTCTTTCCGGCAGCTTGCTTCCCAGCTAGCTTGCTTGGAGCTGTCACCGACCTCGGGAGCGCTGAAGGACAAGACTATGCCCCCTACCTGTAGAGGGCCTTTCAGGGATTTGAAAGTAGTAAGACTGTCCCTTAAGGGTTCTTCCCCAAATCTTAAGAGCACCTGTGAAAACCCCAAACTCCAAGACAGCTACAAAGTCCTGCAGCTTCCCCCTCCTCCCGTCTCAGCCCACTGCCTGAGTCAGCCTGTGGTCGGCTTTCTGCAGGACGATAATGAGCACCATCTCTGGGCTGGTCTTCACTCTGCCAGTCTTGCTACCATCTTTGGTCAAAAGACCCCTGAAAACCAACACAGTAAGGCAGAAATAGTTCAGGCCTGGGTTCAGATTCCAGCTCTGTAAGTGACTCCACCCCTCTGAGCCTCTATTTCCAAACATGAAAATGGGACAGGGGCAGTAGGGGTTACCAGCAGCAGCAGCAGCAGGAGCAGCAGCAGCAGCTACTTTGCAGGGTATTGTGAGATTTCAATGGGGTGTCTGTGAAGAGCCTGGCATAGTGCCTGACACAAGGCACAGGAACAGGCATCGAGTCAATGAGCTACTTACAACCCTCTGTCCTCTCTATAGGCGACAATAAAATCCAAACTCCTGAGCAGGGCACTGCAGGCTCCCACAACCCAATCTTGTCACCTATTGTCCCCCTTCCCCCAGGCTGCACCCTGGAAAACACTTCCTCCTCCAGGAAGCCTTGCTGACAATAAGCAGAGAGCGTTTCCTTCCACCGACCTTCCAAACCCATCTATAACTGATCAGATCCTGCCCCATAGCCATCACTCGAATCCTTGTCCTCCCTACCCCATCAGAACAGCCTCTCCAGAATCCAGCGGGACTTCACCCCATTTTACGTCCCCTGTCACCCTCAGCCACAGACATTTTCCATACACATTTCACAAATTACCCTAATGTTCCATTTCAAGTAAAGAATGTCCAAGTCCTCCAAACAGTCCAGATATTTCAAGCCATATACTCAAATCCAAATTCCAGGCCAGTAAAAGTCTGCCCAGCCTCTAGAGACTTGCAGGCCTGGCTTTGGTCCCGAAGCAGGGAAGGGTAGCCAAAGCACAGTCAAGCAGGTCCAAAGCCCAGGGCAGAGAGAGCTCTGGGCTGCTGAGACCAGAGCACATTGGTGAGTTTCTCAGCTGCCAGCCCCGAGTCTATGATCTTAAATTCTTGACCACATCCTCAATTTGTGATTGCAAAACTGTTCCTCGCATACCTCCTTGTGACAGGAGGCTCGCTCTCCATGTTATGTTGCTTACTTGGACTCTCTCTTTCCTTGCTGATTCCCCGAGAGGCCGTTCCTCTTGCTCTGACCACAATGACAAGGACAGTCTGACCATATGACAAGTCAGCCTTCCAACTCCTTCACTCAACGTCCTGCTTTTCTGAGCCCCCTCGATGTCCAGCAAAGCAATGGAAAGTCCACATTTATTTCTACAAGCTGACCATGAACTATCAGCCCAGGAGGGCCCCCTACTCCCAGGGCTTTCAAAGAGCCTACAAACCCTGCAAATCCCAGACACAGTGCTGGAACAGCCCTCGGAGCAGGTAGGGCTGAAATGCACAAACTTCCCTTCTCCAAGAATTTCTCTCATTATCTGCCTCCACCTATCACACACTCTCAGCCCTAGATTTTAAGATGTTGTTAATTAAACAGCAATTTGTTTTCCATTTTTAAAGTGATTACTCAAGGCCCTCAATCAGAGCCCGATCAGTACACATAGGATGTCACCCCCACCAAATGATTGGGCCAGCCCAGGGCGTGAAAGCCAACAGAAGTCTGAGCCATCTCACACATTCACTTGTGGGATATTTACTGAGGGTCTACAGAGTGCCCAACATTGCACTAGCTAGGCTCAGGAACCTGTGCACACCTGCATTCTCCATTAGGGTTCTGCAATCCTGACACTATTACTATCCTCAAGAACTTTGGGGCTGGGGCATCTAGACCTGTCCATTAGTTAGCAGTGAGGACCGTGCCATAGCCAAGTTACACAAGAGCACCCCTGTCCTACCTCTGCCCCTGCTGATCTGAAAGTGACCTGGTCTGAATGAAAAGTAAAAATTCAACTGTCCCTGGGTGCCAGGGAGAGAGGCCTGTTGATAAAGCCACCAGCTGTCTCCAGTCAGAGCCAAGGAGATGGGCTTCTCCCTGCACCACCCACACTGCCATGGACCCAGCAGCCAGCAACAGCACTTGGACCATCACGGAGGTCCAGGTCCAGGCTCCAACTAACCTCTCTCCTGCTCCAGCTGGCCATGCTAACAAGAGCCAGGGCACAAGACCTCACTTGGAACAAGTACCAGGCAGAAGGGAGCACTACCTGCGGGTGGGGGAAATGGGGAAGAGGACAGATGTCCCCATAATTTCAACTGAAAATGAAACTGTACAAGACCAAAGTTGTTAAAAAAAAAAAAAAGAGAGAAGAAGAAATAAACTACAAGAAGAAGAAATAAACTGTGAGTTGTCACAGCAAGACCTTGCAGAGCTCTGTGGTTGAGACACAGGCTGGGAGAGGGAGGTAAAATCCCAGCTCCACCACTTGCTACTTGTGTGACCTTTACTACCCTGTGCCTCAGTTTCCCCCTCCATAAAATGCGGTTAATAGTAATGTGAGAGAATTAAATGAGAGAATGTATGTAAAGCAGTGAATTAGTCCAGCGCTTAACACGCAGTAAACGTGAAATGTACTTGTTGAATGGAAGCATGCCACCATTTACTGAAGTAACATACACTCCTCTCATTCTTACTCTAGCAAATACTATTCTCCCCATTTTACAGGTGAAGAAACTGAGGCCAGGGGAAGGTAGGGAAACCACTCAAGGTCACACAGCTGGAAACCGACAAACACCCAGGTCGCTCTGAACAGAGCAGGGGGCAAAACTGCCCCCAGGCCATTCTGAAAGGTCTCCTGGGTGGGGAGGAGCGACGATGGGGCGTTCTGGGGCCCGGGGTGCTCGACTCTGCCTAGAGCCAAGTGGTCAGTCGCCGGATTCCCGGCGGGTCCCAGAGCCCACCCGTACCCCAGGCTCCCCCGCCTCACCCCTGTCCCCGGGCGTTAAAAAGCTGCGTGCACAGGGAGGACTTCTCGGGAGGAGGGGAGTTCGAGACCAGGCCGCTCGGAGCCCGCAGAAAACCGGTCCGGCGGCCTCAGCCTTCGCGAAGGCAGGACCCGGCCTCTCACCCCCTCCCTCGCCAGACAAAAGTTTCCCCTGTTCGGGAGCAGGGGAGGGGGAGGGGGCATTCCTCGTGAGTGACATTATCCGTGACCTACAGCTGCCGCGCTGCCCTCGCCCGCACCCCGGCCTGCCCCCCGGCCCCACGCGGCCCCCCACCCCTTTGTCCTCCCACCCCCTCGCTCGGGGCCCGGCCGACTAGATCCGCCCGCCCGGCGCCCGCCCGCACCAAACTTGCGCCGGCGGCCGCTGGGGCCCCGCGCGGCCTGCACGCCCGGCTCGGGCCACGCCGGCTCGGCGACAGGGGACTGGCAGGCCCGGGCCCTCCCAGCCTCTTACCTGCCTCGGCTGGGGCGCCACTTGCGGGGAGCGGCCGAGGAGCAGGACGCCGGGGTCCCCGGGCCGTGCGTGCGCCTCCCGGCTCCGGCCCCGGCCGAGGTTAACCCCTTCGCGGCCGCCCCCCGCCGCCCCCACCCCCGCTCCGCGCCGCCGCCGCCCCCACCCGCTCCCTCCCGGTGCCCAGCCCCCAGTCCCGGCCCGGCGCTGCCCGGGGCAGCTCGCAGCCTCCCCCTCGTCACGCGGCGGGGAGGGGTCTCCCTGGAGACTGGAAGTTGGGGCGCGCAGCCTCGCCCCCTCGGGCCCTCCGAGCCCAGAGGGGCGTACCCGCACGCCCAGGGCCCCCCGGCCCGTCTCCCCCTGCCCCTCGGCCCGGCGCCTACCTCACCGAATCGCGGCCGCTGGGAGCGGGGTTCGATCTCGTGATGCCGCGTGGGTGCCGGCCGGAGAAGGGCTCCGGAGGCCGGGGCGGCGGGCGGGCGTGCGGTGAGCGCCCCGGGGCGGGGGCCGGGGCGGGACGGAGCGCTGCGATCGGGGCTGGATTTCTCGGCTTCCACCCGGATTCTCCCTCGGCCCTCCCGGCCGATTCGGTGCTGCTCGGCGACCACGTGACGCGGCTGCCTTTGACCCCTGTCTCCGAGCGGGTAGGGGGCGGGGGCCGGAGGGGGTGTCAGATGCAGGACCCGCGAGGGCTGGGGCGGCTGCCCGGCGTCCCCGAGGCGGTGACCCCCGGGAAACAAAGCCCGGGGGAAACCAACAAGTTACTCGGGGTCAGAGACGGGACCGCGCCGGGGGTCGGGAGAGGCGGCAGGCAGAGTGTGGGAGACAAAGACCCGCGCCCGCCGCGGCTCCGAGGGCCCTGGGAGCGCCCTGGCTGGGCTCGAGGGGGCCCCCCGGCTCTGCCACCGCTGGGCTTGTGACAGCTCTCCAGGACCTCCTGGGACAGCTCCCCGACCACCAGTGCTCTGCCAGAGTGACCCCTCCTGGGCAGACCCTCCCTCCCCCAACACACACCTTTGCCCTGACTCTCGAAAACCCCTTTATCGTGATTATCTGGTTCATTTACTGGTTTCATTGTGGACTAGAATGTCATCTCCCCCAACAAGTTGCTCCCGGCAGAATTCCCTGGCCCGGCACAAAACAAGCAGATGAAGAGGTAGATGACCTTGTGCAAATCTCTTCTCCCGCTGAGCCTGCCTGCCTCCCGTCCCTTCTGGTATTCTAACCATCCCAAGAACTCTGCAAGTTAGGCAGGTTAGCGGTGGTTGTCCCCGTTATACAGATGGAAGCAATGAGGCCCAGAGAGATTAGATGATTTGGTAGGCTGATGAGAGCCTAGGCTGGAACTCAGATGGGACGGCTCTCAGTGGAGGGCTTTCTGCAATCCATGAGCCAGCCTGTAAAATGAGCGGGGTGGGGTTGGATGAGTGAATCCCTTAAGGAGCTTGCTAAGGATGCAGGTCGCCACGCCCCTGGAGATCCTGAGTCTGGGAAACAGTGGGTTGATGGATTCCTAAGGACCTTTAAAAGCTCGAGATCATCCAACTGGGCCAAGCACAGTGGATCACGCCTGTAACCCCAGCACTTTGGGAGGCTGAGGCAGGCGAACCACAAGGTCAGGAGTTCAAGTCTAGCCTCTCCAACATGGTGAAACCCCAACTCAACTAAAAATACAAAAATTAACCAGGTGTGATGGTGCCGGTCTGTAATCCCAGCTATTCGGGAGACTGAGGCAGGAGAATTGCTTGAACCCAAGAGGCAGAGGTTGCAGTGAGCCAAGATCACGCCACGGGCAACAGAGCAAGACTCTATCTCAAAAAAAAAAAAAAAAAAAAAAAAAAAAAAAAAAAAAAAAAGATTATCCAACTATAGGTAGGACCAAGCTCAAAAAATATATAAGGCTGGGTGTGTTGGCTCACACCTGTGATCCCAGCACTTTAGGAGGCCGAGGCAGGCAGATCACTTGAGGTCAGGAGTTCAAGACCAGCCTGACCAACATGGTAAAATCCCTTCTATAAAAAAAAAATAATAATAAAATAAAAAATTAGCCAAGCATGGTGGCAAGCACCTGTAATTTCAGCTACTCAGGAGGCTGAAGCAAGAGAATCGCTTGAACCCAGAAGGCAGAGGTTGCAGTGAGCCAAGATCGTGCCACTGCACTCCATCCTGGATGACAGAGCAAGACTCTCTCTCAAAAAAAAGAAAAAAAAAAAAAAAAGAGTGCTGGTTTTCCTGGATGCTTAAGGTGGGGGGGAAAAAAGAGTGCAGTGGGGGATTAGTGAATCCCTTAAAGAGCTTGCTAAGGATGTAGATCGCCAGGCCTCTGAAGCCCCTGAGTCTTTGGGTCTCGGGTAAGGCTGGGGCAAATTTGGAAAACAGTGGATTGGTGGAATCCTAAGGACCTTCAGAGGCTCAAGATTATCCAACCGTAGGAACAAAGCTCAAAAAATATACAAGCCACCAGAGCAAAGCAAAGGAGGACAGAAAGGCCAAGTCAGACTCGTGAGGGTGGGAGAGAGTCCTCCTGTTTCCTTCAAAAGCCAGCCTCCTTGTGTTGGGGAAAGGGGCTGTCAGCCTACTCATATCTCAGAGGGGGAAAGATGCGGAGGCCTGAACAAAGTGAGATGCTGGGAGACGGGACCAAGCTTCTGACTTCTGTATTTGACCATGTGACACCTTTGGGCTGGGTATAGTCAGATGGGACTGAACCTAATAGTGATGGCCACGAAGCCAAAGTGCAGGCCACATATAGAGATAGGCTTGTGACTTCCTAGGACATGGTCCTGTCACTCTACCAATTTGGTGAGGGAAATCAGCATAGGCCAGCAAATTTTCCTTGATGCTCCATGTGCCTGTGCTCAGTGGTCTAAAGTCCTTGAAGATGGTCTAGGTCTTTCTCATGCTGATTTCTGCCTTAGAGGGTCCCTTCCAGCTGCATGAGGTCATGTGAGCTTTTTCTCTGTGCCAGGCACTGGGCTCCTGGTAAGGCAGATGCAGAATTGAAAGAGACAGGAGCTTGTACTCCCAAGAAGTACCCAGATTTGTTTGGAGATTACCTGCCTGTCCCTCCTTGTATCCAGAGGCTGGTGGAGCTGAGTGCCTGCTGGTGAGGTATAGCACAGTGCTGTGGTTTAAGGAAAACAGGGATGCATTTTTTCTTTCTTTCTTTCTTTCTTTTTTCTTTTTTTTTTTTTTTTGAGATGGAGTCTTGCTCTGTTGCCCAGGTTGTAGTGCAATGGAGCAATCTCGGCTCACTGCAACCTCTGTCTCCCGGGTTCAAGCGATTCTCCTGCCTCAGCCTCCAGAGTAGCTGGGATTACAAGCAACCGCCACTACACTTGGCTAATTTTTGTATTTTTATTAGAGACCAGGTTTCACCATGTGAGTCGGGCTGGTCTTGAACTCCTGACCTCAACCAATCCACCCACCTCCACCTTCCAAAGTGCTGGGATTATAGGCATGAGTCACTGTGCTCAGCCAGAGGGGAGCATATTGAAGGAGATTTTACAGAAGGCAGCTTCTGAGCAGGGTCAGGAAGAATGGATGGGATCAGGGTGGGCGATGGACATTCCCAGCACAGGGAACAACTCATGCCCAGGGCACATGGAAGGCTCGGGAAAAGCAGAGTGTTGCATGGGCGAAGCAGATGGCAGAAACAGGAAGGAAAAAATGAGCAAGAAAACTGGAGAGGAGGTCAGGAGCAGATGATGGGTGACCTTGTGTGTGATAAGGTCCTTGGACTAATCCTTACCCTGAGGGCCTAGCAGAATGAGCAGGCCGTGAGCAAGGTGAAAGAGATGATAAGGAGCCAGGTGCAGTGGCTCATGCCTTAAACCTAGCACTTTGGGACACTGAGGTGCGTGGATCACCTGAGATCAGGAGTTCGTGACCAGCCTGGACAACATAATGAAGCCCTATCTCTACTAAAAATACGAAACGATTAGCTGAACGTGGTGGCACACACCTGTAATCCCAGCTACTAGGGAGGCTGAGGCCGGAGAATCACTGGAACCCAGGAGGTAGGGGTTGCACCAAGCCAAGATCGCACATTGCACTCCAGCCTGGGCAACAAGAACAAAATGCCGTCTCAAAAAAAAAAAAGAAAGAAAGAAGATGGTAAGAGTCACCTGTGGGAATGTGGAGGGAAAGGGAAGGGCAGGAAGCAAACAGGCCAGTCGGGTCAGAGAGCCGAGCTCCCCAGCTCACTAAGGGAGTGGCAGAGCCACAGTACTCGGAGGCAGCCTGTGAGCAACTCCACGTCTCCGGCAGCACTTGCTCCTCTCAGGTCTTCTGAGTTGCTGTTCACTGAGCTGAGCTTAAATCCTGCCAACTCACTGTCACTTGGAGAGCCTATAAGTGGGCGAGGACTGGGCCCCACCCAGGGAGGTGGCTGCCATGGGTCCAGGTGAAGCGTGGAACCTACATTTTTATTTTTTTAATTTTTTCTCTTTTTTTGAGGTCAAGTCTTACTCTGTTGCCCAGGCTGGAGTGCAATGGTGCAATCTTGGTCCAGTGCAACCTCCGCCTCCTGAATTCAAGTGATTCTCCTGTCTAAACCTCCCAAGTAGCTGGTATTACAGGCATGTGCAACCATGCCCGGCTATGTTTTTTTGTAATTTTTTTTGTAGAAATGGGGTTTCACCATGTTGGCCAGACTGGTCTCAAACTCCTGACCTCAAGTGATCTACCCACCTCCCAAAGTGTGTGAGCCACTGTGCCGGGCCTGAGACCTCCATTTCTAACCGTACCCTGAGAGGTTTTAGGAAGTCTGCCCTTGAGGGCCTCCTCCCTCCCCACAGGACCATCTTTGTGCTGAGGGGCCCTGCTGCCTAGACCCCCTCCTCGACCCTAGGGGGCTTGCACTACCCACTTCATACCCCCCTCCACCTACCATGCTGTCCCAAGGTCAGCTCCAACCCAACAAGTCAAAGGCCAAACTCACCAACCTGTTTCTCCTCTTCCTCCTGTGTGTCCAATTCACGTTTCACATGTTCAGTCCTAAAACCTGACATCCCCCTTGTCCCCACATCCCATCCGTGAGCCAGTCCCATAGGTCCTGTGTCGTTTTTTCTCCAACCCATCCTCATCTTTCTTCTTCCTCTTCCTCCCCTTCCCCTTCCCCTTCCCCTTCCCCTTCTCTTTCTCCTTCTGAGACGGTGTCTTGCTCTGTCACCCAGGCTTGAGTGCAATGGCACCATCTTGGCTCACCGCAACCTCCACCTCCCAGGTTCAAGCAATTCTTTGCCTCAGCCTCCCAAGTAGCTAGGATTATAGGCACACACCATCACACCCAGCAAATTTTTTGTAATTTTAGTAGAGACAGGTTTCACTATCTTGGCCAGGCTGGTCTTAAACTCCTGACCCCATGATCCACCTGCCTCAGCCTTCCAAAGTGCTGGGATTACAGGTGTGAGGCACCACGCCTGGCCTTCTTTGTCACCACCACCCTAGTCCAAGCTGCACAGGACTCTGCCCTGTTTACAGCCTCCTCACTGTGTCTCTCCCGCCCTCTCTGACTCTATTGCAACCTCATCATGTCAATTTCCTAATTAAAACCACCAGAATGGCCCATAGTTCCCTGGATAAATTATCTGCCTTGTCCTGCCTTACGGTTTCACTGCCCTCGCCGTACGCTCCACCTTCCCCTTTACCTAATTTCCCATTTAGAGTATGGACTCCATAATCTGTCATGAGATTAGTTATTTTATTTTATTTTTTTCTGAAGACTTGTGTCAAGAGATCAACAAAGAGATTAGAGCCGGGCGCGGTGGCTCAAGCCTGTAATCCCAGCACTTTGGGAGGCCGAGGCGGGTGGATCACGAGGTCAAGAGATCGAGACCATCCAGGTCAACATGGTGAAACCCCGTCTCTACTAAAAATACAAAAAATTAGCTGGGCATGGTGGCGTGTGCCTGTAATCCCAGCTACTCAGGAGGCTGAGGCAGGAGAATTGCCTGAGCCCAGGAGGCGGAGGTTGCGGGGAGCCGAGATCGCGCCATTGCACTCCAGCCTGGGTAACAAGAGCGAAGCTCCGTCTCAAAAAAACAAAAACAAAAACAAAGAGATTAGAGTTAAAAAGAAAAAATAATGATAAATAAAAGAGAGTATGGACTCAAGTCTGACTCTGCCACATATAAGCTATGTGACTTTGGGACAGTTTTTCAAACTTTCTGTGCTCAGTCCTCTTCTCTATAGTATGGACAATAGCAGTACAACATACCTCCCAGGGCTGTTGTGAGAATTAAATGGGTTAAATATGCAAAGCCCTTAGTGTGTTATCTGTCGCCTGACAAGCACTATATAGTTACAGTTGTCCCTCAGTGTCCATGGGGAATGATTCCAAGACCTTTCATGGATATCAAAATGTGTGGATATCCCTGACATAAAATGGCTTAGTATTTGCATATAATCCTCCCATATGCTTCAGATCATCTCTAGATTACTTATAAAACCTAATACAATGTAAATTTTATGTAAAGAGTTGCTATACTCTGTTGTTTAGAGAATAAAAGTCTCTACATGTTCAATACAGACAATTTTTTATTTTTTGTATTTTTATCTTATTTATTTTTTTGAGACAGAGTTATACTCTTATTGCCCACGATGGAGTGCAATGGCAAGATCTCGGCTCACCACAACCTCTGCCTCCCAGGTTCAAGCGATTCTCCAGTCTCAGCCTCCCAAGTAGCTGGGATTACAGGCATGCTCCACCAAGTCCGGCTAATGTTTTTGTATTTTTATTAGAGACAGGGTTTCTTCATGTTGGTCAGGCTGGTCTCAAACTCCCAGCCTCAGGTGATCTGCCCACCTTGGCCTCCTAAAGTGCTGGGATTATAGGCATGAGCCACTGCATCCGGCCTAATACAGATAATTTTATTTATTTATTTATTTATATTTTTTTGAGACGGAGTTTTCGCTCTTGTTACCCAAGTGGGAGTGCAATGGCGCGATCTCAGCTCACCGCAACCTCCGCCTCCTGGGTTCAGGCAATTCTCCTGCCTCGGCCTCCTGAGTAGCTGGGATTACAGGCACACACCACCATACCCAGCTAATTTTTTGTATTTTTAGTAGAGATGTGGTTTCACCATGTTGACCAGGATGGTCTCGATCTCTTGACCTTGTGATCCACCTGCCTCTGCCTCCCAAAATGCTGGGATTACAGGCATGAGCCACCTTGCCCGGCCTTGATAATTTTAAAAAATATTTTTTTCAATCCCTGGTTGGTTGAATCTACAGATGCAGAACCTGTGGGTTCAGAAGGTTGACTGTTTAAATGTTAGATGAGTGATTCATTGTAATCCTTTAGGCCTGAGATTTTTCTCTCTTTTTCTTTTCTTTTTTTCCTGTAGGCTGGAGTGCAGTGGTGTGTTCATGGCTCCCTGCAGCCCTGACCTTCCAGGTTCAAGCAATCCTCCCACTTCAGCCTCCCAAGTAGCTGGGACTACAGGCATGTGCCACCAGGCCCAGCTAATTTTTAATTTTTCGTAGAGACAGGGTTTCACCATGTTGCCCAGTCAGCTCTTGAACTCCTGGGCTCAAGCAATCTGCCTGCCTGTACCTGCCTTGAGGCCTCCTAAAGTGCTGAGATTACCAGCATTTTTTTTTTTTTTTTTTTTTTTAAGACAGAGACTCACTCTGTCACCCAGGCTAGAGTGCAATGGAGCAATCTTGGCTCACTGCAACCTCTGCCTCCCAGGTTCAAGCTATTCTTCTGCCTCAGCTCCCCAAGTAGTGGGATTATAGGCGCCTGCCACCACAACCAGCTAATTTTTGTATTCTTAGTAGAGATGAAGTTTTGCCATGTTGGTCAGGCTGGTCTTGAACTCCTGACTTTAGGTGATCAACCCACCTTGGCCTCCCAAAGTGCTAGGATTACAAGCATAAACCACTGTGCCTGGCCTTTTTTTTTTTTTTTTTTTAATAGTGTTGGGGTCTCGCTGTGTCATCCAGGCTGGAATATGGTGAGCAGGATCACAGCTTACTACAGCCTTGAACTGTTGGACTCAGGCGATCCTCCCATCTCAGCATCCATATTAGCTAGGACTACAGGTGCATACCACCATACCCAGCTATAGGTCTCAGATGAAACTTCATTTCCTCCTGTGCTTTCCCTCAGACCCTAATCCAAACCGGGCTCTCTGTATACATTTCACATCTCCCTCTTCATCACCCTCATAGTTACCTATCACCTCTCCCTCTGAATTTTAAGCTTCATGTGGTCAGGACTGTGTTTGTCTCAGATGTCCTGAGCCCCAGTGCCCCACACAGCACGAGGCATGTATACTTTTTTTTTTTTTTTTAGATGGGATTTCACCATGTTGGCCAGGCTGGTCTTGAACTCCTGACCTCAGGTAATCCACCCACCTTAGCCTCCCAAAGTGCTAGGCTTACAGGCGTGAGCCATCGCGCCCAGCTAGCACCAGGCATACTATAGGCAACCAGCATGTACTTGCTGAATAAATATGAAATGACAATTCACAGGTTCTGGGAGGCAGAGGTTGCAGTGAGCTGAGATCGTGCCATTGCACTCCAGCCTGGGCAACAAGAGCAAAACTCAGTCTCAAAAAAAAAAAGAAGAGGCTGGGCGCGGTGGCTCAAGCCTGTAATCCCAGCACTTTGGGAGGCTGAGGCGGGTGGATCACAAGGTCGAGAGATCGAGACCATCCTGGTCAACATGGTGAAACCCCGTCTCTACTAAAGATACAAAAAATTAGCTGGGCATGGTGGTGTGTGCCTGTAATCCCAGCTACTCAGGAGGCTGAGGCAGGAGAATTGACTGAACCCAGGAGGCGGAGGTTGCGGTGAGCCGAGATCGCGCCATTGCACTCCAACCTGGGTAACAAGAGCAAAACTCAGTCTCAAAAAAAAGAAGAAGAAGAAGAAGAAAGAAAGAGAAAGAAAGAAGAACAGAGAGAGAGAGAGAGAAAGAAAGAAAAAGTTCACAGGTTCATCATGAAACAGAGGACGCTGTCTACCTAACAAAATGCCCATCAATGGTACTTCATTGACAGTCATTCATTCAACAGTTATTAGTGCCTCTTCTGTAGTCTTCCTCACACCATCTTGGTGGCAGAAGGGAAATAGGGAGACACAGAGATGAATGAGACAGATGTGGTTCCTGTCCTCAAGGACTATACAGTCCATTGTGAGAAAGAGCTATAATACATGGGAAGACAGGTGCAGTGTAATTGTGTTGTTTTAGTCTGTAACAATTTTGTTTCTGTAACAATCTTGTTTCCTAGGAGGCTAGGGTGGGTCCTTGGAACAATGAAAGTGAAAAGTAACTGAAAACAAACAGTGTTGCCTACTTTAGCCAGCACTGCCAGTTCCCAGGAAGCTGCTTTGTCTCTCCCTCTTCCTTTCTTTCTTTTTGATAGGGTCTTGTTCTACTGCCTAGGTTGGAGTGCAGTGGTATGATCACAGCTCACTGCAGCCTTGACTTCCCAGGCTCAAGCAATCCTCCCACCTCAGCCTCCTGAGTAGCTGGAACTACAGGCACGTGCCAATTAATTTAAAAAGAAAAATATGGCAGAGACTGGGCACAGTGGCTCAGCTGAGGCAGGAGGATCACTTGAACACAGGAGCTCAAGACCAGCCTAGGTAACACAGCGAGATCCTGTCTCTACATACATACATATGCTAATCATAGTGCGCGCCTGTGGTCCCAGGTACTTGAAAGGCTAAGGTAGAAGGATCACTTGAGCCTGGGAGATCGAGGCTGCAGTAAGCCATGATGACACACACAACTGCACTTCAGCCTGGGTAACAGGGTGAGACCTTGTCGCTTAAAAAAAAAAAAAAAAAAAAAAAAGAGGCCAGGTGCAGTGACTCATGCTATAATCCCAGCACTTTGGGAGGCCAAGATTGGTGGAGTGGCCACCCAGCACTTTGGGTGGCCGAGGTCAGGAGATCAAGACCATCCTGGTTAACACAGTGAAACCCTATCTCTCTACTAAAAATACAAAAAATTAGCAGGGTGTGGTGGTACGTGCCTGTAGTCCCAGCTACTCAGGAGGCTGAGACAGTAGAATCAGGTGTGTCACAGTTTGAACCTGGGTGGCAGAGGTTGCAATGAGCTGAGATCGTGCCACTGCACTCCAGCCTGGGCGACCGAACGAGACCCTGTTTCAAAAAAAGAATTGTAGATACAGGGTCTCCCTATGTTGCCCAGGCTGGTCTTGAGCTCCCGAGCTCAAGCGATCTTCCCGCCTCAGCCTCCCAAAGTGCTGGGATTATAGGCGTGAGCCACCACCTGGCCAGGGCTGTCTTTAGAGCAGGAAGAGTAAGTCCTGTCCCAAGGGCATCTAGGCCAGCACCTTTTTCTCTGCTTGGAAGCCCCCTATTTAGCCTTCAAGGTTCCGCTTAAGTAGCACTTGGTCCAGGAAACCTTCTTGCTCCTGCTAGAGGTCCGTATGGGCCCCAGGCACAGCCCTAGTGATTTTCTGGGAGGGAATATAGCAGGATTTGTCAAGGACAATCCAAATTTCATGTCATTTGCTTCTTTAAAAAAAGAAAAGGTGATTCAATGAATGTGTAACTACATGTGATTTCATGTTTGGACTTCAGTGGAGGCAGAAAATAGCTTCTGTCAGCCCACGTGACCTGATTTGTGGTTTGGAGAACATGGTCACCATAATTACAGCATTGACCACAGGCTGTAACAGTTTCCTCTCTCTTTCCTTCCACCCCCCACTGCGCCCCTCCACCCCCCAACACACACAGTGAATTCTTCAAGTGCTGGGACTATTTGCTTCCTGGCAGACCTTGCCATTTAAACAAATGGCAGAGAAAGGCTGTAAAATGGGCAGGCTATCCATGCTTCAGCTGCACAACGGCTGTAAAATGTGGAAACCAAAGACTGTCTGATATAGGGGATGTGGGTAATTCACAGCAATTAATCACTGACTCTGATGCATGCCACCTGCTTTCTTGTGTCTGTTACTTCAGCAACCCAAACAGGCGAAGCTCAGAGTGGTCTGGCAACTTCCCCCAGGTCACACAGACAGGGGTGGCAGAGGAGGTTTTGAATCCGGGTCCGTCCAACTAAAAGACAAAGTTCTTGTCACTACTTATGCTACCTCCCAATGCCCAGGGGCCATAAGCCTCCAAATTAGTCAAGACTACTTGGGTTCTGTGTCTCTGTCCCTCAATTCCGTGGGATTCCCGCATGCCCTTTCCTTCTACACACCACTTTCATCAGTGCTGCTGTTTGAAGAGCACTTCCAGTGGGTTCCCAAAGCAGTCTTGTCTTGGGGTCCAGGATTCCTGTTTCAGGCAGAGCCTAAAGATGCCTGTCGTGCCTTCCCCAGACCTTCATCCCTCACTCCTGGGAGCTGCCACAGGATTCAGCTAGCACAATCCGTTTCACATGTAGCACTTTCTTCCTGTTTTTAGTTTTGTTTTGTGACGGAGTTTCACTCTTGTTGCCCAGGCTGGAGTGCAATGGTGTGATCTCAGCAACCTCTGCCTCCCAGGTTCGAGCAATTCTCCTGCCTCAGCCTCCCAAGTAGCTGAGATTACAGGTGCCCATTACCATGCCCAGCTAATGTTTGTATTTTTAGTAGAGACAGGGTTTCACTATGTTGGTCAGGCTGGTCTCAAACTCCTGACCTCAGGTGATCTGCCCACCTCAACCTCCCAAAGTGCTGGGATTACAGGCATGAGCCACTATGCCTGGCCTCCTCCTGGTTTTTATTTTTTTATTTACTTTATTTGAGACGGACTCTCACTCTGTTGCCCAGGCAGGAGTGCAAGGTCAAGATCTTGGCACACTGCAATTGCCTCCCGGATTGAAGTGATTCTCCTGCCACAGCCTCCCAAGTAACTGGGGTTACAGGCACCTGCCACCACACCAAGCTTATTTTTGTATTTTCAGTAGAGATGGGGTTTCACCTTGTTGGCCAGGCTGGTCTCGAACTCCTTACCTCAGGTGATCTACCCACCTCGGCCTCCCAAAGTGCTGGAATTATAGGCAGGAGCCACCACGCCTGGCCCTCCTGGTTTTTAGAAAGTGCTTTCTCGTTGTGTACACCAATTCCTCAGTGCTCCACAGCAGCCCTGAGAGGTTGACATAGTGGAATTTTTTTTTTCCACCCCCATTGTACAGAAGAGAAAATGAAGCCGTGACCAACCTACAGGAGATCCCCTTACCTTGCAGAAGAGCCAAGCTGTGGCTAAACTGGTATTTTCAGTCCCCAGACCATTTAGCTTGACTAAGAGAACAGGGATGGAGGCTGAAAGATCTACAAAATCCTCACAAGGGGAAGAAAACAGCTTCTGCAAATAAACGTAAGTCACCTCATTCCTCCTTTTACTGTGTTCATTGTAATGCACCAATTACAACCTGACAAAAGTAAAGCACTCCCAAACGCAGTGGTCTTTAAATGACCCTTATTGGCTAGAGACTTAAAGTCCTTTGAGGATAAAGCCTGGTCCAGGGCCTAGGGCTGAGTCCAGGCCTGGTGAGTAGGGTGCTAGGCTCAGGTGCTGTCAGGGTGGTGGGTGGGAAGGGCCATCCAGGGATTGTTTTTTTGTTTTTTTTGTTTGTTTAGAGATGGAGTTTTGCTCTTGTTGCCCAGGCTGGAGTGCAATGGCACGATGTGATCTCGGCTCACCACAACCTCTGCCTCCCAAGTTCCAGCAGCTCTCCTGCCTCAGCCTCCTGCATATCTGGGATTGCAGGCATGTGTCACCATGCCTGGCTAAGTTTGTATTTTTGGTAGAGACAGGGTTTCTCCATGTTGGTCAGGCTGGTCTCGAACTCTCAACCTCAGGTGATCCAACTGCCTCAGCCTCCCAAAGTGCTGGGATTACAGGTGTGAGTTACCACACCCAGCTGGGATTGTTCTTTCCTATCCTCTCAGCTGCTGGTCAGAGGGGCTCTGGCATGGCCTTGCCCTTGCCACAGGGCATTTCTCATCTACTCCTCCATCATCCAGCCTTCTCATTCTGCGATTCTGATTCTCTTCACTTTAGAACTAACATATTTTTAACATCGTTCAAATCAAAACATTAGAGTAACCCCCAAAAGAGAGGAAGAGTTCAAACGGACACTGAAAGGTTAGGTGGATGGCTCAAGGTCCCAGTGCCTCCACAGCAGAATTCAAAAGTGCTCCCAATGAGTGAAGCAGGAAGGGGTGGTTGAAGTTGCCTGGTCTGGAGGTTGTCTGCAGTTCCCCAGGCCCAGCGCTCCATACACACACACAGCCCACTTTGTTTCTCTGCATCATTCTCCTGTCCCTGAACATATCCAACTCTCCTTAGAGAAATAGAGAAACTGAGGCCCAAGGAGTAAGAGGGGCCTGCCTAGACCAGCGGTGGCCAGCAGGTGAGCTGGGACAAGACCTGGAAGAGTGTCTATTAGCATTCCCCTCTGCCTGTCCTATGTATCTCAGAAGCTGGCAAGGACCCAGGGCTGAGCCCAGATGCCATTCCCAGCTGCTTACAGACATACCAGCAGGGGGTAGGGAAGCAGTGCTGACCCTGCAGGAAGTCAGCTCTGGGACTGGTGTGGTGGCCAGCCCTTGTCTGGGGCTCTCTGTTCCAACAGGCGTGAACATTCTTATCATTCCAAGGCCCTCTCTTCAACCTGTCTGAGCTGTGTGTGGGTGAGATGGAGCTGGGGCTGGGGGTGGGAAGAGTGAGGGAAATGGCAGGAATAAGCCCCATAGCACACGTAGCATGCGGTCACACTCACGCTCAGACTCTGCATGCACCATACAAATCCCATCTCCCTTCTTCCACAATTCTCCCTCTCTCCAGTGCTTGGGATCTGAGGTCTGACTATCCTGTATTAGAATCAAAGGGCAGCCCTCATTTACTGTCATTTAACTTGGCTTCAGGTGTTTATTTGTAGAAGGAGGATAATAGCATTTACCTTGTAAGGTTGTTGAGAGGATTAAATGAGATATTAGGAAATTGCTTAGCACTATGCCTGGTATAGCTATAGGCTTTCTGTGTGCGTGGGTTTTTTGTTTTGTTTTGTTTTGAGATGGAGTTTTGCTCTTGTCGCCCAGGCTGGATTGCAATGGCATGATCTTGGCTCACTGCAACCTCTGTCTTCCTGTCTCAGCCTCCTGAGTAGTTGGGATTACAGGCACCCACCACCACATCCAGATAATTTTTTTTATTTGTATTTTTAGTAGAGATGAGGTTTCATCATGTTGGCCAGGCTGGTCTTGAACTCCTGACCTCAGGTGATCTGCCCACCTTGGCTTCCCAAAGTGCCAGGATTACAAGCGTGAGCCACCATGCCTGGCCAAGCTATAGTCATTACTGTTACTTTTACCTAGTGCTCCCCTATGGCTCACTGGGATTCTCTCTCTCTCTCTTTCTGTCTCTCTCTCTCTCTCTCTCTCTCTCTCTCTCTCTCACACACACACACACACACACACACACACACACACGCGCGCGTGTGCGCGGCTAACTCCCAAGCTGCCCTCAGTCACAGACCTACCTGGCTAACCTGTCACCCTCTGACTCCCTATCCAGGTAGCCTGGGACTGGTCATGTATTCCTTCTGCCCAGAATGCCCTCCCCTCCACCTCGTCACAGCCCCAGCACCCCTGTCCTTCAAGTCCCAGCTCTAGTTTTACTCCACCAGGACCCTGCCTGATTCCAACCTTTCTGCTCTTCGTGGAGACCTCTGGGTGAGTCACTGCCCCACAGTCCTGCCTTGGAATTCCTGACTCTGTCAGTGAGAAACCCTCTTTCTTCTTCCTCCTTAGTCTCTTAAAGTTGAAAAGAAAAAAAAAAAAAGCATTTTTTGGGCAGACCTGGGGCTCCTGAAATTGACCTGAGATAGATTCCTGTGCCACCTCTTACCCTGGCACTTGTAGTCACTCATCCTATGTCTCCCCGGGGCTGGGAACAGGCAGGACTAAGAGACCAGGAGGTACAGGCCAGTCACCTAGATGCAATCTACACATCGGGAGAGGCTGGCAGGATCCCTGCTGCACTACTGGGGCCCCAGGAACAGCTTTGCTGAGGGACGGGGAAGCAGAGAGGCCTGCCAGGAGCTGAGAGTCCTGGTGTGGGTCCCTGAAGCCCAGCTGCAGAGACTGGTGTCAAGTGAGGCCTTGCAGCCTGTAGGACAGTGGCCAGGGGAGCGGGAGAGGCAGGAACCAGCACCCCTGCCTTTGCTGGGGAGGAAGATGCAGGTTTGTCCTGTGAGACCCCACAGGTGGTATGGAAACCCACCGAGCATGGAGAAGCTGAGGGAAGCAGGTACCACTGGACATTGGGAAACTTCCTAACCATTCAAAACACCCAGTGGCCTTGTCAGAGGGAAGGTTCTCTACCCAGGGAAGGAGAGGAGTAGACAGAGGATGGATCAGCACTGCTTAGGGTGGGCTAGGAGGATCCTTGCCTTGGGTGGGCAAGAGACCAAGATTCTTCTCAAGTTTTTCCAGGCTCTGAGAGTTAGTGCTAAAATTCAGTCAGTGAAGTAACAATCTAGAAATCTGATTCTAAAATTCTGTCACATTAAAGTTCTGAAACGCCACAATTTCATGATTCTGAGATTTTTTTAAAATTATTTTTTAAATATATGTTTTATTGCATTTTAGGTTTTGAGGTACATGTGAAGAACATGCAGGATTTTTGCATAGGTACATACATGGCAATGTGGTTTGTTGCCTTCCTCCCCATCACCTATATCTGGCATTTCTCCCCGTGTTATCCCTCCCCAATTCCCACCCCCGACTGTCCCTCCCCTAGTTTCCCCTCATAGACCCCAGTGTGTGATGCTCCCCTCCCTGTGTCCATGTGTTCTCATTGTTCAATACCCGCCTATGAGTGAGAACATGTGGTGTTTGATTTTCTGCTCTTGTGTCAGTTTGCTGAGAATGATGGTTTCCATGTTCATCCATGTCCCTACAAAGGACACGAACTCATCGTTTTTGATGGCTGCATAGTATTCCATGGTGTATATGTGCCACAATTTCTCTGTCCAGTCTATCATCGATTTGGGTTGGTTTCAAGTCTTTGCTATTGTAAACAGTGCTGCAATGAACATTCGTGTACATGTGTCCTTATAATAGATTCTGAGATTTTACATATGATTCTAATATTCTGGAACTGCTTGGTTCATTAGAAATATAATACAAGGGCCGGGCACAGTGGTTCACACCTGTAAGCTCAGCACTTTGAGAGGCCAAGGTGGATGGATCACCTGAGGTCAGGAGTTCGAGACCAGCCTGGCCAACATGGTAAAACCCTGTCTCTACTAAAAATACAAAAAAAACCCAAAACAAACAAACAAAAAAAAAACAAAAAAAAATTAGCCGGGTTTGGTGGCAGGTGCCTGTAATCCCAGCTACTGGGGAGGCTGAGACAGGAGAATGATTTGAACCTGAGAGGCAGAGGTTGCAGAAAGCCAAGAAGGCATCATTGTACTCCAGCCTGGGTGAGAAGTGTGAAACTGAAACTTTGTCTAAAAAAGAAAAGAAAGAAAGAAATATAATTCAAGCCATGTATGAACAGCCACATTTTCCAGTAGCCACACTTTAAAAAGTAAAAAGAAACTTGTTTTTAGAAATATATTTTGGCTGGGCATTGTGGCCTAAGTCTGTAATCCCAGCACTCTGGGAGGCCGAGGTGAGAAGATTGCTTGAGCCCAGGAGTTTGGGACCAACCTGGGCAACATAGCAAGACCCTATATCTACAAAAAATTAATGTAAAAAAATTAGCCTGGCTGGGTGTGGTAGTTCATGCCTGTCATCCTAGCACTTTGGGAGGCCAAGACAGGCAGATCAGTAGGCCAGGAGATCAAGATCATCTTGGCCAACATGGTGAAACCCCATCTTTACTAAAAATACAAAAATTATCTGGGTGTGGTGGCATGTGCTTGTAGTCCCAGCTACTCGGGAGGCTGAGGCAGGAGAATCACTTGAACCTGGGAGGCAGACGGAGGTTGCAGTGAGCTGAGAAGACACCATTGCACTCCAGCCTGGGTGACAAGAGTGAAACTGCATCTCAAAAAAATAAAATAAAAATCAATAAATAACATAAATAAGAAACATCTTTTATTTGGTTGGGCACAGTGGGTGGCTCATGTCTATAATCTCAGAACTTTGGGAGGCCAAGGCAGGAGGACCGCTTGAGCCTAGGAGTTTAAAACCAGCCTTGGCAACATAGTGAGACCTTCTCTCTACTGGGGTGTCATGGTGTGTGCCTGTGGTCTCAGCTACTCAGGAGACTGAGGTGGGAGGATTGCTTGATTACCACAGGTCAAGGCTGCAATAAGCCAAGATTGAGCCACTTCATTCCTGTCTGGGCGACAGAGCGAGACCCCATTGCAGTAAGTAAGTAAATAAATAAATAAATAAATAAATAAAAATTTAAAAATAAAGAGATTGTATTATATTAAACTAACATACCCAAAATATCATGTTGACATGTAATTAATATAAAAAAAATTAATGAGATATTTAAATTCTTTTCTGTTGAGACTTCCAAATGCACTGTGTATTCTACTGAAAGCACATCTCAGTTTGGACTAGCCGCATTATCAGTGCTCTATGGCCACATGTGGCTAGTGGCTACAGTGCTGGACAGCACAATTTAGAAACCTTAAATCCTGCCGGGCGCGGTGGCTCAAGCCTGTAATCCCAGCACTTTGGGAGGCCGAGGCGGGTGGATCATGAGGTCAAGAGATCGAGACCATCCTGGTCAACCTGGTGAAACCCCGTCTCTACTAAAGATACAAAAAATTAGCTGGGCATGGTGGCACGTGCCTGTAATCCCAGCTACTCAGGAGGCTGAGGCAGGAGAATTGCCTGAACCCAGGAGGCGGAGGTTGCGGTGAGCCGAGATGGCGCCATTGCACTCCAGCCTGGGTAACAAGAGCGAAACTCCGTCTCAAAAAAAAAAAAAAAAAAAAAGAAACCTTAAATCCTGTGACTCACTTTTTTAAAATTCTAGGATGCTATGCCTCTGAGATGCTAAAGTTCTGCAGCATACGGAGGTTCTGAAATGCTACAACCATGCTTCTGCCAGATTAAAATGTTTCATGAACCACATCCTTATCCAGTCTATCAGTGATGGGCAGATCTGGGTTGGTCCCATGTCTCTGCTATTGTGAATAGTGCTGCAATAAACATACGTGTGCATGTATCTTTAAAATAGAATGATTTACACACACACACACACACAAAGTTTTTGGTTTTTTTTTTTTTTTTTTGGTTTTGTTTTTGGGATGGAGTCTCCCTCTGTTACCCAGGCTGGAGTGCAATGGCATGAACTTGGCTCACTGCAAACTCTGCCTCCCGGGTTCAAGTGATTCTCCCTCCTCAGCCTTCTGAGTAGCTGGGATTACAGGCATGCAACACCATGCCTGGCTAATTTTTCTATTTTTAGTAGAGACGGTGTTTCACCATGTTGTCCAGTCTGGTCTCAAACTCCTGAACTCAGGTGATCCACCCGCCTCAGCCTCCTAAAGTTCTGGGATTACAGGCATGAGCCATCAGGCCTGGCCTATAATAGAATCATTTATATTCCTTTGGGTGTATACCCAGTAATGGGATTGCTAGGTCAAATGGTATTTCTCGTTCTAGATCTTTGAGGATGATTCCTGTCTTCCACAATGGTTGAACTCATCTACATTCCCACCAACAGTGTAAAAGCGTTATAAGATCATGTCCTTTGCAGGGACATGGATGAAGCTGGAAGCCATCATCCTCAGCAAACTAACATAGGAACAGAAGACCAAACACCACATATGTTCTCACTCATAAGTGGGAGTTGAACAATGAGAACACATGGACACAGGGAGGGGAAAAACATACACTGGGGCCTGTAGGTGGGGGTAGGGAGGGTGGGGGGTTGGGGGAAGGAGAGCATCAGGACAAATTGCTAATGCATGTGGGGCTTAAAACCTAGGTGACAGGTTGATAGGTGCAGCAAACCACCATGGCACTTACACCTATGTAACAAACCAGGTTACATAGGCATACATGTTCTACACATGTATCCTGGAACTTAAACAAGAAAACAAAAACAATAAAACGTTTTATGAGCACAAATCTGCATTTGAAGCCTTCTCCCCACACATGAAGGCTTCTCCTCACATGTGTTTTGTAAGGAAAGAAATCCAGTTCCCTGTACAGCCTGTGGGGTAGGGCCGGAGCAAAGAGCCCTCCCTGGCTGCTCCCACCATCTGCCTGGCCTGTGGGAGAGGGGATGGGCATACCCCTTGCAGAGCCACCTCTCCCACCATCCCTCCAGCATGGCACTTCTCCATCCATGTGTGCAGGGAAGTGAGGCTCCTGCCTTCCAGTCCTCCTGGGGAGGGGGTGTGCCCCTGCCTCACCCCATTGGTTTGTGTCCACTCTGGGGGCATCTGGAGGCACAGTGGCAGATGGAGCAGGGGAATTGAAACCCCAGATGGAGCCAGGTGTGATGGCTCACGCCTGTAATCCCAGCACTTTGGGTGGCTGAGGCGGACGGATCACAAGGTCAGGAGTTTGAGACCAGCCTGACTAACATGGTGAAACCTACACTCAACTTAAAAATATAAAAATTAGCAGGACGTGGTGGTACACACCTGAAATCCCAGCTTCTCAGAAGGCTGAGGTGGGAGAATTGCTTGAACCCAGGAAGTGGAGGTTGCGGTGAGCCGAGATCGCGCCATCGCACTCCAGCCTGGGCGACAGAGTGAGACTTGGCTCAAAAAAAAAAAAAAAAAAAAAGAAACCCCAGATGGATGGAACTGATCTCCATTTGCTTAAGGCTGGATCCCCAGGAACCTGGGGAGAGCAGCAGTCAGAGGCCCACAGTCTGGGGCTTGGTGAGCCAGAAGGGCTCTCTGAGGGCATGTGATGGCACCTTTCACAGTGTAAATGGGGAAACTGAGACCCAAGAACAGAAAGGGTTCCCCAAGTTAGGCACAAGGTGAGTGTTGTGCTCACCAGAAGGAATGCCCCCTGGGTAGCTGCCGGCTTCTCTTCCTACTCCCAAGCTTCCTCTCCCATCTCTGCCTGTGGGGAAGTCAAGGCACAAACCTGGCATGGCAGACATGAGGGAGGCTGCAGAAAGGCCCCCAACAGCTGTTGTGTCCAGGTGGGTGATGTCCAGGTGGGTGACTTGTCACCCACCTGGACACAACAGCTATTGGGGGACTTTGGGATATGTCTTCGTGTCTTATGGTTTGAGCTGCTATCACAAAATAGAACGGGTAGTTTTTAAATAGCAGAAATTGTTTCTTAGCATTCTATCTTTTTTTCTTTTTTCTTTTTCTTTTTTTTTTTTTTTTGAGATGGAGTTTCGCTCTTGTTACCCAGGCTGGAGTGCAATGGTGCGACCTCAGCTCACCGCAACCTCCGCCTCCTGGGTTCAAGCAATTCTCCTGCCTCAGCCTCCTGAGTAGCTGGGATTACAGGCACGCGCCGCCATGCCCAGCTAATGTTTTGTATTTTTAGTAGAGACGGGGTTTCACCATGTTGACCGGGATGGTCTTGATCTCTTGACCTTGTGATCCACCCGCCTCTGCCTCCCAAAGTGCTGGGATTACAGGCTTGAGCCACCGCGCCCGGCAATTTCTTGGTTTTAAAAATGTTTTTGGTAGTTACGTAAAGTAAGATGTCAACATTGGGGAAGACTCTGGGAAGGGTATAAGGGAACTCTACATTATTTTACAATTCTTCTACAAGTCTAAACTGATAGTCACAGTCCCTTTTTATCTTTATCTTTTTCTTTTTTTTTTTTTTTTTTTTGAGACAGAGTTTTGCTCTTGTTGCCCAGGCTGGAGTACGATGGCATGATCTCAGCTCACCACAACCTCTGCCTCCCAGATTCAAGCCATTCTCCTGCGTCAGCCTCCCAAGTGGCTGGGATTACAGGCACTGCCACCACACCCAGCTAATTTTGTATTTTTAGCAGCGACAGAGTTTCTCCACATTGGTGAGGTTGGTCTTGAACTCCCAACCTCAGGTGATCCACCCTCCTCAGCCTCCCAAAGTGCTGGGATTACAGGTATAAGCCACAGTCACATTTTAGTCTCACAAGCACCCAAGAGGAAAAGAAGGCAGGGGGACTTGTCATCAGCACATTGTAAACTCCCAACTGGAGGAGTTTGGTGCCATCATAGCTCACTATAGCCTCGACCTCCCGGGCTCAAGCAATCCTCCCACCTCAGCCTCCCAAGTAGGTGGGACTACAGGCATGTGCCACCATACCCAGGTAATTTTGAAAATTTTTGTAAAGACAGGGTCTCATTATGTTGCCCAGGTTGGTCTTGAACTCCCAGGCTTAAGCAATCCTCCCATCTCAGCCTCCCAAAGTGTGGAGATTATAGGCATGAACCACCACGTCTGGCCCATTCTTCTTTTTTTCAGGTGGGAAACTGAGGCCCAGGGAGGGGCTATGACTTGTCTTAGGCTACAGAGCCAGAGAGAGGCCGAGTATAGGCTCCTGGGAGTCATGGGCATTACTCACTGAGGAAGCCCCACACATTGCTGTGCTCCCAAGCACTCAGACCCTTGGCAGCCAAGGAGACAAACATCAGAGGTCACTGGCAGCCACATTTTCCATGGGATGCTTCCAGGCTGGGTTTCCCCTCGGAGGAAAGCCCCAAGGTTGTTTCGCATGGTCAGGAGAACTGGGAAGGAAGTGACAGAGATCCTGCCACAGAGGGCAACAGAAAACAGCCTGGCCTTTGGCCTCTAGAGATCCAGCTTGGCCAAAGTCTGGTTTGGGGAGGAAGATGGGGAGTACAGCAGGAAGGCAGGCCTCCAATCTCGATTTGAAAAAGCACAAACCTTGGAGTAAGATGGCCTGAATTCAAGTCCCCAGGCTGCTACAAAGTGGCTATGAAACCTCGTGTGCATGGCTCTACCCGGGCTCCCTCCTCCATCTGGGCAATGCTCATTTCCAGTGAGAATCTGAGTGTATATAAGCTAAGGCTATAGTTGCTGAATAAATGTTAGTTCTCACTCAAATGCCCCTCTGGGAACCAATCAGGTCCTAGGCGTC
Organism: Saimiri boliviensis; assembly: GCF_048565385.1. NCBI lineage: Eukaryota > Metazoa > Chordata > Mammalia > Primates > Cebidae > Saimiri > Saimiri boliviensis. The sequence continues at coordinate 159,746,309 of NC_133449.1, forward strand.
CCCCATCTGCCACTCTTTGCTGCCATAAATATTTATTGAATAAACGAATGAATGAATGAATGCTGCCAGCCCAAAATATAGGGGAAGGCTCTGAACCCATCTATCAGGAGACCCAGCAGAATCTGCTCCAGCCAGAGCAACAGGAGAAAAACTCTGTTTCGAAACTTGCTGGGTGGCCTCATTTTTAAAAGAATGTATAATAATAACTAACCTTTCTTTGTTTTTTGTTTGTTTGTTTGTTTGGTTGGTTTTTTTTTGAGACGGAGTTTCACTCTTGTTACCCAGGTTGGAGTGCAATGATGCGATCTCGGCTCACCACAACCTCCGCCTCCTGGGTTCAGGCAATTCTCCCGCCTCAGCCTCCTGAGTAGCTGGGATTACAGGCACGCGCCACCATGCCCAGCTATTTTTTTGTATTTTTAGTAGAGACGGGGTTTCACCATGTTGACTAGGATGGTCTCGATCTCTTGACCTCGTGATCCACCCGCCTCTGCCTCCCAAAGTGCTGGGATTACAGGCGTGAGCCACCGTGCCCGGCCATAACTAACCTTTCTAAAGCACTCACTATGCTTCAGGGTTTGCTGGGAACTGCAGAGCACTCAGTTTTCCCAGCAACACTATGAGGAGCTATGACTATTATCCCTGAGCTCCAGATGAGAAACACTGAGGCATGGAGAGGCCACAGAGCCCCGAGGTCACACTGCTAGTTGGTGGCAGAGGGTAGACTTGGACCCAAGCAGCCTGACCCCAGAGCCCCTGTTCTTTGCTCTGGGATGGCTCTGGGGGATTTATATTTGACTTTATTTTTATTTGTTTTAAGATGGAGTCTTGCTCTGTCACTGAGGCTGGAGTGCAGTGGCACAATCTCGGCTCACTGCAACCTCCACCTCCGAGGTTCAAGCAATTCTCCTGCCTCAGCTTCCCAAGTAGCAGGGATTACAGGCACCCATCACCACACCTGGCTAAGTTTTGTAATTTTTAGTAGAGAGAGGGGTTTCACCACATTGGCCAGGCTGGTCTTGAACTCCCAACCTCAACTTATCCACCCTCCTCGGCCTCCCAAAGTACTGGGATTACAGGTGTGAGCCACTGTGCCCAGCTGTGGGGGCTTTTATTCTCTCTTTCCCACTTTCCTAGTTTCTTGGCCAGGGACTCCTGTGGGGTGAGATTCCCTTTCTCAGGTTGGTGCTGCTTAGGGCTTCCTAATGGTTTTGGAAGCTCCTGAAAATCAGCCTCGGGGAGCATATGTGGGTGACGAAGTGGGGGCTCTGCCCAGCCTGAGACTGTTGCCTGAGTCCTCTGTCAAGGACTAATTCTCCGCAGCTCTCTGGTTGCTTCCTGCCTCAAAGTAAGGCAGGAAGCAAGGCCAACAGGGATTTTGGTTCTGGCTCCTTTGTCCTCACTCAGCTCATCCTCCCCCTCCCCTACTCCAGCTTCTGGACCTGCCTCTTTTTTTGCCTAACCAGGGATCTTGAACTTAACATTCATTCCCAGGCCAACTTCCCAGTGTGAGAGCAGCAGTGCAGGGCTAAGAATCCAGAGACTGCCAAGAACGGAGAGTGCTTTTCCTTCCAGGTGGGCAGATTTGGAGAAAGCCTGCCTTCAGATGGGATAGATAGGGGTGGGTCTGGAATGTGCAAGCAGTCCACACCTGCACAGCAATTTGCAAAGAAACTCCACAGCGATCCAGTGATGGTGCTGGCTCCTCCCCAACCATCCTGGTCAGAGAGGGGTTAGCTTGCTATCATCCCAGCTGAACAGGAAACAGGCTCAGGAGGATTCAGTGACCTGTTCATGACTATGCAGACATTTAGGGGCAAAAGCAAATGTTTACCCAATTCTGCAAAGATTGTATAATAATACTTTTTTTTTTTTTTTTTTTGGAGATGGGAGATGGAGCCTCACTCTGTTGCCCAGGCTGGAGTGTAGCGGTATGATCTCAGCTCACCGTAACCTCTGCCACCCGGGTTCAAGCGATTCTCCTGCCTCAGCCTCCTGAGTAGCTGGGATTACAGGTGCATGGCGCTACGCCTAACTTTTGTATTTTTAGTAGAGACGGAGCTTCACCATGTTGACCAGGCTGGTCTCAAACTCCTGACCTCAGGTAATCTGCCCACCTCGGCCTCCCAAAATGCTGGGATTATAGGCATGAGCCACTACACCCAGCCATAATACTATTATTATTGAAAATATTTTCTGGCCGGGCACAGTGACTCACGCCTGTAATCCCAGCACTTTGGGAGGCCGAGGCAGGCGGATCACCTGATGCCAGGAGTTCGAGACCAGCCAGGCCAAAATGGTGAAACCCTATCTCTAAAAAAATTTAAAAATAAAAAATAATAAAAAATAAACAAAAATTTTTGCCCCCCCACCGAAAATATTTTCTAAGTTCTGACTGTGACAAAAGCTTTCCTCTTATTACTTCATTTAATCCTTTCAACAACTCTAAGTAGTAGTGATCCCTATTTTGCAGATGAGGAAACTGAGGCTCAGAGAAACAAATCACCTGTACGAAGTACACTTAGTCACAACCACTAATCAGAATGTGAAAGCCGGATTTCAAGTTTGTCTGGCTCTAGAGTCTTAGGCTTCACAGGAAAGAGTCTACCTTGGGTAGAGGAGTCATTGTTTCCCAATGCAGGGGTGGGGTGAGCCTGGCTTCACCCACCTGTTTATGGTGCTGCTTCAGGTCTGGTGCATACAGCCCTGGGAATCCTGCAGGCAGTGGGCCCCAAAATCTAACAGGTACTGCAGGATTTGGGGTCACTCTGGGGCCATGTCTGAGTATGGTCCCTCTCTGCACAGCAGCAGCAGCCCCTGGTCTAGGCAAAGGTGGCCCTCTGACAGCCTTGTAGATTAACTCTGCAAAAGCAAAATCATTCATTCATTCATTCATTCACTCAACACCAGCTAAGCAGCCTTTACATCTCTACGCACAAATACTCACTTATTATGCCAACCTCCCAACCATGGCAAGCTACATAATTTGCAGGGGCCAGTGCAAAATAAAAATGCAGATACCTTTGTTCAATCATTATTAAGAATTTCAGGCCAGGCATGGTGGCTTACGTCTGTAATCCCAGCACTTTGAGAGGCCGAGGTGGGTGGATCACTTGAGGTCTGGAGTTCGAGACCAGTCTGCCCAACATAGTGAAACCCTGTCTCTACTAAAAATACAAAAATGAGTCAGAGTTGTGGCACACGCCTGTAGTCCCAGCTACTTGGGAAGCTGAGGCAGGAGAATCACTTGAACCCAGGAGGCGGAGGTTGCAGTGAGCTGAGATCATGCCCATCACTGCACTCCAGCCTGGGCGACAGAGTGAGACTCAGTCTCAAAAAATAAAAATAAAAATAAAATAAAATAAAAAAATTTCAGGGCCAGGTGAGGTAGCTCACACCTGTAATCTCAGCACTTTGGAAAGGCGAGGCAGGCAGATCACCTGAGGTCTGGAATTTAAGACCAGCCTGGCCAACACAGTGAAACCCCGTCTCTTTTAAAAATGCAAAACTTAAGCCGGGCATGGTGGCATGCACCTATAGTCCCAGCTACTCGGGAGGCTTGAAGGAGAACTGCTTGAACCCAAGAGGAGGAGGCTGTAGTGAGCTGAGATTGTTCCACTGCACTCTCCAGCCTGGGTGACAGAGTGAGACTTTGTCTCAAAAAAAAAAAAAAAAAAAGTATTTCAGGACAGCAACCACAGGGCATTCAACCAAGCGTGGGTCCTGTGCAACTGTAGAGGCCATAGGCCTGTGGTGCCAGCCCTGTCCCCAGCTCATCTTGTTCCTTCTTCCTCTGGTTCTCCCCACTGCCCCCGGCCACTTTCTTCTCCCTTCACACCCTCATGCTAAGCTCAGGGCTTTTGCAAAGGCTGTTCTTCCTGTCAGGAACTCTTTTCCAATCTTCCCTCATAATTGAGTCCTTATCGTCTTCTCCCTTCACACCCTCATGCTAAGCTCAGGGCTTTTGCAAAGGCTGTTCTTCCTGTCAGGAACTCTTTTCCAATCTTCCCTCATAATTGAGTCCTTATCGTTCAGGTCTCTGCCGAATGTCACTTCCCTGGTGCCCCAGTCTAAAGTAGCCACCCGCATAGCTCTCCATCCTGTTTGTGATTTATTCCCTTTCTAGTGTGCACCACAATCTGTGACCTTATGCCTCTCTGTCATGTATTGTTTATTGTCCATCTTCCCCGCTAAGATGTTGACTTGGCAGGCACAGCCGACATCTGTCCTATTCAGCACCAAATCTTCAGCGCCCAACCCAGTGCTTGGCTCACAGTACGTGTTCAATAATTGTTTTTTGCTGGGTGTGGTGGCTCATGCCTGTAATCCCAGCACTTTGGGAGGCTGAGGTGGGTGGATCATTTGAGGTCAGGAGTTTGAGACCAGCCTGGCCAATGTGGTGAAACCCGGCCTCTACTTAAAATACAAAAATTAGCCGCGCGCGGTGGCTCAAGCCTGTAATCCCAGCACTTTGGGAGGCAGAGGCGGGTGGATCACGAGGTCAAAAGATTGAGACCATCCTGGTCAACATGGTGAAACCCCCGTCTCTACAAAAAATACAAAAAATTAGCTGGGCATGGTGGCGTGTACCTGTAATCCCAGCTACTCAGGAGGCTGAGGCAGGAGAATTGCCTGAGCCCAGGAGGCGGAGGTTGCGGTGAGCCGAGATCACGCCATTGCACTCCAGCCTGGGTAACAAGAGTGAAACTCCGTCTCAAAAAAAAAAAAATACAAACATTAGCCAGTCGTGGCAGGCGTCTGTAGTCCCAGCTACTCAGGATACTGAGGCAGGAGAATCACTTGAACCTGGGAGGTGGAAGTTGCCGTGAGCTAATATAGCACCACTGCACTCCAGCCTCGGTGACAGAGACTCTGTCTCAAAAAAAATCAAATAAAAATTATTATTATTTATAAAACAGTGAATGAGTGAATGAATGAATGAATGGACACTGACATCCTAACAAGTCTCTCCCTCAGCAACCCAGAGGAGCACAGGTGTTCCCTGAATGTCCTAGGGCCTAAGACACCCCAACAGACAGCAAGGTATACGAAAAGAGTCAGGCAGCTCCCAAGGCACTGAAACAAGGACAGATGGAAGTGGCAGGGCCTAGACAAGAGGAGAAAAAGAAAGAAGAGTTAGGTGTGGTGGCTCATGCCTGTAATCCCAGCACTTTGGGAGGCCGAGGCAGCAGGATTGCTTGAGCCCAGGAGTTCAAGACCAGCCTGGGCAACATGGCGAAACCCCATCTCTATAAATTAAAAAAGAGAAAAAAAAAAGGAGGAGGAAGAGAGGAAAGAAAAAGAGCCCACAGGAAGGAGAGAAGAGGTAGACAAAGGGGGAGAACTTGTTGAACATGGTGATAATCCCATTTCTTTTCTTTATTAGTGAAACTAATAATTACTATTAATACCTGGCCCCTCCCTGGCCCTTTCATCCAGGCTGGCTGGGAGGTTTTGAAGATGAAAGTCTGGGGGGCCTCTCCAGATGCAGGTTTCGGGGAGTCACAACCACTAATTAAGCTTGGCAGCCCCTTCAGTTACCTCCCCCACCCCTGGGGATGCTGGGTCACCTGACTCAATGCCTTTCCAGGTGGGACACAGCAGGGAGCTGCTCCCTGGGCTGGGCCTTCTCTTGAGAGGTGCTGAGTAGCTGCAGTGGGGTGTGGGGCGGGGGTGGCGGGGGTGGCTGTCAGCTGAGACAATCATGTGGAGGTGCCAGAAAAAGGAACCTCACACCAGGTGGCTGAGGCTCAGGAGCCCTGCCCCCAGTTGAAATTACAGCCCCATCCCTGTGGCTACCCCTGGCCCCACCCCAGGGTCTGAGTGCCTCTGGGCCCTGCCAGATGGTAGTGGGGGAAGGGTGCCACAGGAGAGGAAGATTTAAGCAGACAAAGAGACAGAGCCAGCATGTCCAGCTCCTCCGCTTGCCCCAGGGGCACTGAGTCCTGGTCCCTGGCATCCTCAGGGTCTAACTTGTTCTACCTCCCCTCAAAAAGGCCTCCTCTCTCTAGTGGCCATGACTGGCATCAGCCAGCCTGTCCTGCACACCTCTAGCGATGGGGCCTTCACTACCTGCCAGACTGTGGACTGTGTGAAGGGATCTCATCCCATCCCTTGACATAAAATGCAACCTAGAGGCTCCTGAGGTTACATCAGCAGTCCTGAGCTTTCCAATAACTCCAACTGCCCGCCCCATCCGTCTACTGGATATCACACAGAAGTCTCCAAAAATAGCAGGGCCTGACCCTGATTCCAGCCTCCACCCCTGTTGTAACCTCCCCCCGCCCAACCTCGGTTAATAGCCCTATCACCCACCCATTGCTCAAGCCTAGAACCTAGAATCATCCACACCCCTGCATCCAATTCATCTGAAAATTCTACAGATTCTGCTTCCAAAGTATCTCTCAGATCTGACCATTGCTCTCCATCTTCACAGCTGCCACGTCAGTCTGAGCACCCATCACCTCTCACCAACATGACCGTCTCCACCTCCTCCTGCTTCCTCTCTTGCTCACCTTCAACCTATTCTCCAAAGCCAGAGTAGACCTTCATTTATTTTATTTTTATAAAGACAAGGTCTTGCTATGTTGCCCAGTCTGAACTCAAACTCTTGGGCTCAAGCGATCCTCCCGTCTCAGCTCCCCAAAGTGCTGGGATTACAGGCACGAGCCATCACGCCCAGCCCAGAGTGGACTTCTAAAGACAAAAATCAGAATATGTGGTTAAAGCTCCCTGCTTAAAGCTCTTCACCGCCTTCCCATGCAATTAGAATATAATCTACACTTGGCTGGGTGCAGTGACTCACACCTGTAATCCCAACACTTTGGGAGGCCAGGGCGGGTGGATCACCTGAGGTCAGGAGTTTGAGACCAGTCTGGCCAACATGGTGAAACCCCTTCTCTACTAAAAATATAACAATTAGCTGGGTGTGGTGGCATGTGCCTGTAATCCCAGCTACTTGGGAGACTGAGGCAGGAGAATCACATGAACCTGGGAGGCGAAGGTTGCAGTGAGCCAAGATCGCACTATTGAACTCCAGCCTGGGCAACAGCCAAAGACTCCGTCTCAAAAACAAACAAACAAACAAAACCTATATACTCCTCGACAGGGCAGGGCCTAGCAGGCCCAGAGGATCTGGCCCCTGCCCTCAGGGACAGCTTCGCCACTTTTCCCCTCTCCTGGCCCCAACCCCACCTCCTTGCAGTTTCTCTGGCTCCTCCCAATCTTGGCAGCCTGTACACTGCTGTCCCCTCTGCCGGGAAGGCTGCCCCTCTCACTCTTCAGGTGTCGGCTTCCATATCTCCTCCTGAGTCCTCCCTGTGCCTGAACCCTGCCCACCTCAAGAGAGTGAGCCTACTCTGCAACCTTCTCAGGCCTGGGTGCTTCCTTCAAGGCCCTTACCACAATCTCTGATGATAAAATCGTTGGCGGGCTTATTTGTATAACCCTGGCTGCCTCCCCATTAGGTTGTCCCTTTCCATGTCTTAATCCATTGCTTTATCGCTCACCAGGGCCTGGCACACAGTAGGTGCTCAGTAAACCGCTGAATGAATAAATGACTCGGGATCCATGCCCTAGTACTGCCAGCCCACCGGGTCCTGCCCTTCCCTTTGGATGGACTGAGTGCAGGCCCTCTGGGAGCCGGCCTGCGGGCAGGTAGTGAGCACGGAGGCCGGGATGCCATCTTTGTCCCATTACTCCACCCTGAACCAGCTGAGTGACCTGGGCGCAGCCCTGACCTCCCGCTTAAAGCTTCCTGCTCAGTAAAATGAGAATAATAATCCGAGCTCCTGGGGTGTGATGGGACACAAAAGGAGAATATACATCAAGGCCTTCGTCACATCACAACCACATCCTGTGACGTCCCAACCATTTTCTGGGCTTAGAAACGAGGCGCTTCACCTGTGCCCACCCTCCACCCTCCACCCTCCACCCTGCACCCTCCACCCTCCACGTGTACTTGCCAGGCTGAGGCGGGTTCTCCCCCCGCAGCAAGGAGATCCGGCGCCATCTAGCGGGCACTTCGGGAAGAACCGGAGTTCCCGCCTCTGTGTTCCCTGCACTGTGGGTGGGGCCGCGCCTCGGGACCCCGCCCGGATCTTCCTTGCTGGACAGAGTTGGGCCCAGGATCAAAGCGAGGATCTGCCCCCGTTGGGTCAGAGGGACGGGGTCCTCTCACCCACAGCCCCCAAGACCCAGGATCCAACCTTTGATCCTACCTCCCACTCACTCCCTCCCCTCAGCCCCAGGGACTTCTCCCGAATCCCTGAATGATCCCTAGTTCCCCTTTGATTCAAGACCTTTCCACGGGCTGTTTTGTGAGCCAGGAGTTCTCTCCCAAACTCTTCTTCCTGTCCTGGCTGGCTCCTACTCTCATTTTGGGCCCTCCAGCGAGGCCCCTGAGCAAGCCAGAGCCCTCTGTTTTCCCCGTTCCTTACTTTGTCCTTGTTCCTTGCCCATATTCTCTGCTACACAAAGCCCCTTGGCAGCAGGCCTTGACATGGTCACTGTATGGCGAGTGCTGAGATCACAGGTCCTGGACCACACAGGGTCTCCCATCAGTTGTTTGCAGACGGAGTGTGAGTCCTGTGAGCACAGGGAGCAGGTAAATTACATCCCTGGAGGATGCAGCCTGCAGGTCTCTAGGAGGATGTGGGGCATTGCTTCAGAGGGAGCCATCTCCAGGCCTTTTGTAGCCCTCTTCCCCTGGAGGGTGTGCACCTGGCCTAATCCCCAACACACACAGTGCCGCTCCTCCCTTGGGTGCCACACTTACACACGCAGACCAGAGCTCACGTGTGTTCTGGAGCTCAGAGCAGCAATGGACCCATGACTCCATGACAGCTTCACAGGAGCCAACACTTTTGAGAAGCAACTCCCACACCGCACCAAGTCCCAGGACCACCTGGGTCACGGTGTCTGATTCCTGGCTGTGTGTCTTGGTGAGCAAACTCACCCTCTCTGGGCCACAGCTTCTTCTCACCCTTCCTCTGTTCCATCTGCAGACAGCCCTCGAAGGGGAGGAGGGGATAGAACTCCTGGACAAATGAAAGCATGAGCTACTGCCAAGAATGAGGAGCACAGCCTTCCAGGCTGAGCTTGAGGTTCCAGGAAAGGGCTTGGCTTCTGCTTGCTCCAGACTAATTCCCTGCTCTTCTTTCATTCAATCAACAGATATTTACAAAACGCCTGCACCTGAGGTTACAAGAATTGGGGCTCTGGAGTCAGACTGCTTGGGCCCAGATCCTGGTGCCTCTCTTGGAGCTGCTGACCTTTCACTTGTGTCCTCAGTTATAACACAGGGGGATTAAACATTTTCTACCTGGTACGGTTGTTGAGAGGAAGCCGCTTGCTTTCCACCTCCCGGATGAGAACTTTCTCCATCTCCTGCTATCACACATGCCCCCACCATCTTCCTTCCTCATTAGCACCTTGAGGCCAGCTGTCCACACTCCTGCCTAAAGCCGATGCTTCCCCGTAGGCAGCAGAGGCCCTCACCTATTGCCTGCTCAAGATCAGCGCTTGTTTTTCCTTCTCTTTTAGACTTCTCCCAGCAGTGTACAAATACGTTACCGATGCAACCTTAAAAAAGGAAAAAACGAAAGAAACTCTAGATCCCACATCCCCATTCTCCATCTGCTCTCTGGCACACCTGCAGAAAAACTCAAGAGCTATCCAAGAAGGAAGTGGGTACGGTGGCTCGTGCCTGTCATCCCAAGACTTTGGAAGGCCTAGGTGGGAGGACGGCTTGAGCCCAGGTGTTCAGGTCCAGCCTCAGCAACATAGGGAGACTCAAGTATTGAAAGAAAAATTAGGGCCAGGTGCAGTGGCTCACACCTGTAATCTCAGCACTTTGGGAGGCCAAGGTGGGTGAATCACGAGGTCAGCAGTTCTAGACCAACCTGACCAACACGGTGAAACCCCTGTCTCTACTAAAAATACAAAAATTAGCCAGGCATGGTGGTGTGCGCCTGTAATCTCAGCTACTCAGGAGGCTGAGGCAGGAGAATTGCTTGCACCTGGGAGGCGGAGGTTGCAGTGAGCTGAGATCGTGCCACTACTCTCCAGCCTAGGTGATAGAGTGAGATTCCATCTCAAAAAAAAAAAAAAAAAAAAAAAAAAAAATTTTTTTAAAATTGGAAGGCCGGGCACGGTGGCTTAAGCTTGTAATCCCAGCACTTTGGGAGGCTGAGGCGGGTGGATCACGAGGTCAAGAGATCAAGACCATCCTGGCCAACATGGTGAAACCCCGTCTCTACTAAAAATACAAAAATTAGCTGGCCGTGGTGGCGTGCACCTGTAGTCCCAGCTACTCGGGAGGCTGAGGCAGGAGAATTGCTTGAATCTGGGAGGCAGAGGTTGCAGTAAGCTGAGATGGGGCCACTGCACTCTAGCCTGGCGCCTGGAGCCAAAATGAGACTCTGTCTCAAAAAAAAAAAAAAAAAAAAAAAAAGAAAGAACTGTCCACACCTCCCTTTCATACTCCATTCACACTTTTGCCCTCCCCCCATCAAATTCCCCAATCAAGCTGCTCTTGTTAAAGGCTCCGGTTCTTCATGTTGCTACATCTTATGGTCATCGTCAGTTACCCTTGACCTCTAAGTGCAATGGTGTAGGGGCACACTCCCACTCCTTGGTTGCATTTCTCCAGTTGGCTTCTGGATGTGCCCTCTCCTGGTCTCCTCCCATTTCTGTTCACGGCTTATTTCCTGGCTCTCTCCTTCTCTTATACCCATGCTCTCGACGCTCACTCCTTAGCCTCTTCTTTACCTACATGCAGTCCCTTAGTGGGACGCGTGATTAAAATCAGTCTTGTGATTTTAAATACCATCTGTATGCTGGAGACTCCCAAATTTACACCTCCCGCTCTGATCCACTTCTCAATTCCAGATTCATCTATCCCAGCTGTCATTCTGACAGCTCCACTTGGATATGTAATAAACAGCTCAAACCCAGGCCTACGAGTGGCATCTAATCTTCCTTAAAAATCTCCTCCACCCTCTGACTTCTCTACCCCAGCTAAGGGCAGCTCTTCCTTCTGCTTCCTTCAGCCATAAATGCTAGAATCATCACTGACAACACTCTTCCCGTGCCTCATGTCCAGTCTATCAGTAAATCCTGTTGGATCCACGTTTGTTTCTTTTTTTCTTTCTTTTTTTTTTTTGAGATAGAGTTTTGCTCGTTTCCCAGGCTGGAATGCAATGGGTGATCTCGGCTCAGCGCAACCTCTGCCTCCCGGGTTCAAGCGATTCTCCTGCCTCAGCCTCCTGAGTAGCTGGGATTACAGGCGCCTGCCGGCTGATTTTGTATTTTTAGTAGAGATGGGGCTTCTCCATGTTAGCCAGGCTGGTCTCAAACTCCTGGCCTCAGGTGATCCACCTGCCTCGGCCTCCCAAAGTGCTGGGATTACAGGAGTAAGCCATCATCCCTGGCCCCATTTTCTTTTCTTTTCTTCTTTGTTCTTTTTGAGACAGTCTCACTCTGTCGCCCAGGCTGGAGTGCAGTGGTGCGATCTCAATCTCCGTCTCCTGGGTTCAAGCGATTGATTCTTGTGCCTCAGCCTCCCGAGTGGCTGGGATTACAGTTGTGTGCTACTACATCTGGCTAATTTTTGTATTTTTAGTAGAGACGGGGGTTTCCCCATGTTAGCCAGGCTGGTCTCGAACTCCTGACCTCAACTGATCCGCCCACCTCAACCTCCCAAAGTGCTGGGATTACAGGCATGAGCCACCTCGCCCATCCCCCATTTTCAAAATTATAACCAAATATTGGTCACTTCTTTCTACCTCTACCGATGCCTCCTCCATCTCAGCTACCAGTATCTTTCACTTGCTTTATTGCAAAAGCCTCCTAACCATCATCCCTGCTTCCACTTTTGCCCCTCGCCCCCACCCCACTGGGAGTCTGTTCCCCAAAGAGCACCCAGAGAGCACCAATGAAAACAGAAGTCAGTTCTGTCACTGTCTGCTTCAGACCCTCCAGTGGCTCCACTCAGTAAGAGTCCTTGCAATGAACTCTAAGGCCTACAGGGTCTACACAATCCTCCCCACCTCCAACAACCCCTGCCTACCCTGGCTCACTCCACACCAGCCACCCTGGCCTCCTCGCTGTCTCTAGAACATGCCAGTCCTACTCCCGCCTCTGGGCTTTGCACATGCTGTTCCCTCTGCCCAGAACCATCTTCCCCTAGGCACCAGCAAGGCTGCCCTCTCCCCCTCACAATTCTGCTCAAATCTCTACTCAGCAAGGCAGCCTGGCCCCCTCTGTTTAATTCAGCCACCCACCCCGCCCCTTTCCTTAGACCTTCAGTACTCTTCGCCCTGCCTTTTTCTTTTTCTTTTTCTTTTTCTTTGAGATGGAGTTTCATTCTTGTCGCCCAGGCTAGAGAGCAATGGTGTGATCTCAGCTCACTGCAACCTCCGCCTCCCGGGTTCAAGCAATTCTCATGCCTCGGCTTCCTGAGTAGCTGGGATTACAGGCACCCACCACCACGCCCAGCTAATTTTTTTTTTTTTTTTGAGACGGAGTTTCGCTCTTGTTACCCAGGCTGGAGTGCAATGGCGCCATCTCGGCTCACCGCAACCTCCGCCTCCTGGGTTCAGGCAATTCTCCTGCTTCAGCCTCCCAAGTAGCTGGGACTACAGGCACGTGCCACCATGCCCAGCTAATTTTTGTATTTTTAGTAGAGACGGGGTTTCACCGTGTTGACCTGAATGGTCTCGATCTCTTGACCTCGTGATCCACCTGCCTCTGCCTCCCAAAGTGCTGGGATTACGGGCGTGAGCCACCGTGCCCGGCCTAATTTTTGTATTTTTAATAGAGACTGAGTTTCTGTTGGCCAGGTTGGTCTCAAACACCTGACCTCAGGTGATCTGCCCACCTTGGCCTCCCAAAGTGCTGGGATTACAGGCATGAGCCACCATGCCCAGCCAACTTTTTCTTTTTCCCAAGGGACTGAGCACCTTCTAACATAATAGAAAACTTACTTAGACGTTATGTCTGCCCTTCCTTCCAGAATGTAGACTTTGAGAGGGTAGGAACCATTGTTTTTGTCACTCATGTAGCCCAAGTATTTACAACAATGTCAGACACATCCTAGGAGCTCAGTGAGAGCTCCCCGAGTGAGTGAGCTGAGAGCGGAGGGCAAGCGCACCCCTGTGCTGGCAATGTTGGCAGTGCAGGGGTGCGGTGGGGTGGGGAGAGCACACACGGCAACAGGGAGGTGAGGCCCCACAGAAAGTGGCCTGCCGCCCTCCAGCCTCAACTCCCATTCCTCTCTTCTTATTCACAACACCCCAGTCCTCCTGGCTATTTTTTAATTCCTTGAGCTCTCCAAACATCTACCCACCTCAGGGCCTTTACATCTTCTATTCTCCCTGCCCAGACAGTTCTTCGTACCTTCACGGAGCTAATTCCTACTCTACTCTCAAGTCTCAGCTCAAATGCCATCAAGTGCCTGACACAGAGTAAGCGCCCAATAAAGATACAGGTTTTCAGCCAGGTGCAGTGGCTTATGCCAGTAATCCTAGCACTTTGGGAGGCCGAGGTGGGTGGATCACCTGAGGTCAGGAGTTCAAGACCAGCCTGGCCAACATGGTGAAACTCTGTCTCTACTAAAAATACAAAAAATTAGAACAACAACAACAACAACAAAATACAAACATTTAGCGGGGCGCGGTGGCCGGCGCCTGTAATCCCAGCTACTCAAGAGGCTGAAGCAGGAGAATTGCTTGAACCCAGGAGATGAAGGTTGCAGTAAGCTGAGATCACGCCACTGCTCTCTAGCCTGGGTGGCAGAGTGAGACTCCGTCTCAAAAAAAAAAAAAAAGATATATGTTTTCAGTATACATTTATAAAATATATAAATTGTGTCTCACTGCTGCCCAGGCTGGAGTGCAATGGGGCGATCACAGCTCACTGCAGTCTTGACCTCCCAGGCTCAGGTGACCCTCCCGAGTAGCTGGGATTATAGGCACAGGACACCACGACCGGTTAGTTTTTCTATTTTTTGTAGAGAAGGTATTTCGCCACGTTGCCCAGACTGATTTCCAACTCCTGAGCTCAAGTTACCCTCTTGCCTCGGCCTCCAACAGTGGTGGAATTACAGGCGTGAGCCACCAAGCCCCACAGTTTTCAATATACATTTTAAAAATATGCTATTATTGGCTGGGTGCAGTGGCTCATGCCCGTAATCCCAGCACTTTGGGAGGTTGAGGCGAGTGGATCACCTTAGGTCAGGAGTTCGAGACCAGTGGCCAACATGGTGAAACCCTGTCTCTACTAAAAATACAAAAAAAAAAAAAAAAAAAAAATAGCTGGTTGTGGTGGTGTATGCCTGTAATCCAGCTAATGGAGAAGCTGAGACAGGAGAATCACTTGAACTTGGGAGATGGAGGTTGCAGTGAGCCAAGATTGAACCACTGCACTCCAGCCTGGGCAACAGAGTGAGACTCATCTCAAAAAAACAACAAAAAAAGATGAATGAAGAAATAAAATAATAATAAAAATATATTATTATCATCCCATTTCACAAATGAGAAAACCGAAGCCCAGAGAGGTTACAATTTTTGCCCAAAGACCCACAGCTAATAATTATTTGCAGAAACAATAAATATGTTGATTAAACAATGAAAGTGGAGTTTGAAAGCAGTGACTTTGATGGTTTCTGGGATATAGATAAGGCTTCCCTGTGGAAAAATTTGTCCTGAGGTGATTGTGTGGGCTGCCTTCAGCCATAAGGTCAGGGCCTGCTCCCTCCTAGAAGCCACCTGAGGTTTGGAGGTCTGTTTAATACAACTCTTAACAAAGCAGGAGGGCCGGGCACGGTGGCTCACACCTGTAATCCCAGCACTTTGGGAGGCCGAGGCGGGTGGATCATAAGGTCAAGAGATTGAAACCATCCTGGTCAACATGGTGAAACCCCGTCTCTACTAAAAATACAAAAAATTAGCCGGGCATGGTGGTGTGTGCCTGTAATCCCAGCTACTCAGGAGGCTGAGGCAAGAGAATTGCCTGAACCCAGGAGGCGGAGGTTGCGGTGAGCCGAGATTGCGCCATTGCACTCCACAATACTCCATTCCCTGCTAACATATTGGGAAGCTCATTACTTAAAACAAAAAAGCCCTCTCCTTCAAAAAAATACAGACATGGCTTGGCACGGTGGCTCACGCCTGTAATCCCAGCACTTTGGGAGGCCAAGGCGGAAGGATCACAAGGTCAGGAGTTTGAGACCAGCCTGGCCAATATGGTGAAACCCTGTCTCTACTAAAAATACAAAAATTAGGCTGGGCGCGGTGGCTCACACCTGTAATCCCGGCACTTTGGGAGGCCAAGGTGGGCAGATCACCTAAGGTCAGGAGTTCGAGGCCAGCCTGATCAAAATGGTGAAACCCCATCTTTAAAAATAAATAAAAGTTTAAAATTTAAAAAATAATAAAAATACAAAAATTAGCTGAGTGTGGTGGTGGGCACCTGTAATCCCAGCTACTGAGGAGGCTGAGGCATCAGAATCATTTGAACCTGGGAGGCAGAGGTTGCAGTGAGCTGAAATCACACCATTGCACTCCAGCCTGCTTAACAGGGCAAGACTCCATCTCAAAAAAACAAAAGACAAGAAGCACAGACATTTCACAGAAGAGATGTAAATGGTTAAAACAATCCATAAAGAGATGTCTGACTTCAGTTGTCACGGAAGAAATGCAATCAACAAGAAGGTATGTTGAGGCTGGGCATGGTGGCTCATGCCTGTAAACTCAGCATTTTGCAGATGAATCATCTGAGGTCAAGAGTTCGAGACCAGCCTTGCCAATATGGTGAAACCCCATATCTACTAAAAATACAAAAATTAGCCAGGCGTGGTGGCAAGCACCTGTAATCCCAGCTACTTGGGAGGCTGAGGCAGGAGAATCGCTTGAACCCAGGAGGCAGAGTTTGCAGTGAGCTGAGATCATACACTTCAGGCTGAGCAACAAGAGTGAAACACTGGCCGGGCGCGGTGGCTCAAGCCTGTAATCCCAGCACTTTGGGAGGCTGAGGCTGGTGGATCACGAGGTCAGGAGATCGAGACCATCCTGGTCAACACGGTGAAACCCCGTCTCTACTAAAAATACAAAAAATTAGCTGGGCATGGTGGCGCATGCCTGTAATCCCAGCTACTCAGGAGGCTAAGGCAGGAGAATTGCCTGAACCCAGGAGGCGGAGGTTGCGGTGAGCCGAGATCGCGCCATTGCACTCCAGCCTGGGTAACAAGAGCGAAACTCCATCTCAAAAAAAAAAAAAGAGTGAAAAACTGGCTGGGTGCGGTGGCTCACGCCTGTAATCCCAACACTTTGGGAGGTGGGTGGATCACAAGGTCAAGAGATCGAGACCATCCTGGCCAACATGGTGAAACCCTGTCTCTACTAAAAAATACAAAAATTAGCTGGGTGTGGTGGTCGCACGCCTGTAGTCCCAGCTACTCGGGAGACTGAGGCAGGAGAATTGCTTGAACCCAGGAGGTGGAGATTGCAGTTAGCTGAGATTGCGCCACTGCACTCCAGCCTGGTTCCTGGCAACAGAGCAAGACTCTGTCTCTCTCAAAAAAAAAGGTATGCTGAGTTTTTCAGTTTAGCAGAGTGAATTTTTTTTTCTTTGACACAAGGTCTTGCTCTGTCACCCAGTCTGGAGCCACAGGATATATGAATGTGTGTGTGTGTGTGTGTGTGTGTGTGTATATATATATATATATATATATATATATATATATATATATATAAGAGACAGAGTTTTTGCTCTCGTTGCTCAGGCTGGAGTGCAATGGCACAATCTCAGCTCACTGCAACCTCCGCCTCCCGGGTTCAAACAAGTCTCCTGCCTCAGCCTCCCTAGCAGCTGGGATTACAGGCATGCACCACCACGCCCGGCTAATTTTGTATTTTAAGTAGAGATGGAGTGTCTCCATGTTGGTCAGAGGGTTCTCCACGTTGCTTAGGCTGGTCTCGAACTCCCGACCTAAGCTGATTTACCTGCCTCAGCCTCCCAAAGTGCTGGGATTACAGGCATGAGCTACCGCGCCAAGAAAAAATATTTGTAATATTTATATAATATGTAATATAAAAATACCATATATATTCCATATAAATTTCTGTATGGAATTCTATAAATTATATATATATATACGTATATATAAAATGTTATCTACTGCTTGCTTAGCTCTGCGAGGTACACTTCTTGGCCCTTTCCCATAGCTCCAAAACATTGTCCCAAATCTTCAAGGTCCTTCAATATTGTTATTAGAGTCTGGGTGCGGCGGCTCACGCCTGTAATCCCAGCACTTTAGGAGGCCGAAGCAATGGATCACAAAGTCATAAGTTCAAGACCACCCTGGCCAACATGGTGAAAACACGTCTCTACTCAAGACACACAAAAAATTAGCCGAGCATGGTGGTGCGCACCTGTTATCCCAGCTACTTGGAGAGCTGAGACAGGAGAATCTCTTGAACCCGGGAGGCGGAGGCTGCAGTCAGCCGAGATCGCATCACTGCTCTCCAGGCTGGGCAATAGAGCAAGACGCCGTCTCAAAAAAAAAAATTTAAAAAAAAAAAGTATTTCTTAGAGGGCTATATGGAAGTGGCTATTAAACACATGGGCTTTGAAGTTAGAATTCCAAACCATCTGCAAATGCATGCTCTCAGTTAACATCCTTTATTTGTAAGATGGAAATCTAAACAGTGTCTATTTGATAAGGTCTTGAGGAGTAAATGAAGCAATGTATATAAACTGTTTAGCCCAGACCGTTCTGTAAAGACATATTGAATAATTTATTCCTATTTTGCCTAGTATACAGTATGCCAAAGTAAGAGGCTACGGTGGGTTTTTCCCGTCTCTCTGTGTTGCCTAGGCTAGCCTCGAACTGCTCAGCTCAAGAGATCCTCAGTCTCCCTGAGTAGCGGGGACCACCGGCAGGCGCCACCCTGGCTTTGATCAAGACCGTTTTGTTGTTTTTATTCCCCTGCTCCCCACGAGGGGCGCTGCCGCTCCGAAGCTGCCCGGGCGGGAGTCAGGATGTCGGAAGTCTCTCTAGCCACGGCCACCGCCATCATGGAATACAGGCTCACCTCACCCTGCAGGTGTAGCCGCTTTGTACGGTCGCGTAAGCAGCGACAACCATCCCTCGCATTCTTTTCGCTCCCTCTTAAGTAATAAACCGTCTTCCCCTAGGACGAGTCTTAAATTCTTTGGAAGCAATAATGGCGGCGTCTTCCGGGAGCCGACCTCGCCCCGTGACCTCAGAGGTATACTTCCGGGACACGGAAGTGACCCGTTGCTCCGCCCTTTCCCACTCTCTCTTTCCGGTGTGGAGTCCGGAGACGACGTGCAGGTAGGAGGCCCGGACGGGGACAATCGGGGGGCATCCTTCGGCAAGGGGGCCCTGTGGGGCTGGAGACGCGAGACTGGGGTCTTTCCGTGGGAACCGAGTTAGGTGCCGGGCAAGAGACGCGCGGCTGGCCCACTTGGATGCTAGCCAACTCGGGATCGAGTTCGCGCCCGGTCTCGGAGGGCGGCAGTCTTGCTTAAGGGAGGAGCTGGTGAAGTAGGGGTGAGTGCGGGTTCCGCCTTTTAAGGCCTCGGCCCCGCAGTGTGACCGCGGCCGCGCTTGAACGGCGCAGCGTAGTAGAGGGAACCCGGGACAGATGGGGGCTCCCGCCTCTACCTCGCCAGCTGTTTTCGTGGAGATCGCAGGCCCGCGCCTAATCTCCTTTGTTTCCTCGTCTGCAGAACAGGAATAACAGCACCGATTCCGTGGGGTTGTAGTGATCATTCAAGGAAGGAAAGCAGGGAAAACTCTCCCTGTGTAGGATGCTTCTAAATCTGGGCGATTCTTTCCGTTGCGGAGTTGGGCACGTTGCAAGTTGGGGGCGCTCAGGGCCCAGAACCGATGTTTGCTATGTCCTTGCCCTGCGCTTATATACCCGCAATGGCCACCATGCCCGAACATAATCATGCTTACATAGTTAGGATCTGATGGAGCCTCTTTGTGCTTCTCCGGGCAGAACTTGGGGCTTGTCTCCTGTGGCGCCTTGCTTACAATAGTTAACGCACTGCGTCGTGTTCATTAGTCTGATTTGAAGATCTGAACAGTTAGCTTCATACACCCGAGTCTTGAAGTACTTAGTGTGGTCGCACATTAACTAAAGATGATATAGGGAAGGCACAGGAGAGATCCAGAACACCTGAGACAGACTTTTCTGGGTCTGAGGTAGTTATTTGTGGAGTAGGACGTCATGGCAGGAGGGAGGCAGGCAGTGCTGGACTGGACTGGAAGTCAGAACACTTCGTTTCTAGCTTTGGTTTTGCCATTGTCCTTACTATGACCATAGGCTGAGACACTCACCATCTGCAGGGATACCGATAATTAGCTTTTAGTGTCTTATGAAAATGTTACGTTGTTCGGAACACCAAGAGGTTCAGAAGGCCTGGGGCTTTGGATAGGAAGCAGTCTTCTAGCCTTCCACATTCTCATTCATTCTCACCTGCCTAGACACATCAGATTTCTGGGCTGGGTCTTTTCCATGAACCTGACTTTTGGATGTGTTTTAGTGCCTTTGATACTTGATGCTGTTCATTCTAAATAGTTGTGGGTATCAGATCAATTGCATTTTTGGCTTTTGAAGGGATCAGGTGGAGCATGGGAAAACAGGAGATGAGGCTTGAGGGCTGTGTTGGTACTAAGCTGAGGAATTCATTCAGGAGTCAGGCAGGTCCCCGCCCCATAAAGGGTCTTTGGGATGCTGTTACAAGTGCATGGGTAGGTATTGGTCTTGGGTTTCTTCTTTCCTTTTGGGATGTAGTCTTGAGGCATCTGCTGCTAGAACCCTAGGTTTCTATCCTATAGGTGCTGTGAGCTGTGCTTTTGGAGTTTTCTGGGGGAAAGAATACTTCTCGTGGCACTTGGCTATATGACCACAGTTGACACACACCCCCCACCATCCCCACCAAGTGCGAGGAGAAAGAAGTTTTAGTGAGGCATAGGTGAGAGAACGTAGCAGAGTCCTGGATGGAAGGAGACAGGGACATGAAGAAGCAAGACTTAGGGTTTCCTTTCATAGCCAGGGGAGAGGGATTCTGGAAATGTGTTGTCTGTTAACTTTGAGTTTCTTTTCCTTTCGTTCAGAAATGGCACCTCGAAAGGGGAAGGAAAAGAAGGAGGAACAGGTCATCAGCCTTGGACCTCAGGTGGCTGAAGGAGAGAATGTATTTGGTGTCTGCCATATCTTTGCGTCCTTCAATGACACTTTTGTCCACGTCACTGATCTTTCCGGCAAGTGAGTACCTGGGTGGAGAGGCACAAAACCCAGCTGGCAAAAGGCTGAGGAAAGCAGTGACTGGGACGGGCTGGCAGTACAGGGGGTTCTTTCTAAAGAAGCTGTTTCATCCAGGAAAGAAAGTATGCTTGTCCATTTAGCCCACAAATAACTGTGATTCCCAGGGGTTACAAGAAAGGCAACACATTCTTTGTCCTTACAGCATGATGGTCATTGGCTTCTTGGGAGTTCTCTTCTTTTCCTTAGTTGCCTTTGTAGGAGCAGCAGTGGACTACAAGTGAGCTCTGGGTGTGGATTCGACTGTCATTAGCAAGTTGTGACTTGTGTGAAGTCACTCAAATTCCGAGTTTTGGCTTCCTCATTTGTAAAATGAGGACAATAGTGCCTACCTCATGGAGTAATTTTAAGGATTAAATGCAAAAGTAACCGGGCGTGGTGGCTCACGCCTGTAATCCCAGGACTTTGGGAGGCCGAGGCGGGTGGATCACGAGGTCAAGAGATCAAGACCATCCTGGTCAACATGGTGAAACCCCGTCTCTACTAAAAATACAGAAAATTAGCTGGGCATGGTGGCGCGTGCCTGTAATCCCAGCTACTCAGGAGGCTGAGGCAGGAGAATTGCCTGAACCCAGGAGGCGGAGGTTGCGGTGAGCCGAGATCGCGCTATTGCACTCCAGCCTGGGTAACGAGCGAAACTCCGTCTCAAAAAAAAAAAAAAAAAAAAATGCAAAAGTAAATATATAAAATGTGAATACTAACTTTAGCTAAATTGGGCCTTTCAACCCCACCAGACTGAACTCCATGAAGGCAGAGCCCATGACCGTCGTTTTTCACCATGACTGAGCTATGGTGCTCTTCACTCATCACGACATCGTAAGCACTTCTTGTTGGACAAGGAAAAATGACCCTGTGCTTTTGTCCCCAGAGAAACCATCTGCCGTGTGACTGGCGGGATGAAGGTGAAGGCGGACCGAGATGAGTCCTCACCGTATGCTGCCATGTTGGCTGCCCAGGATGTGGCCCAGAGGTGCAAGGAGCTGGGTATCACTGCCCTACACATCAAACTCCGGGCCACAGGAGGAAACAGGTACGAGTGTGTGGGGGAGCTGTGACTGGGTGGTGAAAACAAAAAAAAACTGCTGGGCTTGGGCGCTGGAGCACCTGGTTGAGGCTTTGGTTTTTTTGTTGTGACCTTGAATAAGATATTTTAGGCACGTACGTGTTTAATACTTGGCTCCTGTGTGCCTCCCCCAGCAGCTCAGTGTTGAGCACCCACTCTATACCAGGAGCTGTGTTTTAGGTACTAGAAGAGAGTGATGGAAAACATAGACCTGGTCTCTGCCCTCCTAGGGACCTAGGCTGGTGGGAGAGTTCGACTTTAAACCACAGAGCACCAGGACGTATGCGGTTTCCATTTGTGACAAATGCCAGGAAGCACAAGTAGGGAGTTGGTGATAAAGTGTAATTTAAACTAACTCAACGATGAGTCTGGAGTCCTTCCAGTGAAGGAAGGACAAGAGGAGGGGATTCCAGCTACAGACAACTGTAAGGAAAGGTCTCGAGGTGCGGGTGAACTTGGGCACCTGTGAAGGAAAGAGTAGCATGAGGTGCAATCAGAGAAGGGAAGGGGTGGAGTCCTGTAGGAGAGGGTAAGGACGTGGGCTTGAGTGCTGGGGGCGTGAAAGCTAGAAATAGAAGACTATTGGGTAGACAGGCCAGACAGTCAGAATGTAACAACAAAAACCATAGCGGCACCTCCACCTAAAAGATCTACTGTCTGGCCTTTTTTTTTTTTTTTTCTCTGGAGACAGGGTCACACTGTCACAGGCTGGAGTGTAGTGGTGCTAGCTCAGCTTATTGCAGTCTCTGCCTATAGAGCTCAAGCAGTTCTCCCACCTCAGCCTCCCGAGTAGCTGGACTGTGCCCCCACACCTGGCTAAATTGTGTATTTTTGTAGAGATGGGGTTCTGCCATGTTGCCCAGGCTGGTCTTGAACTCCTGAGCTCAAGCAGTCCGCCCTGCCTTGGCCTGCCAAGGTGCTGGGATTACAGGTGTGAACCACCCTGCCCAGCCCTGTCTGACTCTACAGAAAGTTTGCAGACCTCTGAACTGTCAGGGTGTTGGGATCTTAGAAAGGAGATCTTCCATTGACCTGGCCAAAGGCTTTTCTTAACTTAAACCTTCATTTTCTAGGACCAAGACCCCTGGACCTGGAGCCCAGTCGGCCCTCAGAGCCCTTGCCCGCTCGGGCATGAAGATCGGGCGGATTGGTAAGTGACCCCTCTAGCTAACACTTGGATTTATTGTGAAGCCCTGGCCGCAGAAAGCACGTGATGTGCCCAGTGGATGCGCATTGGCTGGTCTGGTCACTTTTGTCAGTTAAGTTTGTTAAAGGAGCCTACAAGAGGCACCTCATGACTTAAAATCTCCCTGAATATCTGTGTCACCTTGATGTGAATGTCCTGTTTCATTTGTGAATCTCTGCCCTGCACTGCCTGGTGCAGGTGAAGCTGACAAGTTTCTCCGTTCTTGAGGGCATTGCTATTAGTATTTTGTGTGTACCACCTCCTGCGTTGTAGGATGTTCAGCATTTTTGGTTTCTGCCTACTAAATACCAGTAGGGGATGCCAGTCGTGTAACAACCAAAAATGAAGTCGGGGGTACCAGCTTCCATTATTAGTACTCTCACACTTGATGTCCTAGCTCCTTATAGCTCCTGGGAAGGAGACATTAGTTCTTCCCTGCACATTGTTTCTGTGCAGTAGGTAGCAATGTACACTGACATCTTCCGCCAAAGTTCCTACTGTGGCCTACTTGAAAGATTTTTTTTCTTTTTTTTTTTTTTTTTTTTGAGACGGAGTTTCGCTCTTGTTACCCAGGCTGGAGTGCAATGGCACGATCTCGGCTCACCGCAACCTCCGCCTCCTGGGTTCAGGCAATTCTCCTGCCTCAGCCTCCTGAGTAGCTGGGATTACAGGCACGCGCCACCATGCCCAGCTAATTTTTTGTATTTTTAGTCGAGACGGGGTTTCACCATATTGACCAGAATGGTCTCGATCTCTTGACCTCGTGATCCACCCGCCTCGGCCTCCCAAAGTGCTGGGATTACAGGCTTGAGCCACCGCGCCCGGCCAAGATTTTTTTTTTTTCTTTTTCTTTACATAGGGTCTTGCTCTGTTGTGTGGGCTGGAGTTCAGTGGCACAATCTCAGCTCAATGTAAATCACCTCCTGGGTGGGCCTGTCCAAGGGATCTTCGCACCTCAAACTCCCAAGTAGCTGGGACTACAGGTGTGTGCCACCATGCCTGGCTTCTTCCTTCCTTCCTTCCTTTCTTCCTTCCCTCCCTCCCTCCTTCCTTTCTTCCTGAGGGGTTTTTGCCCTGTTGCTTAAACCCCTGGCCTCAGGCAGTCCACCGGCCTGAATCTCTCAAATCCCAAGGTGCTGGGATTACGGGCATGAGCCACCACGCCCAGCCTTGAAAGATTTTTTCAGACTCTTTTCAGTCTCCTTTTACTTGATGAAAAGGAGCCATTTTTCTCTAGAGAAGACGGTGGGCTAGAGAAAACTAGCCCACCATCAGAACATGGATTTGTCCTGTGCCTCTGGCATCTTGCATAACTCTCAGCCTGTTTCCCCTTCTGGAAAGTGAGTTAAGACCATGTCAGGAAATTCGAGGAATTGGCAGATGGGGCCGCTCCACCTTCACATCCATCTGTTATATACTGGGGGGTCATTTTGGGAGCAGCAGGATCTGTTGCTGATTGGTTAGGCCACTGGTCTCTAGGGAGGCCTCGGGGCCTTTCCCATCCAGCTACAGGCAGTGATGAGGCTTTCTCTTCCTCCCCACAGAGGACGTCACCCCCATCCCCTCTGACAGCACCCGCAGGAAGGGGGGTCGCCGTGGTCGCCGTCTGTGAACAAGACTCCTCAAGATATTTTCTGTTAATAAATTGCCTTCATGTAAACTGTTTCATCTCTAGTCTTTTCTCCATCAGGGGCTACTCAGACATTTGATTTCTTCCTCCTCTTTGGCTTCTTGGGAGAAGGAGCCTGAGGAGAGCTGAGATCCTGGTGCTGCATTTGAGGTCTGCTCCACACTACTTGTGGCATTAAATTGCCTTGGTCTTTACTAAAGCAAACCAAGGCGTTGGAGACCTCGTTTTCAGTGGAGGTGCTGGTTCTAAAAATGGACCAATTCTTAAAGAACCAGAGTGGGAACTGTTGAGCCAAGTGTAGCCTGAGCAGAAGAGGAGCCTTCCAGACCCATGCCATATATAAACACACGTGGGTGCGCATTCTCCCCCCACACCTTCTGTGCAAAGCTAGGAGCTCACTCTACTGAGTCTTGCTTTTTTTCACTTGGCAGATCTTGGAGATCGTTCCACATCAGTACATAAAGTACATAAAGATTTCACCCCACAAATACACACCAAGTCCTATTTTCATCAGCAGTAAAAAAGATAAAAGTTCTTGCTTTCCGGAAGCTTGCATGCGGCTCCGAGGACCCAGTGACACCAGATGGTACTGAATGTTTTGCAAGAGATTACCACAAGACCCCGTGATGGTGCCTGCCATGGTTAGGACAGGCTGGTGGCTGGATAGGATTAGTGAGGCTCAGCAGAGATGAGAGGATGCTGCGTGTTGGGCTGGAGAGGCAAGAGCATTGAGGTAGTCAGTGCTACCAGCAAGAGTGGAAAGTTTGTTGAGATGCTGCTGTTGAGAGCAAGCCTTTGATGGCATGTTCTAGACAGGGAATACGCAAATAACTAGCTCCTGAGACAAGGGGGTTACTGTGATGAGGCAGCATTGGTTGCATGCCAGACCTTGCTAGGCATTTTAATAATCTCATCGAATCTTAATCTGATGAAAAAGATAATATTATGCCCATCATGCAACTAAGAAAACAGCATGGGAAGTCACTTGGCAAAGGTCACAGCTTATAATAAAAGGACAATAGTTATGACTCAAGCTGCACACATTTTACATAACAGCTTTATTGAGATAATTTATATACAATTCACCTATAAAATGGTTATGTTTTGTTTTGTGACAGAGTTTCACTTTTGTTGCAAGATCTAGAGTACGATGGTGCCATATCGGCTCACCACAACCTCCGCCTCCTGGGTTCAAGTAGTGTTCCTGCCTCAGCCTCCCAAGTAGCTGAGATTACAGGCATGTGCCACGTTCCCTGGTTAATTTTTTTTTTTTTTTTTTTTTTTTTTTTGGTAGAGACAGGGTTTCATCATGTCCAGATGGGTCTCAAACTCCGGACCTCAAGTGATCCACCTGTCAGCCTCCCAAAGTGCTGGGATTACAGGCATGATCCCCTGTGCTGGGCCCTCATTTTGTATTTTTAGTAGAGATGGGATTTCTCCATGTTGGTCAGGCTGGTCCTGAACTCCCTACCTCAGGTGATCCACCCAACTCGGCCTTCCAAAGTGCTGGGATTACAGGTGTGAGCCACTGGGCCTGGCCTGATTTCTAGTGCTATATATTATGAAAATCACAACGAGCTTTAGGGCATTTCATAGCCTGTCTCCCTACCCCTATACACACCAAAACAAACCCATTAGCAATTGCTCCTTCCCCTGCCTTAAACAATCATTAATCCATCTATGAATTTGTCTATGGGAATTTCATATACAATTATGCATTGCTTAATGATGGGGATACATTTTGAGAAATGGCAGGTGTTCTGTATAAACTGTACTTATAAACCTAGATCATGTCTGTTGATCCTATGCTTCAGTCAGTACAGCATGTTACTGCAGTCACTTACAACAGTGGTATCTATATCCTAACTTAGAAAAGGCAGGCCAAGTGTGGTGGCTCATGCTGTAATCCCAGCACTTTGGGAGACCGAGGCGGGTGGATCATCTGAGGTCAGGAGTTAGAGACCAGCCTGACCAACATGGAGGACCTGTCTCTACTAAAAATACAAAAGCCGGCTGGGTGCGGTGGCTCAAGCCTGTAATCCCAGCACTTTGGGAGGCCGAGGCGGGTGGATCACGAAGTCGAGATTCGAGACCATCCTGGTCAACATGGTGAAACCCCGTCTCTACTAAAAAAAAAATACAAAAATTAGCTGGGCGTGGTGGCACGTGTCTGTAATCCCAGCTACTCAGGAGGCTGAGGCAGGAGAATTGCCTGAACCCAGGAAGCAGAGGTTGCGGTGAGCCGAGATCGCGCCATTGCACTCCAGCCTGGGTAACGAGCGAAACTCCGTCTCAAAAAAAAAAAAAAAAAATACAAAAAAGTAGCTCGGTGTGGTAGCATGTGCCTGTAATCTCAGCTACTCAAGAGGCAGGAGAATCCCTTGAACCCGGGAGGTGGAGGTTGCAGTGAGTCGAATCGCGCCATTGTACTCCAGCCTGGGTGACAGAGTGAGACTCCATCTCAAAAAAAATTGTTTTTTAAATAAAGGGTATGATTAAGCCAAAAGCATAAGATAAATAAGTCTATGCTGATACTGATAATTTTTATAAAAATCTTCCATGCCCAGCTACTTTTTGTATTTTTTGTAGAGACGGGGTTTCAACATGTTGGTCAGGCTAGTCTCGAACTCTTGACCTTGTGATCTAACCGCCTTGGCTTCCCAAAGTGCTGGGATTACAGGTGTGAGCCACTACGCCGGGCTGAAGGTACAAATCTTATAAAAAATATTCTAAAGCCGGCAAGGTAGCTGTAATCCTAGCGCTTCGGGAGGCTGAGGCAGGTGGATCACCTGAGGTCAGGAGTTCGAGACTAGCCTGACCAAAGTGGTAAAACCCTGTCTTAAAAAAAAATTCTAAATAATATAAGTAGATACTCCTGTCTTCAGTAAGTGGAACTCCCCACCCCTTAGAGTGTAGGTTGAACTTAGTGATTTGCTCTCCAAAGAAAAGAGTATGGAGGAGAGAAATAGTAACTTTACTGTGGAGAAACCTGGCATATGCTAACTTAACCAAATTGAGGTTGATACCACTTGTGAATCACATTGATACATACTCTGGTTTGACATGATAAGAGCAGTTCACCTCTGTGATATTCTCCTGAAACCTATAACCAAGTTAGAGGACATCTATAAAATAACAGTGCTCCTTATTTTTTTGTTTTGTTTTGTTTTGTTTTTTAGACAGAGTGTTGCTCTGTCACCCAGGCTCGAGTGCAGTGGCATGATCTGGGCTCACTGCAACCTCTGCCTCCCGGGTTCAAGTGATTCTTCTGCCTCAGCCTCTCGGGTAGCTGGGACTACAGGTGAGCGCCACCACGCCCGGCTACTTTTTGTATTTTTAGTAGAGACGGGGTTTTACCATATTGGCCAGGCTGGTCTTGAACTCCAGACCTGGTGATCCATCCACCTTGGCCTCCCAAAGTGCTGGGATTACAGGCGTGAGCCACTGCCCCGACTCCTTAAATTGTTAAGTCATGAAAGTCAGGATTTCCAGCTCTCTGGAATCCCCTCCCATATAGCGGGAGCTCTTAAAAAAAAAAAAAAAAAAAAAAAAGTCATGAAAGTCAAGGACAGGAGATTAAGGAGGAGTGAAAACTAAATGCATTGTGGTATGTAGATTGGATTCTGGAACCAAAATAGGGTATTGGCATAAAAACTGATGAAATAGGATAAACGCTGGGCACAGTGACTCATGCCTGTAATCCCAGCACTCTGGTAGGCTGA
Source organism: Saimiri boliviensis (assembly GCF_048565385.1). Lineage (NCBI taxonomy): Eukaryota > Metazoa > Chordata > Mammalia > Primates > Cebidae > Saimiri > Saimiri boliviensis. The sequence continues at coordinate 159,774,270 of NC_133449.1, forward strand.
GGCAGGAGGATGGATTGAGCCCAGGAGTTTGAGATCAGCCTAGGCAACATAGGGAGACCCCGTCTCTACAAAAAATAAAAAATTAGCTGGGCATGGTGGCACGTGTCTGTAGTGCCAGCTACTCAGGAGGCTGAGGTGGGAGAATTGTTTGAGCCTGGGAAGTGGAGGCTGCAGGGAGCTGTGACTGCATCACTACATTCAGCATGGGCCACAGGGCAAGACCCTGTCTCAACAAACTAACTAAATAATAAATTAAAACGTAATACAAATAGTCTGGAGTTCAGCTAGTAGTAATGTACCAGTGGTTTCCTACTTTTAGCAAATATATCATTGTGATGTAGTATGGTAACAGGTAATCTGAGCGTGGTGGCTCATGCCTGTAATCCCAGAATTTTGGGAGGCCGAGGTGGGCAGATCACTTGAGGTCAGGAGTTCAAGAGCAGCCTGGCCAACATGGCAAAACCTGGTCTCTACTAAAAATTAAAAAAAAAAAACAACTAGCCAGGTGTGATGGCACGTGCCTGTAGTCCCAGCTACTTGGGAGGCTGAGGCAGAAGAATCGCCTCAACTTGGGAGGCGGAGGTCGCAGTGAGCTGAGATTGCGCCACTGCACTCCAGCCTGGATGACAAAGTAAGACTGTCTCAAAAAAAAAGGATGGTAACAGGTGAAACTGGGTGAATGGCACACAGAAACTCTATCTTTGCAACTTTTTGGTAAACTTAAAATTATGCCAAAGTCAAATTATTAGGGAAAAAGAGGGGTGCTTTTGTACTGTCAGTCTGTTGTCTAAGGCAGGGTGTGGTACCCAGACCTTCAGGAGGTAGACACGCCTGGATGAAAATCCTCTTCTGCAGCTTCCGACCGTTCAACCTTAGGCAAAGTACTTAACTTCTCAGCCGTTTCGTGGTAACTCCTGTGATGATGGCTGCCTCAAATGGAATCACACAAGAGCAAAGTGTTTAGCGCAGTGCCTTGCACTGAAGAAGCTGCTGCTATTCTTACACTGATGCAGCTCTTGTGCCAAGCAGCATAAAGGACAGCTGGCTAGAATCATGCTGGAAAAACGCTGCCAGTTGCCGGATCATTCTTTTTTATTTCCTGTGGTGAGACTGTAACTTGTTCTGCTCTTTCATGGTAACCAGGGATGCAATCAGCTGGGTCTTTGAAAGCAGCTCCTTTCGGGGGTTTTGCCTGAAAGGAGAGACAAGTGGTGGTGCGGCTCAGGTGGGAACGTAGCAGCCTATTGACTGCGGAGGCAGCTGGGCTGCTGCCCACCTGAGACTGTGGCCTGAAGCAGAGGCCCCTGAAGCTGTGACTGCAGCCCCAACCAGGCCTCTGGAGATAGTCCCTGCCCCTGTCCCCTGCTCCCCTCCTGCTACCTTCTCACCATGGTTTCCTTCTTAGCATTTCCTGGTCTTCCCTCTGGCCCCCACCTATCTTTAGAGACCACATTGCAACATGCCATCTAAAACTAACTGGATTCTGTCACTTCCCCTGCTGGGTTTTTTAATTCCCCTTACCCAGGCTGGAGTGCAATGGTGTGATCTCGGCTCACCGCAACCTCGGCCTCCCGGGTTGTGATTCTCCTGCCTCAGCCTCCTGTGTAGCTGGGGTTACAGGCGCCCACCACCACATCCAGCTAATTTTTGTAGTTTTTAGTAGTTTCACCATATTGGCCAGGCAGGTCTCGAACTCCTGACCTCAGGTGATCCACCACCTCTGTCTCCCAAAGTGTCGTGAGCCACCACACCTGGCTCTTCCCTGCTGTTTTATCACTGTTTTCCCTGTTGTCTCTTTTTCTTTTTCTTTTTTTTTTTTTTTTTTTTTTTTTTTTGAGATAGAGTTTTGCTCTTGTTGCCCAGGCTGGAGTGCAGTGGTACAGTCATGGCTCACTGCAATCTCCACCTCCTGGGTTCAAGCGATTCTCCTGCCTTTGTCTCCCAGGTAGCTGGAATTATAGGCACCTGCCACCACACCCAGCTAATTTTTGTATTTTCAGTAGAGACAGGGTTTCACCATGTTGGCCAGGCTGGTCTCGAACTCCTGACCTCAGATGATCCACCTATCTTGGCCTCTCAAAGTGCTGGGATTACAGGCATGCCACTGTGCCTGGCCCCTGTTGTCTTTAGACTAGGACCCAAGCTCCTCAGTGAATCTGCTGTGTTTTAGCTGGCCCTACCCCACCCTTCACCCTCCTCTCACTCTGCCCAAGCCAAGCCTGATTTCCTCAGTTCCCCCCTCACCCATGCCTTCTCGTGCTTTCAGCCTCTCCTCTGTGTTTTTCCTCCCAGCTTGGCTCATGAAGCATCTACTCTCCCCAACTTGGCCTCACTATCATCTGCTTACCTGTTAGAATCTGTTTTGTTTTGTTTTTTTTGTTTTTGTTTTTAGACTGGGTCTCACTCTGTTGCCCAGGCTAGAGTGCAGTGGCACAATCACGGCTCACTGCAGCCTTGACCCCCCTGGTTCAAGTGATCCCCCTCCACCTCAGCCTCCTGAGGAGCTGGGGCTACAGGTATATGCCACCACATCCAGCTATTTTTAATTTTTTTTTGTAGAGATTGGGTCTCCCTATGTTGCCCAGGCTGGTCTCAAACTCCAAGGCTTAAGCGACCCTCCTGCCTTGGCCTCCCAAAGTGCTGGGATTATAGACATGAGCCACCACGCCTGGCCTGGAATCAGTTTTTCATCACTCTCTCAAAGGTATCTTCCTGGAGGCTGGGCACGGTGGCTCACACCTGTAATCCCAGCACTTTGGGAGGCTGAGGCAGGTGGATCACCTGACGTCAGGAGTTCAAGATGAAAAGTATCTTCCTGGATGCCCTCAAGGAACCTCTCCACTGAATTCTCATAACACCTGTTCAAGTGATCCCCCTCCACCTCAGCCTCCTGAGTAGCTGGGGCTACAGGTGTGTAGTAATTCCTTTGTGGTCACCCTCTATCATAATAACCTATGCCCCCCCAAAATCTGTGAGCCCTGACAGGGAAGGGAGTATGTCTAGTCCAGTGTCTGCCACATCAGCACCCAGCCTAATCTGCACAAAGTAGTGGCTGGAAAAAGATTTGTTGGATGAATCATTGAAAGAATGGATGAACAGACTTCCACCTACCATATTTCAGCCAACTAAACACGATCGGCCCTCCACATCCATGGCTCTGCATCTGTAGATTCAAACAACTACAGATCAAAAATATTTGGAAAAAAAGCCAAACCAAGAAAAAAATACTACAATAAAAAATAATGTAAATAGCTGCGCACAGTGGCTCATGCTTGTAATCCCAGCACTTTGGGAGGCTAAGGTGGGCGGATCACCTAAGGTCGGGAGTTCCAGACCAGCCTGATCTACATGGAGAAACCCCGTCTTTACTAAAAATACAAAATTAACCTGGCATGGTGGCAGGCACCTGTAATCCCAGCTACTTGGGAGGCTGAGGCAGGAGAATTACTTGAACCCGGGAGGTTGCGGTGAGCCAAGATTGCAATATTGCACTCCAGCCTGGCAACAAGAGTGAAACTCCATCTCAAAAAAATAAAAAAAAAAGATATATATATATATATAAATGAACCAGTGTAGTGACTATGTACAAGGCATATACATTGTTTTAGTTATTGTAAGTAATCTAGAAATGATTTGAGGCCAGGTATAGTGGCTCACACCTAAAATCCCAGCACTTTGGGAGGCTGAGGAGGGTGGATCACTTAAGGTCAGGAGTTCAAAACCAGCCTGGCCAATATGGCAAAACCTATCACTTTCCTCTCTTTTTTTCTCCATCATCGTGGTGTGTGCTTTACTCTGTTTCACGCCACGTCTTCTCACAAGACTTTCAGGATTAAGCGATTCCTGGCCAAGAAACAAAAGCAAAATCGTCCCATTCCCCAGTGGATTCAGATGAAAACTGGTAATAAAATCAGGTACAACTCCCAAAGGAGACATTGGAGAAGAACCATGCTGGGTCTGTAAGAAATGACACATGGGCCGGGCGCGGTGGCTCACGCCTGTGATCCCAGCACTTTGGGAGGCCGAGGCGGGTGGATCACGAGGTCGAGAGATCGAGACCATCCTGGTCAACATGGTGAAACCCCGTCTCTACCAAAGATACAAAAAATTAGCTGGGCATGGTGGCGCGTGCCTGTCATCCCAGCCACTCAGGAGGCTGAGGCAGGAGAATTGCCTGAACCCGGGAGGCGGAGGTTGCGGTGAGCCGAGATCGCGCCATTGCACTCCAGCCTGGGTAACAAGAGTGAAACTCCGCCTCAAAAAAAAAAAAAAAAAAAAGAAATGACACATGCGATGGCACACATATTTATGCTGTCTGAAGGTCACAATCGTGTTACCAAATCAAGCTGAAAAATGTCACTGCTATCTGGAGAAGTCTGAACAGTTTCCTCTCTGTATCTGTTATGAAGGCATGAGTTAGTACAACCCACAGTGCTTCCATTATTCATGTTAAAAAAAAAAAAAAAAAAAAAAGGTTTTGGTTGCCTGGGTTCAGTAATAAATATGTGAGACCTTTCACTTCAAACAAAACAAAACAAACAAAACAACAACAAAAAAAACCCTATCACTACTTAAAATACAAAAATTATCCGGGTGTGGTGGTGGGCACCTATAGTCACAGCTACTCAGGACGCTGAGGCACGAGACTTGCTTGAACCTGGGTGGCAGAGGCTGCAGTGAGCCAAGATTGCACCACTGCACTCTCGCCTGGGCAACAGAGTGAGACTGTCTGGCAAAAAAAAAAAAAAAAAGAAGTATGTGTGAAGAAGTGCAGAGATTATATGAAAATACTGTGCCCTTTTTTTTTTTTTTTTTTTTTGAGGCGGAGTTTTCGCTCTTGTTACCCAGGCTGGAGTGCAATGGCGCGATCTCGGCTCACCGCAACCTCCGCCTCCTGGGTTCAAGCAATTCTCCTGCCTCAGCCTCCCGAGTAGCTGGGATTACAGGCACGCGCCACCATGCCCAGCTAATTTTTTTGTATTTTTAGTAGAGACGGGGTTTCACCATGTTGACCAGGATGGTCTCGATCTCTCGACCTCATGATTCACCCGCCTCAGCCTCCCAAAGTGCTGGGATTACAGGCTTGAGCCACCGCGCCCGGCTACTGTACCCTTTTATATCAGACTTGAGCATCCTTGAATTTTTGTATCTTCAGGGGTCCTGGAATGAATGTTTTATGGATGTGGAGGAATGACTAGTTTGAAGAAGTTTTCTAGATCCTAGACATTCATTCCAAGGCTCCAAAGAAGTAAAGGACATGTCCAAGGACTTAAAAAATGAGAACGTTTAGTACTTTGGGAGGCCGATGTGAATAGATCACTTGATCCCAGGAGTTTGAGACAAGCCTGGGCAACATGGCGAAACTCCATCTCTTAGAGAGGGCAAAAAAAACCTCTCTACCCACTGCCACACACAGTTAAATGAGCCAGACATGGTGCACACCTGTAGTCCCAGCTACTCAGAAGGCTGAGGTTGGAGGGTTGCTTTAAAAATGAGAAAAAAAGTCATCAAAATGAAATAAGTGAGAGAATGCAAAGCTGCAGGTGAAGAATGAGGAACCCCTGAGAGCAGCTGGGAGGTTAGACCCAGGCTCTATCACTCCCCTATCCCAACCCCAAAGTGAGGGAGCTGAACTTGACATTGACATTAAGCCTTAAATACTCTGATTTCTCGGCTAACATGAGCCCAGGTAGGAGTGTCCTTGAGCTCTTGGCAGAAGTAAAAGCACTTCCTCTCTGAGGAAAGCCCTTTACAACGAAAGCCCTCCAGTTTACACATTAGGTAAAACCAAATATGGTCCCATTCCCTGCCCTCTCAGAGCTCATAGAAAAAAATCAACACATATGCAAATAAACCACCAGAATGACAGGCAGTGAAACAACAGATTGATACCCTAAAGACTTCTGATGATGTTAGAATTAGAATATAACTACGTACAAAATGTTGAAGGAAATACACAATGGAACAAAAAAAGAGTGAGCAAAACTTATTTAAAAAAAAAAACCACTCAGGTATATTCAAAACAGAACCGGAGAAAATTCTTAGAAAGAAAAATACCACCGGGCACCGTGGCTCACGCCTGTAATCCCAGCACTTTGGGAGGCCGAGGCAGGTGGATCACAAGGTCAGGAGTTCGAGACCAGCCTGGCCAAAATGTTGAAACCCCGTCTCTACTAAAAATACAAAAATTAGCTGGACGCGGTGGCACGTGCCTGTAATCCCAGCTACTCAGGAGGCTGAGGCAGGAGAATTGTTTGAACCTGGGAGGCGGAGGTTGCAGTGAGCAGAGATCATGCCATTGCACTCCAGCCTGGGACTCCGTCTCAAAAAAAAAAAAAAAAAAAAAACCAAAACCAAACAAACGAAAAAAAAAAAACCTATGATCATTGAAATGAAGTGCTCAGTGGATAAATTAAATGGCAGATTAGAGCCAGCTGCAAGAAGAGTTACTGCCCTGCAAAATAAATCTGAAGAAATGACAAAGTAGAGAAGATTCCAAGGGGATTTGGAACTGAAGACAATTCTGCCTGAGGGAGCACCGGCCTTGCCAGCCACTCTGGTGCCCAGTGAGCCTCTATTCACCTGGGGGACTTTGCCGTGGCCCCTGTTGTCCAGAGAGAGCACTAGCCAGGCCATCCTCAATCTGGTGCAGGATCAGGAAAACCTTTCCCAAGATGTGACTGCAAGGGAGTGTTATTTACCTTAAATGGATCAAAAAGAAAACCTCCAAGGGATTTCAGATAGGGGAAGTTCCGCCTCAGGGAAGACGCAGCGGTGTTGTGTGTTGTTACGTGTAGTCCTAAAACGGCAGATGTTGGCCAGGGAAGGAGTTGTAGAGACAGACTCATCGTCAAATAAAGAGAGGCTTTCTTCCTTTCTTCCTTTCTTTTCCTTTCTTTCCTCCTTTTTCAATTTTCAATTTTTAGCTTTGAAGACATGGTCCCTACCCAGACTGGAGTGCGGTGGTACTCCAGTAGCTCACGGCAGCCTCCACCTCCCAGGGTCAAGCAATCCTCATACCTCAGCCTCCTCAGTAGCTGGGACTACAGGTGCGCACCACCATGGCCAACTATTTGTTTTCTCCAGTGTTTGCAGAGATAGGATCTCACAATGTTGCCCAGGCTGGTCTCAAACTCCTGGGCTCAAGCAATCATCCCACCTTGGCTTCCCAAAGTACTGGGATTACAGGTGTGAGCCACCATCCCTGGCCTAAAGAGGAGTTTTCTATTTTTATTTATTTGTTTATTTTTGTATTTTTAGTAGAGACAGGGTTTCACCATGTTGGTCAGGCTGGTCTTGAACTCCTGACCTCCCGCCTCAGCCTCCCAGAGTGCTGGGATTACAGGCATGAGCCGCCACACCCGGCTTTATTTATTTATTTATTTATTTATTTATTTACTTTTGAGACAGAGTCTTGCTCTGCCGCCCAGGCTGAAGTGGAATGTCTTGATCTTGGCTCACTACAACCTCCGCCTCCCGGGTTCAAGCAATTCTCCTGCATCAGCCTCCTGAGTAGCTGAGATTACAGGCACCTGCCACCACGCCTGGCTAATTTTTGTATTTTTAGTAGAGACGAGGTTTCACCATGTTGGTAAGGCTGGTCTCAAACTCCTGACCTCAGGTGATCCACCTGCCTTGGCCTCCCAAAGTGCTGGGATTACAGGTGTGAGCCACTGCACCTGGCCTGAAGAGGCGTTTTGTAAAAGAGCTGCTCAAAGAGGAATTTAAACTGCTTCATGAGTTAATGATCTCTCTATCACTGGAGGCATACAAGTGTAAAAGACTTCCAAAGGCTAATTATATCACAAACACATAAAAGAGAAAGGTGCAGCTAGTGAAATTCAAATTCTCCCAACCAAACATACTATCTCTCTTCTCCCCTACTGAAAACAACAACAAAACCCACTAAAATTAGCTCACTCCTGTCATCTCAGCACTTTGGGAGGCTGAGGCAGCTGGATCACTTGAGGTCGGGAGTTTGAGACCAGCCTGGCCAACGTGGTGAAACCCTGTGTCTCTTAAAAATACAAAAATTAGCCAGGTGTGGTGGAGCCCGCCTGTGATCCCAGTTACTTGGGAGGCCGAGGCAGGAGAATCACTTGAACTGGGAGGCAGAGGTTGCAGTGAGCTGAGATCACACCACCGCACTTCCTTCCAGCTCTGAGCCACAGATCGAGACTCTGTCTAAAAAGAAAAAAAAAAAAAAAAAGCAACAAAGAAATACAACACAAGTCACAAAAGTGAGCCACAATGTAATTTCAAATTTTCTAGTAGCCATATTAATGAAGTACCAAAAAGTGACATTAATTTTAACAATATATTCCATTTAACCCAATATCTCCAAAATATTTTCTTTTCAACACATAATCAATATAAAAATTATTACCGCTGGGTGCAGTGGCTCATGCCTGTAATCCCAGCACTTTAGGAGGCTGAGGCGGATGCATCACCTGAGGTTGGAAGTTCGAGGGCAGTCTGGCTAACATGGGAAAACCCTGTCTCTACTAAAAATACAAAATTAGCCAGGCATGGTGGCACACGCCTGTAATCCCAGCTACTCAGGAGGCTGAGGCAGGAGAATCGCTTGAACCCAGGAGGCGGAGGTTGCAATGAGCCGAGATCATGCCGTTGTACTCCAGCCTGGGCAACAAGAGCAAAACTCCATCTCAAAAAAAAAAAAAAAAAAAAAATTAATACTAAGATGTTTTACTGTTTGTTTTTTTTTTGTGATAAGTCTGAGATCTATTGTCCATTTACACTTACAGCACACTTCCATTTGGACTAACCACATTTCAAGGGCTCAACCACCATGTGGCAGAGATAATTGTTTCCCAGTACGCTTTCTCTTCATCTTCTATTGGAAATAGGAGTCTCAATTTTTAGCTGCATGTATGGCTGATCAGAATAAAAACTACATTTTTATGGAGGATGGTCTGAGCAATATTAAAATAGAAAAAAAAAAAGAAACATCAAATTAAGAGAAATGAGGAATCAAGACTACAGTTTCCAGCCTCCCCAGGCAGCTAAGTGTGACTCATACAACTAAGCTGTGGCCGGTGAGACGTCAGCAGAGCCCTGTATGCAGTCTACAGGAAGAGTCTTGAAGAGGAAGAAGGTATGACCTTCTCTTTCCTCTAGTCTAGACATTCACTTTCAGATCTCTGCTGGAAGCTGTCACCTTTTCAGACAAACTTTCCTGACATCACAGATCCATTAGCATCCCTCACCTCTGCCCATCATTCACTAGCTATTTATCTGTTTAGGCTGCCAAATGTGTAGACCTTAGCTCGACTTGGTATGTACGTCTATATCACCAAGTCGTTGGTTCTCAAACAGAAGTACGAATCAGATTCAGATCGCTGGGTTCCCACCCCGAGTTTCTGATTCAGTAGCTCTGGGGTGGAGGCCTGAAGATTTTCCTTCCCTTCCTTCTCTTCTTTCCCCTCCTTCCCTTCCTGCCTCCCTTCTTTCCTTTCTTTTCTTTCTTTTTCTTTCTCTCTCTCTTTTTTTTTTTTTTAGGATGGAGCAATCCTTTATTTTTCTCTGGGAGAACAGAGAACAGGAAATCAGCCTCCAGACATCAGCGGCTGCTCTGCTCAGGGCCGAGGCTCCCCCTTGCCCACACGGTGAGGTGGAAGGGTGTACTTCCCTTCCTTTATCAGTTCATCCCACTGCTTCCTGATGGTACTCACACGTCTCATCATTTTCTGCTGAAGTAGACACTCTATGAAATCATCATATTCTATCTTGCACTCTTTCTCTGCCCCGATACTACTGATTCCATGTGCACATTCTATCCATTCTTTTTCAAAAGCATGGTATCAAGCAGGAATCTTGCAGGGCTGCTCCACACTTTGGATTGTCAACCATGGATCTATGTTAAGGCCAAACTTTTTCTGCATGTCCAAGAAAGGCACGGCGATCCGATGCTCGTGCCCTCGTCTATTGTCTGGCCTCCACTTCAGGATGACTTTTTTCTTTTTTTGAGACGGAGTTTTGCTCTTGTTACCCAGGCTGGAGTGCGACGGCACGGTCTCGGCTCACCGCAACCTCCGCCTCCTGGGTTCAGGCAACTCTCCTGCCTCAGCCTCCTGAGTAGCTGGGATTACAGGCACGCGCCACCATGCCCAGCTAATTTTTTGTATTTTTAGTAGAGACGGGGTTTCACCATGTTGACCAGGATGGTCTCGATCTCTTGACCTCGTGATCCACCCGCCTCGGCCTCCCAAAGTGCTGGGATTACAGGCTTGAGCCACCGCGCCCAGCCCGACTTTTTCTTTACTTAGAGATGGGGTCTTGCTATGTTGCCCTCGCTGGTCTTGAACTCCAGGGCTCAATTGATCCCACCCACCTCAGCCTCCAAAATGCTGGGATTACAGGCATGAGCCATCACGCCTGGTCTGAAGATTTGTATTTCTAAGTTCTCAAGTAGTGCTGATGTTGATGGCCCAGAGACCACATTTTGAGAATCACTGGGTTTGGTGACCACTGGACTTTTCTGTTGAGGTCACTGCTGACCCAGAAACTGAGACAATGCGCACCTGGTATCCTATAAATATTTATGACTCAAGTGACAAGTATTACCTCATTCAGTTGCTTTGAGGTACTATTATTATCTATATTTCACATGTGGGGAAACTGAGGGTCAGAGAAGGAAGGGGCAGAGCAGGGATTTAAACAAACGTATGTTTGTCTATAGCCATGGACTGTGCCCTTCATCGCCACACTGTTTCACTTCTAGCAGGCTGGAGCTCAGCGCAATCACGTTAGCAAGCAAGTTGAGGAGTAGGAGGACCTGCCCTGTCCTAACATCTCTGCAGATGTCTGGGAAGTGTATGGTAGCAGAGTCCTGCCCCTGAAGGGAGCCCTGTTGCCATGGGAGCTTGAATCAGTCATATATAGGTGGCCACCAGGTGGCAGCATTGTTCTGACAGGAAGCCACCTGCTGCCTTGGTGGTGTGGTTCTGATCTGGGCCGTGCCATCCCTGGTTCGGTGGCCCGTAGCATATCCCATTTCTTATGTGCCTGGTTTCCTCATCTTTACAGAAAGATGCATCTTGTCATCTCCAAAGAGCCCTTGCAGCTCAGATACCATATAAAAGAGATAGGTGCAGCCACTGAAATTCAAATACTCTCAAACAAAACCATATCTCTTCTCTCCTGCTGAAAACAACACCACCCACTAGAATTAGCACCAAAGAAATACAATGCAAGCCATGAAAGTGAGCCACATATTTAATTTCAAATTTTCTAGTAGCCATATTAATAAAGTATCAAAAGTGACATTATTATTATTATTATTATTATTATTATTATTATTTGAGACGGAGTTTCACTCTTATTGCCCAGGCTGGAATGCAATGGCATGATCTTGGCTCACCAAAACTTCCACCTCCTGGGTTTAAGTGATTCTCCTGCCTCAGCCTCCCGATTAGCTAGGATTATAGGCATGCGCCACCACGCCCAGCTAATTTTGTATTTTTAGTTTCTCCATGTTGGTCAGGCTGGTCTCAAACTCCGACCTCTGGTGATCCACATGCCTCGGCCTCCCAAAGTGCTGTGATTACGGGTGTGAGCCACCATGCCCGGTGGCAAGATTATTATTAGTCCTGTTTTGCAGATGAGGAAACTGAGGCTTACTTAGGGAGACTAAGTGCCTCAGCCAAGATCACATAGCAAGTAAGTGGAAGAGTCTGGATTTAAACTTAGTTCAGTATGGCTCTATCCAGGCCCTTCATCATGAGGACAGATGCTTAGGGTGCAGTCAGAGGGGCCCACTGACAGGGATTCCAAACACAAGGAATGCAAAATCCCGGGAGCAAACAAGCAGGCCTGTTAGGGCAGGAGGTGAGGCCTTGAAGCTACATTCTCCCACCCGCCGCAGTTGTGTGTCTGGTAAAATTGAGCTTGCCTGGCAAACAACCAGTGACTCTGACAAAGAAGAAACCATGATCTTGGGGAAATTATGTTTGCATGAGAAAAATGGAACTTGCAAAAAGAAAACCTGGCATCAAGTGGCCAGGTGCAGTGGCTCTCGCCTGTGATCCTAGCACTTTGGGAGGCTGAGGTGGGCGGGTCATGAGGTCAGAAGATGGAAACCATCCTGGCCATGGTGAAATCCTGTCTCTACTAAAATTAAAAAAAAAAAAAAAAAAAAATTAGGGCCGGGCGCGGTGGCTCAAGCCTGTAATCCCAGCACTTTGGGAGGCCGAGGCGGGTGGATCACGAGGTCAAGAGATCGAGACCATTCTGGTCAACATGGTGAAACCCTGTCTCTACTAAAAATACTAAAAATTAGCTGGGCATGGCGGCATGTGCCTGTAATCCCAGCTACTCAGGAGGCTGAGGCAGGAGAATTGCCTGAACCCGGGAGGCGGAGGTTGTGGTGAGCCGAGATCGCGCCATTGCACTCCAGCCTGGGCAACAAGAGCGAAACTCTGTCTTTAAAAAAAAAAAAAAAAAAAAAAATTAGCCGAGCGAGGTGGTGTGTGCCTGTAGTCCCAGCTACTCAGGAGGCTGAGGCAAGGAAATTGCTTGAATCCGGGAGACGGAGGTTGCAGTGAGCCATGATCATGCCACTGCACTCCAGCCTGGCAAAAAGAGCAAGACTGTCTCAAAAAGAGAAAAAAGTAAAACTGTCTCAAAAAAAGAAAAACAAAAAAAGTAGCAGCATACTTAATTCTCATACTCACAGTAGGAAGTGGCATGCAAGTAGATCATCAGAGATGTGAGGAAGCAGGTACTGCTATTATTACCTTTTTTGCTTTTTTTTTTTTATTTTTTTTTTAGAAACAGGACTTGCTCTGTTGCCCAGCCTGGAGTGCAGTGGTGCGATCATGGCTCACTGCAACCTCAAACTCCTGGGTTCAAGTGATCCTCCTGCCTTAGCCTTCAAAGTAGCTAGAACTATAGGCACACACCACTATGCCTGGCTAATTAAATAATTTTATTTTTATTTTGTTTATTATTATTATTTTTGAGACGGAGTTTCACTCTTGTTACCCAGGCTGGAGTGCAATGGCGCGATCTCGGCTCACCACAACCTCCGCCTCCTGGGTTCAGGCAATTCTCCTGCCTCAGGCTCCTGAGTAGCTGGGATTACAGGCACGCGCCACCATGCCCAGCTAATTTTTTGTATTTTTAGTAGAGTTGGGGTTTCACCATGTTGACCAGGATGGTCTCGATCTCTTGACCTCGTGATCCACCCGCCTCAGCCTCCCAAAGTGCTGGGATTACAGGCTTGAGCCACCGCGCCCAGCCTATTATTATTATTTTTTGAGACAGAGCCTTGTTCTGTCACCCAGGCTGGAGTGCAATGTCATGATCTAGGCTTACTACAACCTCCACTTCCTGGGTTCAAGCGATTCTCTTGCCTCAGCCTCCTGAGTAGCTGAGACTATAGGCCTGTGCCACCATTCCCGGCTAATTTTCTTTTTTTTTTTTTTTTTTTTTTTGAGATGGAGTTTCGCTCTTGTTACCCAGGCTGGAGTGCAATGGCGCGATCTCGGCTCACCACAACCTCCGCCTCCCGGGTTCAGGCAATTCTCCTGCCTCAGCCTCCTGAGTAGCTGGGATTACAGGCACACGCCACCATGCCCAGCTAATTTTTTTAGTATTTTTAGTAGAGACGGGGTTTCACCATGTTGACCAGGATGGTCTCGATCTCTTGACCTCGTGATCCACCCGTCTCGGCCTCCCAAAGTGCTGGGATTACAGGCTTGAGCCACCACGCGCGGCTAATTTTTTGTATTTTTAGTAGAGACAGGGTTTCACCGTGTTATCCAGGATGGTCTCAATCTCCCGACCTTGTGATCTGCCTGCCTCGGCTTCCCAAAGTGCTGGGATTATAGGTGTGAGTCACCGAGCCCAGCTATTTTTTTTTCAAGAGATGAAGTCACCCTATGTTGCCCAGGCTAATCTTCAACTCCTGGACTCAAGACAGTCCTCCTTCCCTGGCATCCCAAATTACTGGGATTACAGGGATGAACCACTGTGCCAAGCTGTAAAAGATGAGGAAACTGAGGCACGGGATGCTCGGCAGCAGGATTGAGATTCAGCAAAGCAACTTGGCTCAGAGTCTATGCTCTAAGTTGTCATGCAAGCCTACTGCTAGAATGGGTTACTCATGGAGCTGGTGAGCTTTCTGTCTCTGGAGACATGTAATAGACCATCAGGCATGTGAGGAAATGCTCAAAAAGCATCATTTCTGGGTAGGACAGAAGCCTGGAGGACTGACGCTAAGTTTGTCTCGAAAGTACTAGAGGTAGGAATTGTCCATATGAAACTGACTGGGATGAAATCCCATCTGCCTGCTAATCCATCCCCTTGGGAATAGGGGTTGCAGGTGACCTGACCCTCACGAAGACTGCTCAAAGTGCGTCAGAGGCCTGCAGGAAGCAGCGTGACATGGGGATTGAGAAGACGTGATCTGGAGACAGTTCAGACCTGGCTTCCAATCCTGGCTTTGCCACTTAATAGCACTCAGCTGGTGCTTATGCAGCTCATTTAATCCCCTGAAACTCACAGGGCTTGTTGTGACAATAAAATGAGAAGCCACGTGGAAATAATTTACACTCAATCAAAGAGGTGAGGCTCAGGAGCCAGGGCCTTTGTGGGATTTGAAAGTTTCACTTTCCCCTCAAACACAGCAGATGGGGACTGTGGTGGCAGCATCGGTCACTGATCCTGGGCTGTGCAAGACCACTTCTTGACTAAGACAGGGGTTCCCTATGTGGCCCAGGCTGGTCTTGAACTCCTGGGCTCCAGTGATTCTCTAGCCTCAGCTTCCCAAAGTGCTGGGATTACAGGCGTGATTCACCGAACGCGGCATGGACCGGGTTGCCTCTCCTCGCCAGCATCTTTGGCTCTCCCTCCCCACCAAGTTACTCCCTCTGCAGAGAAGCACGCTCACACCTGTTGCGCCTCCTGCCCAGCCACTGCCTCACCTCCTGTCCTTGCCCACAGTGCTGCTCCAGCCACCCCTCAACCAGCTCACCAGCCTGCTCTTGTCAGCATCGCTGGGACCTCCCATGCCTGAGTCCACTGGATTTTCCTCTGTGCTTGTCTGAATCTTCCTTGCAGCAGTCTTTCCTGGGACTATGGTGGCCCCGTTCCCAGGTTTCCTTCCACCTCCCTGCCCTTCCTCCTCACTGATCAGGGCTGTTCTTCCATCCACACTCTTAAGTATTGGGCCTCCTCCAAGCTCGGCCCCAGTCCTGTGGTTTTCAATAGTGTCTGCACGTGGATAAGCCACACATGTACATGTTTATTTCTCTTTTTAGGAAGTATCAGCCATGGCCGGGCACGGTGGCTCACGCCTGTAATCCCAGCACTTTGGGAGGCCGAGGCAGGTAGGTTGCTTGAGGTCAGGAGTTCGAGACCAGCCTGGCCAATATGGTGAAAACCCGTCTCTATATATAAAAAAAAAGGAAGTATCAGCCACCTACTTGGTGTCTACAGATGAATGCCATCACAGAATACAGCCAGAACGAAACTGCTTTCTGCCTACTCCAGAAGGTGTTCTGCCATCTTCCCATCTCAGTGGCGGTCAGCACCACGCCTTGGGCAGCCCCAAGCCAGGGTGCCACCTTCACCTGCTTCTCCCTCCCTCCCACAGCAAATCCTGACACTTCTACCCTCAAGACAGCTGTGGAATCTGCCCCCTTCTTCTTCTCCACCACCACTTAAAGTCACCACCATCTCTAAGCCACAACCTTACCAGTCTCCCTGTCCTACTCCTACCCCCTTCAATCTGTGTGCCACGAATCAGTTTCAAATATAAACCAGACCCAGCACCTCCCTGCCTGGCCCTCCGAGGGCTTTCCATTGTTCTTGAAATAATCCCCAAGAGGCTACCAGGCTACAGGATCTGGTCCCAGCCTGTCTCTTCACCTGAAACGCCTCCCCCTCACCAGACGCACTGCACTGTTTCTGTTCCTCAAATGAGTTGTTGCCTTCCTGCATTTATAATGACATCATCATCTTCTTTTCTTCTTTTTGAGGCAGAGTCTCGCCCTGTAGCCCAGCCGGGAGTACAATGGTGAGATCGCGGCTCACTGCCACCTCCGCCTCCCGGGTTCAAGTGATTCTCCTGCCACAGCCTGCCGAGTAGCTGGGACTCCATGCCATCATGCCCGGCTGAATTGTATATTTTTAGTAGAGACGGGGTTTCACTGTGTTGGCCAAGATGGTCTTGAACTCCTGACCTCGTGACCCACCCACCCAGCCTCCCAGAGTGCTGGGATTATAGGTGTGAGCCACTGCAACTGGCAGACATAATCTTCTTTGCCACCTAAAGGTAAAAGCTCAGTGGCATCTTGGCCCCACCCTTCCCATAAGCAGTCTGGACTGGGGTGTGTGGCCTTCTCCTGACCACAGCCCCCACCAGGGCTTGCCTCTCTAGCTTGGCTTTCCACAGCCTCTTGACTGGGCTGCCTGACTCCAGCTGTGACCTTACCCCAGCCCCAGATGGACTCCTGACCCTAAGTCCCACACTAGCCCTTGAGAGCCTAGCTTCTGTCTAACACTGACTTCTGCACAGACCGACAGAGCCCCGGCGCCACCAGAGACCAGGACTCCGCCCTTGCCAGGTGTCTCCCAATGCCTCTAGGTCCCAGCTCCTAGTCCAGATCAGTGCCTGGCCCATAACAGACACTTAATAAATATTTGTGGAGTGAAGGGATCTTCTGGGGAGGAC
The DNA here is from genome assembly GCF_048565385.1 of Saimiri boliviensis. Taxonomy (NCBI): domain Eukaryota; kingdom Metazoa; phylum Chordata; class Mammalia; order Primates; family Cebidae; genus Saimiri; species Saimiri boliviensis. Next base: position 159,790,966 of record NC_133449.1, read on the forward strand.
TCAGTTCTGCTCAGCCATACTACAGCCATCATAGGTCCAAAGGCTGAGCTACTTAGTCACCTGCCAGATGGCATCTGCCCTGGGAGAAGAGTGGGAAGTCCCAGATCCTGAATTGGTTGTACAACATATGACCCTGGGCAAATCATAACCCCCTCCTGAGCTCCACTGATCCTTCAATAATGCGGGAGCGAGCAGAGCCACTCAGCTCTCTCTCCTGGAAGCCCTGTAACCACACATAGGACCTTTTGTTTCCACGCATTTCCTCGTCCAGTGTCCCCGCTGACCTTCACAGCCGCCCACGAGGCATGAGGATGATCAGCTGGTCTCGTACAGATCCCCCACGCAGCAGCCGGAGCGACCCACCCTTTCAAAGCACTAATCAGGAGGCAACACTCCTCTGCTTGAACCTTCCCATGGCTCCTGGTTTCACTCAGCGTAAAGCCAAAGTCCAGTGGATGGCTGCAGGATCTGGCTGCATACCTCCTGACTCTCCCATCCCTCTCTCTCCTTCTCCCCCTCCGCCTCCCCTTCTCCCCCTCCCCCTCCCCCCTCCCCTTTCCTCCCTCTCCCCCTCCCCTTTCCTCCCTCTCCCTCTCTCCTTTCCTCCCTCTCCCCCTCTCCTTCCCTCCCTCTCCCCCTCCTCTTCCCTCCCTCTCCCCATCTCCTTCCCTCCCTCTCCCTCTCCTACTCCCTCTCCCTTTCAGTCACTCCACCCCAGCAATGCTGACCTCCTTGCGGGTTAGTCAACCAGGCCATGCACGTTCCCACCCAGGCACCTCTGCTCTGGCTGTGATTTCTGCCTGGTCGTGGGCTTGGTGAATTTCTCCCCTCCTTTAGGCCTGTGCTCAAACCTCTCCTTGTCAGTGAGGCCCATCCCAACATTCTATTGAAGACTACAGCCTGCTTCCAACCCTGTGTCTCCAGAAACAACTTTCTTCCATAGCACTGACCACTCTCTAACAAAAATGTAATTTACTGGCCTGTCTTCTGCCCCTGGAGTGTGAACTCCATATGGATGAGGTTACTTGTCTGCCTTGTTCATCCATGTATCCCAAGCTCCTAGAACAGTACCTGGCATCAAGTATTCAATAAATGACTGCTGAGCCGGGCGCGGTGGCTCAAGCCTGTAATCCCAGCACTTTGGGAGGCTGAGGCGGGTGGATCAAGAGGTCAAGAGATCGAGACCAACCTGGTCAACATGGTGAAACCCCGTCTCTACTAAAAATACAAAAAATTAGCTGGGCATGGTGGCACGTGCCTGTAATCCCAGCTACTCAGGAGGCTGAGGCAGGAGAATTGCCTGAACCCAGGAGGCGGAGGTTGTGGTGAGCCGAGATCGCGCCATTGCACTCCAGCCTGGGTAACAAGAGCGAAACTCCGTCTCAAAAATAAATAAATAAATAAATAAATGACTGCTGAACAAATGAGAGAAGGGATGATGTATACTTGCCTGGGGTGCATATTGCAGAAATAGGACTGGAGCCCAGGCCTGCTCCCTCCCCAGAAAGAGCCCCCTTTCCAGCCCCTTATTCATGACCAAGGTGTACTGGGGTCCAAAAGGCCCCACATAAGAAGGATGGGCTGGGCCGTATGGGCTGGTGGGCAGGGCTGGGCGCACACTGCCTGCCTGCTTCTTGAACCAGTTCATCAGGTACTCAGGGACCAAGAAGGAGAATGGGGAAGAGGAGGTCTCAGGAGACTCCACCTGCCCAGCTCACTCAGGGTGGGAACTCACAACTCTGGGACCTGGAGTGTCCAGGCCAAGAGAGGGCAGGGGTCTTAGGCAGTCACTCAGACTGTCTCAGGGGTGACACCAGGAATGAGACCCCTGAGATGAGACCTCCAGGAAAGTCCAGAGAGGGAGGATGAGGCTCCCTCTGGCTCTGTTGAGCAGCTCCAAGTCTCTGCATATGCACAGGGTCCCAGATTCAGAATGAACAAGTGTACAGAAAAGAACACATCGCTGAGCTCTCTAACATTTATTGCATGCTCTCTCTGTGTCAGCCACGTGTGTATTACTTACTCAATCCTTTTACAACCCTGCGAGATGGGTTCTATTAGCATGCTCATCTTACAGGCGAGGAAACTGATGCACAAAAAATGTGTAACTTGCTCAAAATCATACGTCCAGTAAGTGGTGGGCTTGGATATTTTTTTCTTATCAAAAGAAAATTCTCAGCCCTTTGGGAGGCTGAGATTTGTAGACTACTTGAGGCCAGGAGTTCAAGACCAGCCTGGCCAATATGGTGAAATCCCATCTCTATGAAAAACACAAAAATTAGCCAGGCGTGGTGGTTGGCATTTGTAATCCAAGCTGCTCTGGAGGCTGAGGCAAGAGAATCACTTGAGCCCAGCAGAGGTTGCAGTGAGCTAAGATTGCACCACTGCACTCCAGCCTAGGTGACAGAGCAAGACTCTGTCTCAAAAAAAAAAAAAACCCCAAACGGGAAACAAAATAGAAAACTTTTGATAAAGTACTGAGACATTTTGTCTCAGTGTATCTTGAGGATTAAAACGCACTGCACTGCATGGTATCTGCACTCAGCAGTTTACTCCTGCTGGGGTGTTCAAAGGTCAGTGCCATAGAAATTCAGTATCTGGCATCGTTGGTTTTCTTGGCTTTGTGCTTGTTAAACCTGGTATTCCTGTTGATACAGTATTTGTATAGGTTTCTCAGAGTGTTCAGTTTGATGTACTCTAAAACAGTAAGCAGGGCTTTTCTTTTTTCCAGGGTGTCAAATTGAGAACCAGGCAGCTCTGCTACCCACAATAAAAAGGTGAACTTTGAAGTCTTCATTAGTATAGCCATATTAAAAGGAGATGATAGAAGCCAACATAAATGAATTATGAGCTGACAGGACAACTGGATTAAAATAAGCATCAGTTTCATTAAAAAGGGCTAACGTGAAGATAAATCTTTTCGCTCCAGCTCTTTAGAGGATCTAACGCGACCTTGATGGGAAGTGGAAGAAATCACAACATGGAATTCCTTGAATAAAAATTTATGGACTTTAAAACACACACACAGCCGGGCTCACACCTGTAATCCCAGCACTTTGGGAGGCTGAGGCGGGCAGATCACCTGAGTCAGGAGTTCAATACCAGCCTGACCAACATGGAGAAACCCCCATCTCTACTAAAAATACAAAAAATTAGCCGGGCATGGTGGTACTTGCTTGTAATCCCAGCTTATTGGGAGGCTGAGGTAAGAGAATCGCTTGAATCTGGGAGGCAGAGGTTGTGGTGGGCCGAGATTGTGCCATTGCACTCCAGCCTGGGCAACAAGAGTGAAACTCCGTCTCAAAACACACACACACACACACACACACACACAATGGGCCAGGTGCAGTGGATCACACCTTCACACCTGTAATCCCAAGACTTTGGGAGTTCTATCCCAAAGGCAGGCCTTTAAGAGGCCAAGGCAGGTGGATCACCTTAGGTTGGGAGTTTGAGACGAGCCTGAACAACATGGAGAAACCCCGTCTCTACTAAAAATACAAAATTAGCTGGGCGTGGTGGAGCACGCCTGTAATCCCAGCTACTCAGAAGGCTGAGGCAGAAGAATCACTTGAAGTTGGGAGGCAGGGGTTGCGGTGAGCTGAGATCACATTGGGCAGCAAGAGCAAAACTCCGTCTTAAAACACACACACACACATTATGTTCCTATGCTGTGAAAGAGCCCATTGTCCCCCAGTTGTCAATATAACCACAATGGGAAGCAGCGAGGATAATTCCTGTACAAAGGAAACTGAGTTTGTACATACTTGACTTTAAATTTTTTTCCAACCATTGTTTATGAAAAAATTTAAGCATACAGAAAAGTTGATCATATACCCACCACTTAGCTTCAACTACTATTAATTTTACTTCTCTTGCTCTGTTGTATTATTATTATTACTATTACTATTATTATTATTTTTGAGACAGGGTCTTCCCCTGTCACCAAGGTTGAATGAAATGCAGTGGCACAAAAATGGCTCGCTGCAGCCTCAATCTCCTGGGCTAAGTGATCCTCCCACCTCAGCCTCCCAAGTAGCTGGGGCCACAGGCACATGCCACCATGACTGGTTAATTTTGTCTTTTTTCTCTTTTTTTTTTTTTTACAATTTTTGTAGAGCTGGGTTCTTGCCATGTTTCCCAAGCTGGTCTTGATCTCCTAGGCTCAAGGAATCCTCCCATCTCAGCCTTCCAAAGTGTTGGAACTACAGGTGTGAGCCACCATGCCTGGCCTTTCGCTTTTACTTTTATTTATTATTATTTTTTGAGACACGGTCTCACTTTGTCACTGAGCTGAAGTGCAGTGGCCTGATCTTGGCTCACTGCAGCTTCGACCTTGTGGGATCAAGCAATCCTCCTGCCTCCGCCTCCCAAGTAGCTGGGACTACAGGCACGCTCTACGAGGTCTGGCTTATTTTTTGGAGAGACAAGTTTTCACCATGTGGCACAGGCTAGTCTTGAACTCCTGAGCTCAAGCAATCTGCCTGCCTTGACCTTCCAAAGTGCTAGAATTACAGGCATGAGCCATCATGCCTGGACTTCTATTTTTAGATTTTGAGACAGAGTCTCTGTCACTGAGGCTGGAGTGCAATGGTACAATCACAGCTCATTGCAGCCTCGACCTCCTGGGCTCAACCCATCCTCCCATCTCGGCCTCTCGAGTAGCTGGGACTACAGTTGTGTGCCATCAGGCCTAGATAATTAAAAAAAAAAACTGTAGAGATGGGGTCTCACTATGTTGCCCAGGCAAATCTTAAACTCCTAGGCTCAAGTGATCCTCCTGCCTTGACCTTCCAATGTGCTGGGATTACAAATGTGAGCCACTGCATCTGGCCTTTATTTTTGTTTTTGACAGAGAGTTTTGCTCTGTCACCCAGGCTGGAGTGCAGTGGCATGAACACAGCTCACTGCAGCATCGAATTCCTGGGCTCCAGCGATCCTCCTGCCTCAGCCTCCTGAGTTAGCTAGGACTACAGACATGCACTACTACACCTGGCTAATTAAAAAATGTTTTCAGAGACAGGGTCTCTCTATAATGCCCAAACTAGTCTCAAACTCCTGGCCTCAAGCAACCTTCCCACCTCAACTTCCCAAAGTATTGAAATTACAAGAGTGAGCCACCACACCCGGCCCCTCTCTCTCTCTTTTCTAAACAATGTGAAAGTAAGTTTAGACATCATGTCATGTTACTTCCAAGTACTTCGGCCTTCATCTCCTAAACAAATTCTCCCACCAGACTCAAATTCCATTATCATACCTAAGAGCAATTACAATTTCCAAATGTCATCTGATATTCAAATTTCCCCAGCTTCTAAAAATTTTTTTATACTTTTTTTTTTTTCCAAATCGTACATCTTGCAAAGATTTACAAATTGCATTTGGTTTATTGTTTTTTTAAATCTTTTAAAACATAGATCCCGTGGATCTACACACATACACCTTTTTTTGTGACATTGACTCTTTGGAGACTGCAGATGTTTTCTTATAGGCTATCCCTGGATTTGCCTGATTGTTTCTTCATGGTGTTATTTAACTTGTTCTTCTACCCCCTGTATGACTCTAAACTGGAATTTAGGTCTAAAGCCAGATTCAGGCTAAGCATTGTGCTCAGGTCTGTAATTCCAGCACTTCAGGAGGCCGAGGCAGGAGGATCACTGAGGTCAAGAGTTTGAGACCAGCCTGGGCAACATGGCAAGATCCTGTGTGTTAAAAATACAATAACAACAACAAAAAATAGCCAGGTCCACACCTGTGGTCCCAGCTTCTCAGGAGGATGAGGTGAGAAGATTGCGTGAGCCCAGGAGGCAGAAGTTGCAGTGAGCCAAGATTGCCCCACTGTACTTCAGTGTGGGTGACAGAGTGAGAATCTTGTCTTAGAAAAGCAAAAGGCAGATTCGGGTTAACAATCTTTAGTAAAGATACTGCCCAGCTGATGCTGAGTAACATTATTATAATGTCCCATCCAGAGACACATGTCAGATTGTTCAATTACTGATGATACTAAATTTGATCACTTGTCTGAGGTGGTGAGAGCAAGGCCCCACCATTTTTTACTACTGTAAAGCACTTCTCCCCTTTGGCAACCAACAAGAGGCCACAGGTGGACTCTTTGCCACGTGACTGTTCTGTCCTCCCCAGCCTTTCATCCCAGGGTTCTGGCTCCCTGGATAATCCTGTCCTGATCAATTATGATACAAGGGGTTACAAGAAGATAATTTTCTATTTCTGTCTTTTATTCTGCAAAAATGCAAGAAGCTTGGACGTACTCTTCTGTAAAGAAGAGTTTGAACTACAGTTCCTTTGAAAGAGGCAGGACAAATTATTATTACTGTTGTTATTATTATTTTTGAGATAGGGTCTCTTGCTGTGTTGCACAGGCTGGAGTGCAGTGGTGCAATCACAGCTCACTGCAGCCTCAACCTCCTGGGCTCCAGCCACTCTTCCGCCTCAGCCTCCCAAGTAACTAGGACTATATATGCACACCACCACACCTGGCTGATTTTTTTTTTTTTTTTTTTTTTGAGATGTAGTTTCACTCTTGCTGCCCAGGCTGGAGTGCAATGGTGTGATCTCAGCTCACTGCAACCTCTGCCTCCCAGGTTCAGGCAATTCTCCCACCTCAGCCCCCTGAGTAGCTGGGATTACAGGCATGGCCACCATGCCTGGTTACTTTTGTATTTTTAGTAGACACGGGGTTTCTCCATGTTGATTAGGCTGAACTTGAACTCCCAACCTCAGGTGATCCACCCACCTCAGCATCCCAAAGTGCTGGGATTACAGTCGTGAGCCATCGCGCATGGCTGAGACAGAGTTCTTATTATGTTTCCCAGGCTGGTCTCAAACTCCTGGGCTCAAGTGATCTTCCCACCTCAGCCTCCTGAAGTACTGGGGTTACAGGTATGAACCACCAGGCCTGGCCAAATTATTCTTATTAAGGCTGGGATTGTTCCATATTTGGCTGGCGGTGCCCCTTCAAGTTGGCTCCTGGGTCCTTCTTTCAAGCCCCAGGAGTCTCTGAGAACTTCCTGGCTTTCTGGAAAGTAAAAAACTAAGATGTTGGCCGGGCGCGGTGGCTCAAGCCTGTAATCCCAGCACTTTGGGAAGCCGAGGCGGATGGATCACGAGGTCAAGAGATCGAGACCATCCTGGTCAACATAGTGAAACCCCGTCTCTCTAAAAATACAAAAAATTAGCTGGGCATGGTGGCGCGTGCCTGTAATCCCAGCTACTCAGGAGGCTGAGGCAGGAGAATTGCCTGAACCCAGGAGGCGGAGGTTGCGGTGAGCCGAGATCACGCCATTGCACTCCAGCCTGGGTAACAACCGTGAAACTCCATCTCAAAAAAAACTAAGATGTTTCAGCACCACCTGCGTTCCTCCACTCCAACCCTGAAACTAGCCATTTGGAAGCTGGGATGTGACCCCAGGCAGTCTGCCTAGAGTTCTTTTGTTTTTTCACACTCATGGCAAACTTCAGGGGCCAGTTACAGTGCTGGGCACCTTGCTATATGATCCCTCTCTGAGTCATACTTTCTCTGTAGGAAAGTCTGTGGACCTGGATTCCATCTTACTCCATGTCCCCATCAGGGTGTGGCATCCAAGCCCCAGTGCTCCCTGTTACTCTGTCTCCCTCCTCCTGTGGTGATCAGGGGTAGGTGGGACAGGGTTTCTCCGCTGGGTGGTGGAGCCTGTGTGACAAGCGGGAAACTGGGCCTTTTTTTTTTTTTTTTTTTTTGAGACAGAGTCTCACTCTGTCGCCCAGGCTGCAGTGCAGTGATGCAATCTCGTTTCACTGCAACCTCTGGCTCCTGGGTTCAAGCAATTCTTTGCCTCAGCCTCCCGAGTAGCTGGGATTACAGGTGCCCATCACCATGCCCAGCTAATTTTTGTATTTTTAGTAGAGACAGAGTGTCACCAACTTGGCCAGGCTGGTCTTGAACTCCTGACCTCTTGATCCACCTGCCTCGGCCTCCCAAAGTGCTGGGATTACAGGCCCGGCCGAAAACTGGGACTTCTTACCCTATAAGGAAAGATGCAGGAAGCCATTGTCCAGCCCCCACCTGGGAAACTCAGTCTTGGTACCCTCCCTCCTGGCTGCAATCAGTCTCTAACTTCCAAGGGCACAGGCAGGATGACCTTGGGATTTCCCTCAGCTGTGTCCTAAAACTGCTTCACAGAGAAAAAGATCTGGACTGCCATTCGATCACCATTGGTTGACAATCTAGTGACTTTGATGCATTTTTCCCTTTATTTTAAATTTAAGCCAGGCGTGGTGGCTCATGCCTGTAATCTCAGCACTTTGGGAGGCAGAGGTGGGTGGATTATTTGAGGCCAGGAGTTGGAGACCAGCCTGGCCAACATCTTGAAATGCCATCTCTATGAAAATACAAAAATTAGCCGGGGATTGTGGCAGACACCTACAATCCCAGCTACTCGGGAGGCTGAGGCAAGAGAATTGCTTGAACCCAGGAGGCAGAGGTTGCAGTGAGCTGAGATTGTGCCACTGCACTCCAGCCTGGTGACACAGTGAGACTCCATCACACACAAACACAAAAACACAAACAAAAAACTATAAATTTAGTTTTCACCTTGTATCAAAGTTGCAAATTGACATAGTCTAAAAGATCGGGCCAGGAGTCATGGCTCATGACTGTAATCCCAGCACTTTGGGAGGCTGAGGCAGGTGCATCACCTGAGGTCAGGAGTTCAAGACCAGCCCAGTCAACATGAAACCCTGTCTCTATAAAAAACACAAAAAAAGACCAAGTGCGGTGGCTCATGCCTGTAATCCCAGCACTTTGGGAGGCCAAGGTAGGCGGATCATGAGGTCAAGAGATAGAGACCATTCTGGCTAACTTGGTGAAACCTCGTCTTTACAAAATATAATTTAAAAAAAAAATTAGCCAGGTGTGGTGGCACGAGCCTGTAGTCCCAGCTACTCAGGAGGCTGAGGGATCACTTGAACCTGGCAGGCAGAGGTTGCAGTGAGGGGAGATCATGCTATTGCACTCTAGACTGGGCAACAAGAGTGAAACTCCATCTTAAAAAAAAAAAAAAAATCCTTCCTTTTGGTGATGCGTACCTTCCTGATGCTTTCTGAGAGGAGGAAGGGAGTTATGAAAAGAAATTTTTTTGAGATACTGGATGTCTGATGTCTGAAAAAAAAAATATATATATATATATATTTTTGTTTGTTTGTTTGTTTGTTTGTTTGTTTTTTGTTTTGAGACAGATCTTGCTCTGTCACCCAGGCTGGAGTGCAGTGGCACAATCCTGGTTCACTTCAGCCTCTGCCTCGAAGGTTCAAGCAATTCTGCTGCCTCAGCCTCCCAAGTAGCTGGGATTACAGAACCCTGCTCCCATGGCTGGCTAATTTTTGTATTTTTAGTAGAGACAGGGTTTCACCATGTTGGCCAGGCTGGTCTCGAACTCCTGACCTCAAGTGATCCACCTCCCTTGGCTTCCCAAAGAGCTGGGATTACAGGCGTGAGCCACTGTGCCCGGCCAATTGTCTGTTTTTAGCATTGCTATTAATACTAAGAAATCTAGGCCAGTTGTGGTGGCTCACGCTTGTAATCCCAGCACTTTGGGAGGCCGAAGTGGACAGATCACTTGAGGTCAGGAGTTTGAGACCAGCCTGGACAACATGGTGAAACCTTGTCTCTACTAAAAATATAAAAATTAGCTGGGCGTAGTGGTGCATGCCTATAATGTCAGCTAATTGGGAGCCTGAAGCAGGAGACTTGCCTGAACATTGGAGGCAGATGTTGCAGTGAGCCTAGATCATGTCACTGCACTCCAGCATGGGCGACAGAGCGAGGCTCCATTTCAAAAAAAAAAAAAAAAAAAGAAGAAATCTAAAGTCATTCTGATTCCTGATCCTTTGTATCTGCTTGATTTTTCCTTTCTGGAAAGTTGCAGAATCGTCTTTGTTCTTATTTTTCGGAAACTTCATAACAGCATGTCTTGCTGTGAAATTGCTTTCACACCTTGTCCTGGTGCTCACTGGGCCTTTTCAGTTTGGGAATTTCTGTCCTCGAGTTCTGGAAAATGTGTTGAATTATTTCACTGGTGATTTCTTCCCCTCTATTTTTTCTGTTCTCCATTTCTGGAACTTGATATTTGGCTGCTGGGCCTTCTGAACTGGTGTTTAATCCTCCTATATTTTCTGTCTGATTTTTGAATTTATCTTTGTGGTCCATACTTTGGGAGCTTTAAAAAAAAAAAAACCACTTTATCTTCCACCATTGATTGTGTATTATCTGCTCTCATATTTTTAATCTTCAAGAGCTGTGTGTGTTTCGTTCTTCTATACTACTCATGCTTTTATAGCATCCTATTCTTGTTTCATGGGCACAGTATTGTCCTTTATCTCCCTAGGACTATTAATGACAGTTCATTTCCTCCATAGTGTTTTTTTGTTGTTTTTTTTTTCCCTGAGATGGAGTCTCACTCCGTCACCCAGGCTGGGTGCAGTGTCTCGATCTCGGGTCACTGCAAACTCCACTCCCTGAGTTCAAGCAATTATCCTGCCTCAGCCTCCTGAGCAGCTGGGATTACAGGTGTGTGCCACCACGTCTGGCTAATTTTTTTGTGTGTGTGTTTTTTTTTTTTTTTTTTTTGAGACAGAGTTTCACTCTTGTTACCCAGGCTGGAGTGCAATGGTGCGATCTCGGCTCACCGCAACTTCCGCCTCCTGGGTTCAGGCAATTCTCCTGCCTCAGCCTCTTGAGTAGCTGGGATTACAGGCACACGCCACCATGCCCAGCTAATTTTTTTGTATTTTTAGTAGAGACGGGGTTTCACCATGTTGACCAGGATGGTCTCGATCTCTCGACCTTGTGATCCACCGCCTCAGCCTCCCAAAGTACTGGGATTACAGGCTTGAGCCACCACGCCCGGCAAATTTTTTTGTGTTTTTAGTAGAAATGAGGTTTTACCATATTGGCCAGACTGGTCTCAAACTCCTGACCTTGTGATTCACCCACCTTGGCCTCCCAAAGTGCTGGAATTACAGGCTTGAGCCACTGTGCCTGGCCATATAGTGCTTTTTCTCCTGTGTGATTGTTTGGTTCACTCTTTTATGTTAAAGGCTTTCTTTAGATGTCCCATGATTCTTGATGATCTAAAAAGCTTGATTGTCTAAGACAGCGGTGACGATGAGTAGGGTTTATCTACCGAGGAATTCCTATAGAGTATTCAGCCTGCGTTGTTTCATCTGGAAATTCCCAATGTCAGAGTCCTGAGGTCTTTTTTCCTGGGGTGGTCACGCTCCACAGAGAAGCTTCCTTCAGGCTGTGGCTTGGGTGAAGGCCTGGCTTTCACACTGTGGGTAGGGAAGAACACTGGGCCTCAGCTTCAGTATCAGGCTCACGTTCTTTCTTTCTTTCTTTCTGTTTTTTGGAAACAGAGTCTCGCTCTGTTGCCCAGGCTGGAGTGCGATGGCGTGATCTCTGCTCACTGCAACCTCCACCTCCCAGTTTCAAGCAATTCTCCTGTCTCAGCCTCCTGAGTAGCTGGGATTACACGCACGCACCACCACACCTGGCTAATTTTTTTATTGTATTTTTAGTAGAGACAGGGTTTCTACCTTGTGATCCACCCCCCTCAGCCTCCCAAAGTGCTGGGGTTACAGGCATGACAGGTTCACGTTCTTTATTGTGTCTGGTAAAGAAACTTGCAGTTTGCCTCAGGGAGGGGGACGGATGGCACTCGGGGAGGGAGAGGGCATGGGTATCTAACTGCCTAAGAAAGAGACTTCCGGGCCGGGCGCGGTAGCTCAAGCCTGTAATCCCAGCACTTTGGGAGGCTGAGGCGGGTGGATCACGAGGTCGAGAGATCGAGACCATCCTGGTCAACATGGTGAAACCCCGTCTCTACTAAAAATACAAAAAACTAGCTGGGCGTGGTGGCGCGTGCCTGTAATCCCAGCTACTCAGGAGGCTGAGGCAGGAGAATTGCCTGAATCCAGGAGGCGGAGGTTGCGGTGAGCCGAGATCAAGCCATTGCACTCCAGCCTGGGTAACAATCGCGAAACTCCGTCTCAAAAAAAAAAAAAAAGAAAGAAAGAGACTTCCAAACTACCCTCCTCTTTTTAGCTCCACCTGTACTCACCACCTGGGTACCTGACACACCAGTTCCTGAGTCTGTTCTGCCACATAACTAGGTGGCTTCTCAGCTTTTCTCGCTGCAGGCTTAGGATGCAGTTTTGGGGGGTCTACTAAGGGACGTAACACTGGCTCACCTGCTTTCCTGCTTCTAAAATTCTATTGTTGTTTTCTCATCTCCTGTTCTCTTCGTTCTTGTAGATGTACACTTAAAACAATCTATGGTCATTTTAGTGACAGAAGCAAAGTGAGAGAGGAAGCAAAAGTAAAAGTGTGTTCTATTCATCATCAAAATCTTCAAACAGTGAGATCTAATTCATGCACTCTAACATTCATCCTTTAAAAACTGTATAATTCAATGTTTTTTGTATATCCACAAAGTTGTGCAGCCATCATCACTGTCAACTCTAGAATATTTTCATCACCCAAAAAGAAAGCCCCATACCTATTAGCAACCACTCCCCCTCTTTCTTTAGTGATGGTCTTTAGTGAGGTCTGTCACCCCAGCTGCAGCACGTACCACCACAGCTCACTGCAGCCTGGGCCTCCAAGGCTCCCGTGATCCTCCTGCCTCAGCCTCCTGAGTAACTGGGACTACAGACACATGCCACCACATCTGGCTATTTTTAAAAAAAATTTTGTGGAGACAGGATCTCACTATGTTGCCCAGGCCGATCTCAAACTCCTGACCTCAAGCCATCCTCCTACCTTGGGTCTGCTAAAGTATTGTGATTACAGGTGTGAGACACCATTTCTGGCCTAGATTCTTCTCTATTTTTATGTTGGTGAAGTGCTTGGCCCGCCTCTAAGAGGGGTCCCTGCTCTGTCTCACAGCTATTTGAAACTGTGTATTATTGTTACCTACAGTCATCCCACAGTGGTATAGAATGCCAGAACTTAGTCCTCCCATGTAGGTGTGCTTTTGTATCCCTTTGTATCTCCATCCGTCCCTTCCCCCCACCCTCTCCAGCCTCTAGTATCCTCTGTTCTACTTTTCACTTCTATGAGTTCAACTTTTTTTAGCTTCCACATATGAGCTAGAACATTCTGTGTTTAACTTTCTGTTCCTGGCTTATTTCACTTACAAAATGTCTCCAGTTTGATCCAGTTTCATATCCATGGTGCGAGGCTCTGGCTAAATGTTTATTTAGTCTAACAGCTCTGCAAAGCTAGTATTACCATCCCTATATTATAAAGCAGAAAGCAAATTCAGAAAGGCTGAGGGACTGGCTTGGGGACTCTCACAGCTGGGATGTTTTTGACTTGGGATTTGAACTCAGGTCTGTCCATGTCGAAGGTCATGGCTGCTCTTCTCTCTCCTTCCAAAATACATATAGTATCTTTGACTCTTGAAATCCAAGACTCACTGAACCTTAGAACCACAAAGTCTAAATTTATTTTAAAAAATTATTGGCCGGGCGCGGTGGCTTGCGCCTGTAATCCTAGCACTTTGGGAGACTGAGGTGGATGGATTACCTGAGGTCAGGAGTTCAAGACCAGTCTGGCCAACATGGTGAAACCCCATCTTAAAAAAAAATTATTAATGCAAATTGTAAAGCACATACAATAAATAAGGATTAATAAAACAAATATGGTATATAAAAGGACCTTATTTCTTTACACTCACAGCATTTCTGACACCAAATGTGTGGATTTTTTTCTACACCAGCAACCAGTGTTCCAACCCTCCGGACACCAGCTGGTATCCTACAATTCGATTCCATTCAGACGCTGTCTACCTGGAGCAGATTTTATGCAAGAGCTTTACCCTGATTTAATGTAACAGCCTTTGGAGCTGTTACGTTGGTTCTTACCCAATTTTACTCACACAGAGGGTTAAGCAACTTAGGGTAAGCAAGTTCCGTTATGCAGACATGGTTGTTTAGATCACTGGCCATTGGTGATTGAACTCAACCTCCAGTCCTTCTCCCCTCTCCAGAATTCAGGGTGGGTGGGTGTGAGGTCTGAAAGTCCCGACTCTCTCTTCACATGGCTCCGAGCCCCCCTCCTGAAGCTATCGAGAGGCTTCCGGCTACCAGCATTTCCTGAATATATAAAAAAAGACATTCTCTGCACTCAGGGGATACTTTTTCCCCCCCCTTTTTTTTTTGAGACAGAGTCTTGCTCTGTCACCCAGGCTGGAGTGCAGTGGTGTGATCTTGGCTCACTGTAGCATCCACCTCCTGGGTTCAAGCAATTCTCTTGCCTCAGCCTCTCAAGTAGCTGGGATTACAGGCATATGCTACCACACCTAGCTAATTTCTACATTTTTTGTAGAGACAGGGTTTCAGCATATTGTCCAGGCAGGTCTCGAACTCCTAACATCAAGTGATTCTCCTGCCTCAGCTTCCCAAAGTGCTGAGTGCTCACAGGTGTGAGCCACCACGCCCGGCCTCATTCTGGAGATTCGATGGCTCTTAGTGGTCCTTGCGTCAGGAATCAGGGACAGAGAGCGGAGATGTTTTTCACTGTATCACAGCGCAGGAGCCGTGCCAACACAGTCACATCTCCCAGGAACCCCTTCCTAGGCCCTCTTCTTCCCTTCCCGCACAGGCCCCTGTTCTCCTGGATTTGAACCACACAAGGAGGCAGAGGAGTAAAGTGGTTGAAAACGCAGGCTCCACCACTTCCTGGCGGTGTGATCCTGGACAAGAGCCCCTGTGTCCCTATCTGTAAATGGAGATGATGAAACACTCCTCAGAGGACCTCTGCAAAGATGACAGGAACAAAGCATGCACACTGTTCCTGGCATGAAGCAGGGCTTAGTAAGTGGAGGCAAGTCTGAGTGCCAGAGCGTTAAAACCACGGAATCTTAGGTTTGAAGGAAACCAAAATCTTCCTCTCTAAAACCCTGCGAATTTTAATTAAAGGTAAAAGGATAAAATCAAGGGGTACCCTCTGCCCCTCCTCTCTGCCTTGATCAGCTCAGAAGCAGAGCTCAGAGGATCCGGATCAGACTTGGCTCTTCCCGTACATTTGTCTTCCTACATTTTCCTCCTTTTGGGACCCTGAAGCTATCCTCTTCTCTGTCCTATCACTCTATGGGACTTATGGCTCTTTGTTAAAATACTACTTAAGCAAGGCCCCTAAGCCACTGCCTTGAGAGAGAAATACATTTCAACTGAGGCCTCTCCTGCATGATGGGTACAGCACGTGTTAATAAACTCTGGCTGGTTTTTCTTTTCTTTTCTTTTCTTTATTTTATTATTATTATTCTTATTATTATTTGTAACTTTGGCTGGTTTTTCTTTTGTTAACTTTTGTTTTTAGGAGAGTGTCTCAACCAAGAACCTAAACAGGGAAAGAAAAGAAATGCTTTTTCCCCTGCAGGTAGTCCAAACTTCGTCCTCATTTTTGAGACGACATAACTGAGGCTAGAGAAGAGGGCTTGTCTAAGCTCACGGAGGGGGCACAGCCCCTTTCCGCGTCCACTCATCTGTGAATGAGAAGGGGAGACAACAAAGGCGTCTTCTGCTTCAGAGTGCTTTCCTGTCTAGGGAGTGGATATTTGCCCGTTTCTTGAAGCATCCGAAGAGCCTTATGAATCCAAAGGTCTGCCCAGAAACAAGTGATGAGGGCTTTGGGCAGCCAATGGGATCACGCTGGCCTTTCTACCTGCCTGGGGAGCACCCCTGCTCCACATCCTGCCCCGCAAAAGGCAGCTTCACCAAAGTGGGGTATTTCCAACTTTGTAGCTTTCACTTCCACATCTACCAAGTGGGGAGTGGCCTCCTGTGGACGAATCAGATTTCTCCCCAGCGCCAACTTTAAGAGGCGAGCTTAAAGGGGTTCAGGGTTCCAGATACTCAGCAGCAGCAGCAGCAGCAGCAGCAGCAGCAGGAACTGTTGGGAAGATCAGAAGCTAGAGTCATGGACGACCAGCGCGACCTTATCTCCAACAATGAGCAACTGCCCATGCTGGGCCAGCGCCCTGGAGCCCCTGAGAGGTATGTGTGAGCACCAAGAAAGGGCACACAAATCCGGGACTGCAGAGCTGTCCACATGTGCTGGAAGAAGCACTGGCCAGGAGTCACGGGAAAGAGGGATTCAGGCTCTGGCTCTAACAGTAACTTTTTGGGTGATTTTGAGCAAGTCTTTGGCCTGCTCTGGGTTCCCGCTCCCTCTCTTGGCACATGAGGGAGTTCCTTTAGAGCAGGAGTTTGTAACTTTCCTTGCATCAGACCCCCTCCTTCTGATAAGCAGAAGAGAGCCTGGATTCTCTCCCTAGAGTTTCACATGCTGTTCAGGGGCTCTGCAGACCCCCCTTGAGGCTGGGCAGTGAATGCTAGGTTGAAGACCTTGGACCAGGCTGGGCGTGGTGGCTCTCACTTGTAATCCCAGCACTTTGGGAGGTTGAGGTGGGCAGATCACCTGTGGCCAGGAGTTCGAGGACAGACTGGCCAACATGTTGAAATCCCATATCTACTAAAAATACAAAAATTAGCCAGGTGTGGTGGTATACATATGTAGTCCCAGCTACTTGGGAGGTTGAGGCATGAGGATTATTTGAATCATCTTGGCAGTAAGACAAGATGGCGCCACTGTACTCCAGCTTGGACAACAGAGTAATACTGTGTCTCAAAAAATAAAATAAATAAAAATAAACACCTTGGAACAGACTTTGAAAATGTTCAAGATCCCAGTGGATAAACAGGGTTTCTTTCTTGCTTTTTTTTTTGAGACAGAGTCTCACTCTGTCACCCAGGCTGGAGTGCAGTGGTGCAATCTCAGCTCACTGCAACCTCCGCCTCCTGAGTTCAAGTGATTCTTCTGCCTCAGCCTCCTGAGTAGCTGGAATTACAGGCACACACCACCACGCCCGTTTAATTTTTGTATTTTTAGTAGAGATGAGGTTTCACCATGTTAGTCAGGCTGGTCTTGAACTCCTGACCTTGTGATCCGCCTGCCTCTGTCTGCCTCAGCCTCCCAAAGTGCTGAGATTACAGGAGTGAGCCACCGCGCCCAGCTGAGAAACAGGGTTTCTAAAAGAGGATGGTAGAAGCAGTTCTTCGCAGAGTTCCCTCCTGATTACCACGGATCAGGGGAATGATACTTGCAGGTGTCTGTAAAGTACATGGAAACGTCTGCCATCACAGGAGGGATTGTGAGATGCTGGGGGGCAGGCAAGAAAGGAGGGACAGGATCTGGTTAAATTTCTGGAGGGGGTTCAGGTCGATGGGGGTCATGTCCCTGCCTGTGCCCCCTCCCTTGCAGCCAGAGGCCAGCACAGCCATCCAGAGGACTCCAGATCCCACCTCCCAGCCCCTAAATAGCCTCACCCATGTGTTTCCCTAAAAAAGGGCTAGAAGGGTATTACACCAATGCCCCTGCTACCCCCAGTCTCCAAAAAGCCATTTGGAATCTACAGGGACTTACAGCTAGGTGTGACGTCAGCTGTTGCCAGGCAGAAAGGGGTTTGAGAGAGCCCTGTAGAGATGCTATGACAAGCTACGTTCTGGGGAACAAGATACCTCGATGCAGACCATTAGAGCTGTGGCCTGTGAAAACCCCAGGGAATCCCACGGCGAGGAGGGCAGACTCCTTTGTGAGGACCGGATTCTGGTCTAGGCCATGGGTAACCTTGGATAAATCACTGCCTCTCCGTGAGTCTCAGTAATAATAATAATGGCCACAATAGTTCCCATCTGCTGTGTACCTGTCACCAGGCCTCAGCCACTGTTAGTTAGTACTGTGATTATTTGTAGGACACATACCTAAAGGCTAACCTCAGTTTTAATTCTCACAGTCACCCTATCAGTTAGGTACTTTTGTGGTCCCTTTTTACAGAAGAGGAAATTGAGGCTCACATTGGTAAGTGACTTATCCAAGTAATCATAGCTAGTGAGTGGCTGGAGGCAGAATTTGAACCAGGACTAGTCTGATATCAAGGTGTGAGCTCACGCCTCCATCTAGCTCCCTTTTAGAGGTGCATTTTGTGGGAAGGGGAGGTGGGACCCCTCTGAGCTCAGAACACCCAGTGACTTACAGACCCAGGTGGGCTCAGTGTTCAGAGAGCATGCCCCCTTGTCTAATCCTTGTCTAGTTTTCTCTTTATTCAGTTACTGCTTCTAAAGCTGGCCATATGTGCTTAGGCCATTCCAGACTGGAGCCTGCTTTGGAGGCTTTTGTGAACACTTCTGCCTGGCAACACCTGTGTCATGATTCTTGGTAGCTCTGGTTGGCTCCTGACTTTTTTTTTTTTTTTTTGGTCGTTTTTTTAAATTCCAGAAGAAGGTAGTGTAAATGAGGAAATAAAGGGGGGGGGGTGACGAGAGTTGGCACTCTACCAGAACCAGGGGACAGGCATTCAAGGTGCATAAAGAGGAAGAAAAGCAGATGCTAAACTTAACTACGAACTCCCCTGAGAATCTCACTGAGTGTAATTTATTTATAGAGTGCTAACAATGTGTTAGGTGTGGAGCCAAGAGCTTTACCCTCATCATCTGATTTAACGTAACAGCCTTTGGAGCAGATGTTCTTACCCAACTTTACTCACACAGAGGGTTAAGCAACTTAGATGGTCCCAGAACGAAAGGACTCCAGAGCCAGGATTCCAGTACAGGTTATGTGATCTTGTCTTCTGGGTGAATCTCTAGATTCTTAGGCCTCCTGAGGAACTGTGGTGCAGAGAGGGGAAGATACTTCCTCATGTCACATGTGGGAGGTACAGCTGGGACTAGAATTGTATGTGGGTTGCAGAAACACTGAACAGGTGGAGGATAAGGCTGGAGAGCCTGAACTCAGGCCAGGGTACCCCTGTTTCTTGGGAAGGCCAAGAAGTAGAATTTGTTTTCCCTTCCTATCTGGTCTCTCCACTTTCCCCATGTTGGGATTTTGCTGTTTCCTTCCAGAATAGCTCTCCCTTGGGCTGGACCTTAGCCCAGAAAGCACAGCCTGGCAAGCAGCAAGCCAATGAGAATGAGCCAGTCTGTGATGTCATGGGTTACCAGGCAGAAAGGTCCCCTGGAGGTTCCTAAACCACCCTTGCTGGTTGCTGGAGTAGGCAGGGTGTAGCCTCATCCTGGCAGTCCCCAATGGGTCTTAGTCCATTTTGTACCACTTTGACAGAATACTACAGACTGTGTAATTTATCAAAAACAAATTTATTTCTCACAGTTCTGGAGGGGCTTTGTGTGTGTGTGTGTGTGCGTGTGCGTGTGTGTGTGTGTGTGTGTGTGCTGTTTTTTAGAGACAGAGTCTCACTCTATCCCCCAGGCTGGAGTGCAGTGGTGTGATCTCGGCTCACTGCAACCTCCACCTCCCAGGTTCAAGCGATTCTCCTGCCTTAGACTCCTGAGTAGCTGGGATTACAGGTGCCCAAGACCACACCTGGCTAATTTTTATATTTTTAGTAGAGATGGGGTGTCACCATGTTGGCCAGGCTGGTCTCGAACTCCTGACCTCAGGTAATCCTCCTGCCTTGGCCTCCCAAAGTGCTGGGATTACAGGTGTGAACCACCACACTCGGCCTAGCTTTCCTTTTTTTTTTTTTTTTTTTTTTTTTTTTTTACACATTCTTCTTCTGTCACCCAGGCTGGAGTGCAGTGGAGCGATCTTGGCTCATGGCAACCTTTGCCTCCCAGGTTCAAGTGATTCTCCGACCTCAGCCTCCCAAGTAGCTAGGACTATAGGTGCGTGCCACCATGCCTGGCTAATTTTTTTTTGTATGTTTTGTAGCAACAGGGTTTTGCTGAGGCAGGTAGATTACCTGAGGCCAACATGGTCTTCAACTCCTGGCCTCAAGTAATCCACCCACCTCAACCTCCCAAAGTGCTGGAATTACAGGTGGGAGCCACTGTACCCGGCCTGGTGAGGGGCTTCCTTGATGTGTCCTCACATGGTGAAAGGCAGAAGGGCAAGAGAGAACCAATTCCTTCCGTCAAGTCCTCTTATTTTTATTTTTGAGACAGAGTCTCACTCTGTCGCCAGGCTGGAGTGCTGTGGTGCAATCTCAGTTCACTGCAACCTCCTACTTCCTAGTTCAAGCGATGCTCCAGCTTCTGCCTTCCAAGTAGCTGGGATGACAGGCATGCATCACCACACCCAGCTAATTTTTGTATTTTTAGTATAGACGAGGTTTCACCATGTTGGCCAGGATGGTCTCAATCTCCTGGCCTCGTGCTCTGCCTGCCTCGGCCTCCCAAATTGCTGGGATTACAGGCGTGAGCCACCACGCCCGGCCATTCGTCAAGCCCTCTTACAGGGCACGTAATCCCATTCATGAGAGAGAAGCCCCCATGGCCCGATCACCTCAACACCTTCACATTGGCAACACCTGGATTTTGGAGGGGACACCCTCAAACCATAACAGGGTCCTAGTAGTCCCACCCCTGGGATGAGTCAAAGAACAGATCAGAAACTCCCAAGATACAGGGGCAGGATCCTTACCTCCCCTGTACTGTAACATAGCATGCACCCCCATAATCACATCCAAGGCCCACAGATACAAGGGCTCACTGAGGTCTGAGGGTCTGGATGGTGAGTCCAGGGAGCATGAGAAATTCATCCAGGCCACACAGGCTCAGGTACCTAGACCCCTGCCCATGCCCTGCAGGGTGGATAGTACCATTTGAAATACTTTGGCGATGGCAGTGAGAGCTTCTTAAAAGAAGCAGCCTACTAAATCCTAGAATTGCAGAGGTGAAGGGCACCTATGTGACAAGTGAGGGAACAGAGGCACACAGATTGGCAGGGACATGCTCGAAGACACATGGAAAGCCTGGGCAAAGGATGGTCCTAGAGTGGGTGGTGCCTGGCCCCGCTTCAGCCTGACGTCGCCAAGTCTCCGCCAACCCACTCCTAAAATGGCCAGTCCCCACTTCCCCTTTTCAGGTGGGACACATTTTCTGCTGTCCCGGTCCCATTTCCTTTCCTTTTCTCCTGAAATCCAATCTCACTGTGGGGGTGGGAGGTTGGGCAGAGGGGTGAAAACCACCTTTCTCTTACTTGGTAAGTACATACAATTTTTTTTTTTTTTTTGTCAATTTAAAAAAAAAATAACATACCTGGTTGATCCTGCCAGTAGAAAACCAAAACAGAAACCAAACCTGTTCCCCTTGAGGGCAGCCCTGATCCTCAGGAGGTTCTCACAGCAGAGAGAGGACATGAAAGTCCAGAGAGGACAAGGAGTGTGCTGGCTCTTTGCTCTTCTGTGTTCAACTCAGGCCCGGGGCAGCTGCATGGTCTCGGCCTGGGAGGACTTCAGGTGCATCAGTGGTTGGAAGGAGGGGTGGGGCGAGGTCTTCAAGCTGCATTTCCACAGCCAGCTTGTTTGTGCTTCAAGTGCATTGTTTGTTAGGGGTGGCTTAGGGGGCTGATGGAGATGGGGGATACATTTCCCCATTGCCAGCCAGCCCTTGGGGCAGCCACCACTGTGGATTCTCCTCTGACCTATCCTCCCCACCTCCCACAGCAAGTGCAGCCGTGGAGCCGTGTACACAGTCTTCTCCGTCCTGGTGGCTCTGCTCCTGGCTGGCCAGGCCACCACCGCCTACTTCCTGTACCAGCAGCAGGGCCGGCTGGACAAACTGACGGTCACCTCCCAGAACCTGCAGCTGGAGAACATGCGCATGAAGCTTCCAAAGCGTGCGTGCACCACTCCGTCCCGACACCCCCGCCTCCCACTGTCCCTTACCTCAGACGCTGCCATCCCTGCACCCAGCTGGGGCCACTGTCCTCTCCCCATGGTTTGGGACTCCCACCACTGCTCATCTGGACCTGGGATCTGATACCCTCCTCCCTGGGCACGGGGCCACACTTATCCTTGTTCCCTGTCCCCACAGCTGCCAAGCCTTTGAGCCAGATGCGCATGGCCACCCCGCTGCTGATGCAGGCGCTGCCCATGGCAGGCCTGCCCCAGAAGGTAAGGACAGCCCCAATGTGGTGAGAGGGGCAAGGTTACCCTGCCTGGATGGAAGACAGCGCCAAGGGGAGGGGTGGGGAGAGGCAGGGAGGAGAGCCCAGCTGGGGAGGGGTCCTGACTGCTCAGGGAGGCACAGTGCCTGCCTCAGGAAGAATAGGGCTTCCCAGGTGTGGTGGGGGGGAAGGTGAAGAAGAGTCTCCTGGTGCCATCCCTGGGAAGAAGGCTCAGCCCTCTGTAGTTTGCAAAGTGCTACTAATTTTCCATAGCATCTCACTGTCCCCTCCCATTCTCAAAGCCCTTGCTATCATGTATCGACAATGCTTTTATTCACAAAACTGTGCTGTGGACAAAATCCTGGGCGGAAAGCTTATGCCAGTTCGACCAATGAGGACATTGAGGCAGGAAGCTAAAGTGATCTGCTCGAGTCCTCATGTTTGAAGGTGGCAGAGATGGACTCACTGACCAAGTGCCTGGGATTTCAGACTCTTACCCAGATCCCAGCAACTGGCTCCTGCTCCACCCCACTCCCCTGCTCTAGGGACCAGTGCTGGTAATCTTCTGTTCCTTCCTCCCACAGCCCATGCAGAATGCCACCAAGTATGGCAACATGACAGAGGACCATGTGATGCACCTGCTCCTGGTGAGTGCAGGGAGCCAGCTGGGTGGCCCTGCCTGCCCACCCAGGACCCTGGCCAGGCTGAGCTCCACGGCCTGTATACCTGGCTCATGGCAGACTTTCAATATGTGCTCTCTGGATTACCGAATACAAGGATGACCCATAAATGTTCTATGTAGTCTGGCCTCTGCATTTTGAGGTAGAGAAACAGGCTGGGCTGGGTGAGGTGGCTCATGCCTGTAATCCCAACACTTTGGAAGGCCAAGGTGGGTGGATCACCTTAAGTCAGGAGTTCGAGAACAGGCTGGCCAACATGTTGAAACCCTGTCTCTACTAAAAATACAAGAATTAGCCGGGCGTGATTGCAGGCACCTGTAATCCCAGCTACTCGGAAGGCTGAGGCAGGAGAATCGCTTGAACCCAGGAGTGGAGGTTGCAGTGAGCTGAGATCATCGCACCACTGCACTCCAGCCTGGGTGACAGAGAGATACTCTGTCCAAAATAAATAAATAAATAAATAAATAAATAAATAAAAATAAAAAAAGAAAAGAAAAGAAAAAGAAACTGAGGCTCAAAGCTTGGAAGTGACTTGCTCAAGACCTTTTTTTTTTCCTCCTGGGCCCTCAAGTTTATACTGCATGTCTATTCTGTGCCAGGCACTGTGCAAAGCTCTGGGTCCACAATGGGGAGTAACTGGACCCAGCTCCTGAAGCCATGGGGATCTCAGGCTAGTGTAGGAGACAGACAATTGGCCAGATGATGACAGAAGAGCAGGGAGCTTTGTGAGGAAAGAGGCAGAGGACCCTCAACTTAGCTGGGGGCAGTCAAGTTTGGGTCCTCACCTTCTGGAGCAGGTGAGACCTGAAAGCTGAGCAGCCATCCGCAGGGAGGAGGAGACTGGGGCTCGTTGGTAGAGCTGGCCTGGAATCTGAAACTCGGTTCCCAGCCCTGGAGTCTTGCAGCTCTACAGCTGGACTACTCTTACCCCTCCCATCCCATCATGGCTGAGGTCCAGGGTTTAGGCTTGGTGCAGGTCTAGTCCATTCCTCAGAATGGAAGACCAAGGGAATGTGGGCTACACATGTCACACTACCTGCCAGGGAGCTCTTTTTGAACCATCCTTCCTGCCCTGCTACCCTGTAGAATGCTGACCCCCTGAAGGTATACCCGCCGCTGAAGGGGAGCCTCTCGGAGAACCTGAAACACCTTAAGAACACCATGCAGACCATGGACTGGAAGGTCAGCAGGTTCCCCTGACTGGGAACTGTCTCTTTCACCTGATGTCTAGGGCAGGGCTGGGAGAGGTGGGGTGAGGGTGGGCTGGGGAAGCCATTCTCAGGAAGCTGAAGGTGTTTACTAGCACTTCCAAAGTCTGGACACTGCAGAGTGCGTGGGTTCAGCCCCATGGGTCTTTAAGGGGGAACCACGCTGCAGCTGGACCCAGGTGTTGGGGCCCTGTTTGGCCCTGCGTGTTTCTGTCCCCAGGGGAAAAGCCAGGCAGTGTAGGGGCTTGATGGTGGCCGTTGAACCTGACCTTCACCTCTATCCCTATTAGGTCTTTGAGAGCTGGCTGCACCATTGGCTCTTGTTTGAAATGAGCAAGCCCTCCCTGGAGCAAAAGCCCACTGAGGCTCCACCAAAAGGTACAGGGAGTGGGAGCTTTAGGGTGCCAGGGCTTCTGGGTGCTCCCCTGGGGCTCTCACTCCCCCAGCACCAGAACCTCCCATCCTCTCAGCCCTCACTTCTGTCTCTCCTGTCTGTTCCTTCTTGGTTTGGCTGTCCTCTGCCCCTGCGCCATCCCCATCTTGTCCAAGGGTTCCTAAGGGCCCACAGAGGCCTGTCACCAGAGGGTACGGGTGACCTCTCTCATGGAGGATGGCACCACACAGGGGGCCTGGAGCAAAACCAGCCCGAAACACCCCAGGAAGGAATCCTTGTAATGACCTTGCCCCAGCACTGCCTGCAGCTCCAGTGAGGGTAGCAAGGTCACAGCTGCTGCCAAGAGAGCCTTGCAAGTTTCCCACCTCATGGACGACGCAGACTAGGATGGTTTTAGCCCCAAAGCCAAAGAGCGCCGTTTTTTATCCCGGTGCTGTCTCTAACTGGCTTTGTAACTTTGGGCCAAGTCTCCTTTCCTCTGGGATTCAGGGTCCTGAAGTAGATCAAAGGCCACCCTGCCCGGGGCCTGTTTCTGCATCAGATTCATAGAAGGCATCTTACATGCTACCTCCACCAACTCCTAACTGATGCTTTATTAAACCCCTCTAAGACATCTCCAACAAATGGTAACCCTCATTTCTGCTTGGGAACTCCCTGTAACAGCAAGCTTAGACTTACCAAGATGCCCATGGCTTTTCTCTAGAAATCAGAATCGAAAGTGCAATTCCAAACTAATTTTTTTTCTTTTTTGAGACGGAGTCTGTCACCCAGGCTGGACTGCAGTGGTGCCATCTCGGTTCACTGCAATGTCCAGCTCCCAGGTTCAATCAGTTCTCCTGCCTCAGTCTCCTGAGTAGCTGGGATTACAGGCGGGCACCATCATGCCCAACTAGTTTTTGTATTTTTAGTAGAGACTGGGTTTCACCATGTTGGCCAGGCTGGTCTTGAATTCCTGACCTCAAGCGATCTGCCCACCTCGGCCTCATAAAGTGCTGGGGTTACAGGCATGAGCCACTGTGCCTGGCCCCAAACTGCAATGGGCATTGAGTGTCAGAAGTCATCAACTTCTGCGGCGAACTGGACACAGCCATTCACTTCCTTTTTGATCTCGGACCTTGTTGGTCTAGGCCTCGGGCCTGTTTTCTCATCCGCGTAATGGCTGGAGTGAGTAAAGCCACTTGGAAAGACGGCATTCGGCCCACAGCAGTGGTGTGTGGGTCTCTGGCTCTGCTCACACCCTGGTTCAGAGCTCGCTCACTCACTGTGTCCTCATCGTACCTGTCGCTTCAGCACTGACCAAGTGCCAGGAAGAGGTCAGCCGCATCCCTGATGTCCACCCCGGGTTGTCCGTCCCCATGTGCGTCGAGACGGACCTTCTGCCCGCTCAAGCCTTCGGCTATGTGGCTTCCTGGTCCTCTGCCAACGGCACAGCGGTCCCCAACACCAGAAGCTTGACCTACTGCAGTCACCATAACTGCAGTGGTAAGCGGTGGCCGCTGTGCCCGTGTCAGAGGACCAGGAAGCACTAGGAAGGTTGAGGGGCAAGAGGTCCCGTCTGAAGCACATGGGGCCAGGACACCCGGGATGGCAGCTCCTGGGGCAGCCACATAGTCATGTGTCCAGCCCTTTATCCACCCACCCACCTGTGCATTCCTATTTGTCCAGTTATCATCTCTCCTCTTACATCCACTCATCTCTTTCATTTGTTCACTTATCCATCAGTCCTTTCATCTGATTTTCATTCATCCACGCGCCATCCTCTAGCATCCAGGAGTCCTATGGACCCACCATGTCATTTCATCACCCCTCTCACTCAAGCCCCCATCACACCTCTTCGTTGCTGTTGGCAGCTGTCCTTCCGTTGGCAGCTGCTTTGGTGGGAAGCACTGCCCTCGGGCATCTAGGGTTGGATAGGCTGCACAAGTTAACAAATGGACTTGCTGCTCCTTTGCAGAGTTACTGGAACTGGAGGACCCATCTTCTGGGCTGGGAGTGACCAAGCAGGATCTGGGCCCAGGTAAGGGCCTTGCAGAGGGGCATCTGGTCACCAGCAGCTCATCCCCAGCGGGGCCAGCTCCTTTGTGGGCGGGTGAAGGAGTGTGACCCTGGGCTACTCTCCAACATCCCTGGGATGACCATTTCACAGATGAGGAATGTCAGATGAGGGTTGAGGGGCTGTGGGGACTTACACAAATCCATGATGGTTATTACTTGGACCCTAGCAGGGGACAGGGGAGGGTGGACAGTCCTCACCTGCTCTGCAGGTCCAGGATTTTAGGAAGGGGCAGAGACAACAAATGGATGACGCTAACCTCAACTTGCTGCTTCTCTCTCCAGTCGCCGTGTGAGAACGGCAGAGGTGGTCTCCAGCATCCCACCGGCCCTGCACAGCCACAGCTTTCTTGCTCCCTTTGGCCCCCAGCCCCTCCCCCATCTCCCACCCTGTACTTGTCCCACGAGACCTGGTGCCTGGCTCTCTGTCACCCCTGGACATGACAAACCAAGAACATCAGATAATGATGCAGCAGGGCTCTGCTGCCCAATCTCCATCTGTCAACAGGGGCGTGAGGTCCCAGGAGGTAGCCAGAAGCTAGACAGATACCACAGCAGCCTCCGACACGGGACTCCGAGATCTAGGCCCATGGATGAGGTGGGAAGGCACAGCAAGAACGGATAACTCTACCCCCAGACCCCAGGCTGGACAGGCTTGCTGTTCTCTCCCCTCCGGCCTTTCGCCTCAGCTTTCCTAGCCTATCTACCTGTAGGCCGAGCCACTCTCTTCCCCTTCCCCCCATCACTCCCCAAGAAAGAGCCAAGATTCCCTACCCATAATCCTTTCTGCTGACCCCTGGTTCCCTCTGCTCAGTCAAGCTTGTCATCAGCTCTCAGGGCCATAGCTCATGTTAGAATAAAAAGTAGTAAGTAGAACACTCTGGCTCCTGGCTCATCTGTTGGGATCCAGTTCATTTATCCTAAGGAGGTAACTAAAGACCCTAGACCCGTCATTTGGGTGGGACAATGTGGTCCAAAGAACCGACATACGCCTGCAGTCTTGGACACAGATATCCTTGATGACATGTTGAACACACACGAGCACTCTATACTTCCAAGAAGAAATAAGCTCTTGCCTGGTTTTTTAAGCACAAGCTCCTCTTGGTACAGCTTTCATTTTCCTACGTCCCCAATTTCATTTCTATACTAAGAACAGTGCGAATGTGAAGACAGATGGCAACCAACACGGGGCCTCAGTGTCAGGGATGGACAGGAAGTGGGGGACTGTGGAGGACTGGGCACCCGTGCCCTACCTAAGGGGCCACCTGCTACTCAGCTCTATCTGGTTGCTGCCAGGAGGGAGCACAGCCCCCTGGCTGCCAGATGTTGTCTTTTTAAGAGGAGCCAGAAATCAGGAACTGCAGGGTGTCCAACACCTCCAGCTCTGCATTCCTTTTCTGCACCACCTCTGGCTGTTTCCAGCACGAGGCTAAAGCTTTGGAGACATCTCTGGCGCCCCTGGTGTTTTATATGATTCTGGGCCTAGGGAAGTGGGCTTCTGCATTTCCAGGATGGAACAGGAGACCTCCTTTGCTACCCCTCCCCTCCTCCATTCCACACCCAAGACGTCATTCCATGTCTTTCATGTTCATCTGCTTCTTGCCCCCACCACCACAGAACCATGGTGAGCTCGATGTGAGGGACAACTCACCACTCCTGACTTTCCTAGACCTGCTGGGCCTGCCATAGCTCTTCTCCACCATGCACCTAAAGAGAGCCTGCCTCTAGCTCAAGGCCTAGCTCAAGGCTTCTCAGGCCCCCTTCCATTTCTTGTCTTTGGGTATCTACACGGCTTACTCTGGCAACAGGAAATCAAGCATGACTATCCTTTAGTTTAGATGTCACCTCATCCAGGAAGCCTTCCCTGCCAATTTGGCATCTCGCTGCGTTTCTTTCTCAAACTTACCGCCTGTCCCACTAACCGTGGTTACCCACAGCCTCAACACACATGAAAGAAGGAATCCCAACTGTTGGCGAGATGGTCCCTTCCAAGAAGCCTGTGCCCCAGAGGTACTGGGAACTTGCACGCTTCCTCCAAGTCTTTTATTTTTTTGAGTTCTTAAAAACAGTAAAAATACAACCAACAGAATTGACGAGAGGAAGACAAAGCCTCAGGATCAGCCAGAGACCGACCGGCACGGGTCGGGCCTGGCTGGATCTGTGGAGCAAGGCGGTGGGAAGTCCTGAGGCCTTTGGGCATGTGGGGTCTGCAGAAGGAGAGGTCACTTAAAAAAATACATATACTGTACACATCTATACGAAGCGTCCCTTGTTGGGGTAGTAGGACGAGGTCATGGGAGCTGGCTAGCTTTCTCCTCGGTCCAGCCTCCCCGCAGGCTCACTGGCTTGGCCAGTACAGGGACCCCTGCAGCTGGCTGTCTTCTTCTGTGGAGCGAGGGGAAGGTAACAATTTACTTCCAACCCATGGTGAGCAGAGGTCGGCGGACGTCAGAGGCAGGGGGATGGTCACTGCTCGGCTAGAAAATCCCTGGGGGAAGGAAACACACCCAGACATCAGATTCTCTGACCTTTTTCTCCTCCAAGGAAAATGAGGCCTGGCATCTCCACTGCAGGGGAGAGGCATTAACCACAGCATTTTTTACCAGTTGGAACATTCTGGGAACTGGGCTGAGTCCTTTAGTGTTTAGCTTCACAGAAGCCTCACCACCAGCCCAGGAGGCGGGCTCTGCATTGCCCCATTTACAGGAGGCTGGGTGACCGCAGAGCATCACAGCCAGTGGAGCAGCTAACCGTCACCAGCACTTGGCAGGGCCTGTCCTCCACAGAGAAGCATAGATCCATGGAGACAGCTCATCCTGAGCAAACCATCTTCCTTCCCAAAAGGAAATGCCCCCGAGTTACAGGATCATGAGGAAAAGTAACTGGACAGAAGTGAAGGAAAGACCAAGCTGTATCTGATCTCACCTACAAACAGGTTCCATCTCCCAGGGCACAACCCCCTAAACCATGTACAATCCCTGCACCCAGGGTACACTTGATGTCAGCCACTGCCGTTACCATCTGGATCCTTCTGATGCTGCAGTGCCAGCTCCTGATGTCACCCCACTGGCCCCATGGACACTTGGCAATAGAACCTCTTTCCCCAGCCTCCTTTCTCCTTGGAGCCCACCGACTGGGTCTGCCTGGCTCTCTGGGACTAGAGCAGATGCCAGGGCTGTCCTCCAGCCCCGAATGCTCAGGAATGATTGGGAAGCATACCTGTGACTTGTGCTGATGCTCATCATACAGTCTGCTCTGGTGTCTTCTTCTGTGAGGAGGGAAGTATGAGAGGCTCAGACCTGCAGCTTTTCCCTACCCACTGCTGCCCCAACCTCCTGAGGACTAGTGAATTCCCCCAGAACAAATACTGGGTCTGCAGGGAACCCCCGAAGGCAGAGGCAAACAGATGTTCAGCTCTCCTAAATACAGCTGAGGCCTTGCTGGTCAAGGGGAGAACTTCATCTACATCTGAGGTGCTGAGGCCCCAGGCAGTAAGGACAGCCCTTGTTCAGGGCCAGCCTGCCAGCCGGGGCACACACATCCCAGGCAATGCTTCCTCTCACACCTGGAAACCTCCATCGTCTACCTGGTTTCCCTGTGCTGGGGGGAGTCTCTCCTTCCTTCCCCAACACCCTTCAGAAAAGTGGCAGGCCACTTCTATGGCTTCCACGTGCTCAGGGAACATGCCCTGCCAGCCTCTTCCCTGCTGTGTCACAACTCATGAGGCCCCCACCAGGCCCTGGAAAGGGGAAGGGGAAAGGAACCAGGTCTGGGTATGTGCGAAGGGGCTTGGATTTGGGTCCGTTTTCTGGCCGGAGACCCTTCAGGAACTCACTCTACCTTTTTCTTCTTTTTCTTCTGGGATAGTGACTCCGGATCTTTGGTTGAGGCCTTTTTTGCTTTCTTCTTCTTTTCCTTTTTTTCCTTGTCTTTTTTTCCTGAGGGAAGAAAGCAAATTTCTTGAACAACAGATGGTAATCCTAAGTGCTGGGGTCAGTGTTGGGAGGCGCACAGGGGCAGGGCTCCCAGCTCTCCCCACATCACCGGGAGCCATCCCAACAAGCTGGCAGGGCCAGGCATGGTGGCTCGTGCTTGCAATCCCAGCACTTTGGGAGGCTGAGTCAGGTGGATCACTCAAGCTGAGGAGCTCAAGACCAGCTTGGGCAACAGAGTGACCTATCTCTACAAAAAATACAAAAATTAGTTGGGCATGGTGGTGCACGCTTGTGGTCCCAGTGATTTGCGGGGCTGAGGCAAGAGGATCGTTTGAGCTTGGGAGGCTGAGGATGCAGTGAGCTGCGTTCACGACACTGCACTCCAGCCTGGGTGACTGGGCAAGACCCTGACTCAAAAAAATAAAAACAAAACAGGCTGGTGGCCTTGGTGACTACCCAGCAGTGCCAGCTCACCTGCCCCTTGGGGGCCAGCTCATGATTTCTGTCTCATCTATGGACCACCTGGATGACTACTATTTTTCTTTAGGTCAACTCACTTTTTAAAACTCCCACAAATTTATTTTAAATGGACACTATCTATTCCTCCTGTGAATGGAAATCTAGCACAGTTCGGAGCGCCAAGGGGCTGCAGGCCCTGCATTCTGCTCTGAGGGTGCCCGACTCTTGCTCTAGAAAGAGCTGGCTCTCTGGGCATCACTGGCATCTCATACACCCCTTTCCTACCATCCAGGGTGGCGCTTCAGAGTGCTGCCTAGGTTTGACTCTGGTTCCACCTAGTAAAACTCTGTGGCCCTGAACAGCATGTCTACTTCTCTGAGCCTCAGTTTTCTATCTGCTGAGCTTCATTTCTACCTAAATGAGGACCTGCTGCATGCAGTCTAGCAGAGCTCAGTAGAAAGCCAGTGTTACTATGGAGGGAAAACTGAGGTCTAGAGAGAAGATGGGGTTTGGCGTGAAGATTCCGACAGTCTGGTGTCTGGCCTACTCTGCACTCAGGGAGCTGGCTGGAGAAGCAGGTGGGCTCGGGGAAAGAGGACATGACTCCTCATCCTTCTGGAGCATTCCTGGCAGTGCTGGCCCAAGTGCTCTGGAACCAAGTTCTGGCTTTGCCACTAATTGCCCCCTCCGCATGACTCTGGACAAACCACTTCTCAGCCTTTTTTGACAGTCTCACTCTGTCACCCAGGCTGGAGGGCAACGGTGTGATCTTGGCTCATTGCAGCCTTCGACTCCTGGGTTCAAGTGATTCTCCTGCCTTAGCCTCCCGAAGTAGCTGGAATTACAGGTGTCTGCCACCACGCCCAGCTAATTTTTTGTATTTTTAGTAAAGATGGGGATTTGCCATGTTGGCCAGGCTGGTTTCAGCCTCTCCTTTCTACATGGGAGAAATGAGACTAGATGCTGGCTCAGGGTCCCTCCTGCCCCCATGAGGTGCCCGGCAGCCCTCAGTGTGGGGCCAGAGAAGTGGTCACTCACTCTTGTCTGATTTCTTCTTCTCCTTCTTGCTCTTTGGGTTGCTTTGATCTCCACCTTCAACCTTCCCCATCCCCTTCTGAAGCTCCTCTTCTGGCTTGTCCTTGGCCCCTTGGGAGCCAGAAGACCCCTTCCCCTTCTTCTCCTTGATGCCGTCACTTGCTTTGTCTCTCTTTGCTTTTCCCTTGGAAGTCATGGAGGCCTTTTCTGGGGAGACAGAGGCCTCCCCACCTTCTCCGGCCCCCAGCTTCTTCTTCTTGTTCCTGGCAGCAGGCTGGTCTCCGGACAGCTTCCGCTTGCGGCTCTCCCAGCCCTTCCTGCTGCTCTCCTTGGTAACATCTGCCGCCTTCTTTTTTTCTTGCTCCAGCAGCTCAGTCAGGACCTTCATCACCGAGGCCTGCACCTGGGCCTCGCTCAGGGGCCAGGGTTGGCCCATGAGGCGCTGGGCGATGTTGCTTTGCAGCGCCAGGGTTGAGGTCTGGGGGTTCCCAGCCCCTTTCTTGGGCTTCTGGGACTTCTGAGGTTTGGTGCCTGAGACAGCCTCTTTTCCACCTATGGAGAGAGAATGTGGGGTCACGGATCTGGGAGAGCTGGGGGATAAATCTTATGGTACCTAAGAGTGAAGAGGGTGCAGTGAGTGACTCTGCCTTTTCTTAAAATGGCACAGATGGGTAGAGCGATGCTTGGCGGTCACTCTGCCCCAGCTGGCCTCCTAAGCTCACAACTTTCCACCATTTTCACATTCTGACTTCGTTTCTAACTTATAGCTTTCCCCTGTCTCTTTTTTTTTTTTTTTTTTTTTTTGAGACGGAGTTTTGCTCGTTACCCAGGCTGGAGTGCAATGGCGCAATCTCGGCTCACCACAACCTCTGCCTCCTGGGTTCAGGCAATTCTCCTGCCTCAGCCTCCTGAGTGGCTGGGATTACAGGCACGCGCCACCATGCCCAGCTAATTTTTTGTATTTTTAGTAGAGACGGGGTTTCACCATGTTGACCAGGATGGTCTCGATCTCTTGACCTCGTGATCCACCCGCCTCGGCCTCCCAAAGTGCTGGGATTACAGGCTTGAGCCACCACGCCCGGCCATCCCCTCTGTCTCTTTACACTAAAAACTGAAGTTAGGGTAGGGGACAGAAAATGACTCTAGAATGTTAATGAAAGGGCCTGAAATCTATCAATGAAATGAAGTCAGACAGGAGGGAGATGGAGTCTGGAGCTGGGAAGAAGGAGACCTGGGTACTATGTCTGACATTCCCACTAACTTTCAGTGTGATTCTGGCCAGGACCCATCTCCTCCCAGGGCCTCGGTTTCTCTGTCTATAATCTGAGGGGTATATGAATAGCAAGGCTCCCTAAGAAACGCTGTAGATTTGTAATAAAAGCAGAGGCCATGCAGACATTCAATTCATGACTACCCACACTTGGCCCTTCCTGGTCAGGGGGTCCAGGTAAGGTGGGGAGTGCTGGGTACAGTGTATATACATGTGGCGGCTGACTAAGCAGGTTTACTGCCTGCCAGAGAGACTTCTGGTGCAGCCTTTGTTTAGAATTTTCCACGCCTCTGCTTGCCTTTGATAATTGTGTGCTGACTACACGTGTAAAAAAAAACCTTCCACAGCCCCCTCTAAAATGTCTCCTTGTTGCACCGCCTCTCACAAAGAACGCTGGGGAAGAAAGTGAGCAGCAATTCCTCTTCTGACCCAAGCTGTGGCTGAAAGCCCCATGACTGCATCCCCTCGCCACCTCTAACTTCCCAGGGGACTTGGAGGTCTCTGCCCCATTCTGGGTCTCATGGGCGCAACACTCCTGCACGCTGGGCTCTGAAAGGTGGCTTGGTGGTTTGGCCCTAGAGGTGTTCACCCCAAGGAAGGCCCAGGTGAACACTCTATGTCACACTGGGCCTGTCCCCTGCAGCATATGGTGAGCCTGGCCCTTCAGCTCCACCCAGGATCTCTAGCAACTTTTGACTCTCCAGAGCAGGCGTTCCCAAACTTTTTATACAGGGGGCCAGTTCACTATCCCTCAGACCATTGGAGGGCCACCACATACTGTGCTCCTCTCACTGACCACCAATGAAAGAGGTGCCCCTTCCTGAAGTGCGGTGGGGGGCCGGATAAATGGCCTCAGGGGGCTGCAGTTGGGGATGCCTGCTCTAGAGTGTGGTGGGCTGGGGGAGGTAGGCTGGGCAGGGCAGGGCAGGGAAGGGTAGGGCAGGCTAGGTCAAGCAAGGGGGCCCCAAGATGGTTGGGGGCCCAATTCCATCCTTTGGTGATTCTTCAAGAGGGCAAGAGCCAACTGGAAAGGGAAGCTGGGGAGGGCAGTTAGCCCTGGCAACCTCTCTCCCCAGAGCCTACCTTTTTGCTGCCTTTTTTTTTGAGAGAGAGTTTTTCTTTGTTGACCAGGCTGGAGTGCAGTGGTGCAATCTTGGCTCACTGCAACCTCCACCTCCTGGGTTCAAGCGATTCTCCTGCCTCAGCCTCCCGAGTTGCTGGAACTACAGGTGTCTGCCATCATGCTGACTAGTTTTTTTGTACTTTTAGTAGAGACAAGGTTTCACCATGTTGGCCAGGCTGGTCTCAAACTCCTGACCTCAAGAGATCTGCCCATCTTGGCCTCCCGAAGTGCTCGGATTACAGGTGTGAGCCACGACACCTGGCCCACTTCTCTGCTTGTCTGCAAAAACCCAGAACGCCAAGGCTGGAGAAGCCTTGGAGCTGTCCTAGGTGTGCCCAGCTGGGATATATTCGACACTTAGCTCTAGCAGAGTCAGAGATAGCAAATGCCCCATGTTGGCTTGAGTACTCCAGTATGACTTCCAAATAGCAGGTGACCATTTTCTACATGTGCCATGCCTTGACACAGACTGGATACATCAACTTCTGCTTTGTACGGTTAAGACACAGAGACCCAGAGTGGCCAGGAGATTTCCAAGGCTTTAGAGTGAGTCGGAACAGCTTGGGGCTAGCCTCTTGTCTGGGGTCTCCTGCCTGTGCTGAGTGTCCCCCAAACATGACTCTCAGCCTATTGTCTGAGCTCTCCTCTGTGGCCCACAGCCCACAGCCCACACCCCACACTGCGAGCCTATTTACAGGGAAGAAAAGTTGATGCGGATGGCTGGAGAGAGCCAATGCTTCCTTCACAAGCCAAAAGACGTGGCTTCCTCTGAGGCAGGGGTTATCCTATCTGGTACGTTAGCATCACCCAGGCCTGGACATACCCCACTTCCAGGCTTGTCTGGGGCATGGGGCCCACTTGTACTTTTTTTTTGAGACAGGGTCTCACTGTGTCACCCAGGCCAGAGTGCAGTGGCATAATCATGGCTCACTATAGCCTCAACCTCTTGGCCTCAAGTGATTCTCCTGACTCAGCCTCTCAAGTAGCTGGGAATACAAGTGTGGACCATCACACCAGCTAATTAAAAGAAATTTTAGAGACAGGGTCTCCCTGTGTTGCCCAGGCTGGTCTCGAACTCCTGGGCTCTAGCAATCTTCCCACCTCGGCCTCCCAAAGTGCTAGGATTACAGGTGTGTGCTGCTGCACCTGGCTCCACCTGCACTTTGATGAGCATCTCCAGGTCCAATGCGGGGCCACAGGGTCTCACTTGGAGAGGCTCTGGTGGCAGATAGGACCATGTTGGGAGGACTGGTGGTGCTACAGGAGGGCAAGAAGGGGCCCACTGCCCTGTTCCTCTGTGTCTTGCTGTGTCCCTCCTGCAGACCTCAACTCACCTGTTTTAGGGGACAAGGTGTCTGTTGCCTGTTGGAGCTCTGCCTCCTGCTTGCTATCTGGGTCATCTCTGGTGGCCAGAGTAGAGGAAACTGAAGGATTGGAGTCTGGCTTGGGAGTGGCTTTTGAGGCCTGGGAATTGGCTAGGGTTAGTCCAGGGGTCACATAACCTGAGAGGAGAGACTGAAGAAGCCCAGTGTGAAAGAGGCGGCCAGCTGCACGCTGCCCCCCAGTTCAGCCCAAGTCATGGCCTGCTGTGAGGAAAGCAGCCTGGGGCCTCTAGAATCACCCCGCCCTGTGGGTGCAGAATGTGTGGGCGGCAAGGCGCAGAGAAGCACTTCAGCCCTTGGTGTGTGCCTCCTGAACTATTTTAATTAATAAAATTTCTAGACAGGCACATTTAAAAAGCAAATTTCTTATTACTGCAAATGGAAAATTACTAGCTTTTGCCACACACAGACAGTAACTTTAAAAGAAGTCTGCTAAAGAAAGTTTTTGTCCGGACATCACTCAGAATCAAGGTCAATCCCTTCTACAGACCCTAAGGGTCAGATACTCAGGGCTCTATGCCAGGAGGGAGACAGCCTGGATGTAGTCTGTTGGCTGGGCCACAGCTGGTACTTTCCAGACAGGACCTTGCCCAAGACCTCTGTGAAGAGAGGGGGCCCAGACCCCTGACCTGAGGGAAGGGGTAGACAGAAGCCTGGCCTGGGGCTCCACCCTAAGGCTGCGCTGCCAGCCCTCTCCCTTGCAGTTACCTGGGATGGCGCCACGACATCATCCTCGCTGGATTCTGCTGTGGTCTCCTCTACCAGGGTCTCCATCCTGGAGGGGTTGGGACCTACTGGAGAAGTACAGTATCCTGCTGGTAGCCCCAGGTAGGCCCTGCCAGCCAGGCAGGGCAGAGCCCTTCAGGAAGGCCTGGGTCTCTCTGCAGGTCCCTCATCCCCACCCCAAGTCTTCTACTGCTTCTAATGCTCCTTGCACACTCGCTGCTATTGGCAGCATGCTAGGTGAGACATCTGAATACCAAAGCCTTATTTCTAATTCCCAAGGCCTCATTTCTATTTCCCTGCTTTCCCTTGTTCCAGAAACATGGCCCTGGAGTTTTGGGGAGTCAGTGAACGGAATCTGATACCAAAAAGCTGAGAGTGGTCAAACAGCAAAGTCAGGTCTCTGAATTAATTTAGACTGACTTCCTCATGAAATTGTACAGGTGGGGAAACTGAGGCCCAGGCTCAGCCAAGGGCACAGAACAAATCTGAGATACAGAGCTGAGGCCAGAGCTATGGCTCCACCAGGTCAGACTCCACCCACCTCCTGGCCCAGCCTTGCCTTTCCCCTGGGCACCCTCACCTAGCCTGTGGGCTGACTTGGCCACCTGGGGCCCTGCAGCATCTTCCTCGCTTCCTGAAGAGCTGTCGCTGCTGTCCTCACTGTCATCTGAGCTCCCAGGGGCTTTGGCGGCCTGCTGGCCATCAGGAAGCTTAGGTTTTCTGAGCTTGTTGGTCCCTCTGGCCTGGACGGGGGTGCTCTGGGGACTCGTTGCAGGGAGGGTTCCCACAGCACTGTCAACCTAATTCGGTGAAAGGAGAAGGAATGAAAGGAAAAATTAGGGCAAGTAAGATCTGGTCCTTCCTGAACACTTCAATAGCGCCAGGCACCGTGTTAGACAGGGAGCACATGCAGTGTCATTTGATCTTCCAACAAAAGTTACTGTCATTCCTTCTTACAGATTAGGCCACTGAGGCCCAGGGAGGCAAACCAAGTGCAGAGAAGTCACAGGCAGGCGGCAGAGTGCTGGTGCTGGGATGCAAGGCCACGCCTGTGCCTTCTATGCTCTGCAGGCTTGCTTCCCCTGCTCCCCAAGCTCACCCCACTTGAAGGTTGGGTCCTGGCAACAGGAGGCTGAGCCTCACTGGCTTTCTGGGCGAGGACCTTCAGGGCAGCCTGGGTCAGTGGGAGGGAAGCTGGGTTCTTCTTTAACACCTGTGGGTGGCAAGAGGTAGCCCTGAGACTCACGAGTCCTTGGGATGCCAGCTGTGCCAAACCCTCGTCAGATGCTGTCTAGCTGGTGCGGGGGCTGGAGTGGGAACTGAGGGACAAAGGGGCAATGCCACCATCTGGGCAGCAAAACTGGTGGCAGGCTTCGGGTTATGAGCTAATTAAATTGTTCTCAAAGAGCAGGAGACAGTTCCCAGCCCAGGGTAGGGAAGCAGCTTAGACCCCACCACTCAATCTGTACTTTCATTAGGGACAACCTGGTGGCCCCCCGGTGCCACCTCTACTTCTTACACCCACCAGCAGTCAGGAAGACAGAACTTAGGAAGGAAATTGGGCATGGCCCTTTGCTGAGAGAGTACTCAGATGTGACACGGCCCTTGCCATGGCCTGGCTGCTCTCCTCTCCCTCCCCCAGCTCCTCATCCGGCTGTCCCTACCTCTCAGGTTCCCTCATCCCCAAGCACTTCCCCAAAAGGCTCTGGCACCTGCAGTTTCTCTGCCTGGAGGGTGGCCCAGCTTATCCTGTGACTGGCTGCTTCTGCTTAAACACTGCCATCTTGGGGAGGCCTTCCTATAGCAGGTGACCCCACTATTTTCTAGTTTATGTTGCTTCCTCACCTACCAGCTGGTGAATAATTTTTATGTGGGTTCCCTTGTTCAATGGCTGCCCCTCACCACTCCCTGACTGGCCTGGGAACTCCTTGTCCCTGCCTTGGTTCCTGCAGTATCACTAGGCCTGGGTGATGGACACAGTGACCACGGCCCGACTTCCCATCCAGCACCCATATTCCCAGTTCTTCTTGGCCTGGAGTCCAGGGATGAGTCCAGGGAGTGGGTGGCACACCAGCCTCCCAACACTAGGGATTCCCAACTTTGCGAGCCCACCTCCTCAGGAAGAGAGGACGGAGTGTGTCATGGACATCTTCCTCTCAATTGGATGAAAAACCAGACTGATATGGCCCAAAGAGCAATGAACTGGGTCTCAGAAGACCCAGGTTCTGGCCTTGCTGAATGTTGGTCACGTTACAGCCCTGGGGGTGTGGATGTGTGCTCAGTTTTATGATCTGAACAATGCACAAGTCATTAACCCTACTCTGCCCAGCTTTTACATTCAGGCAAGGACCAAATAAAAATGCACTGAAAATGGTGAAGACTGGGAATAATGCTACAGTCACATTACAGACACCAAAAAAGGGCAACTTTTGTTCATGGCATTATAAAACTGAAGAACAAAAATCAAAAGCCCCACCACGTTGGAAAAATCTCAAGGTACAGGATTGCTTGGCCAGGAGGCTGTGTCCTCAGATTACTCTTCCTCATAACTCAAAGGTGATTTGGGAAGCCACACGGGAGCTGTAGCCAGGAGACCAGAAAGCCTCTGGCTATGAGGCTGCTATCTCTGGGGCGTAGAAGTGACTGCAACTGCAAGCCATCCCATCAGCATGCGCAGGTAAGCACGGGAGTAGGGCCCCACCCTATTGGCCTGCATAGCCCTCCCTTGCCCACCAGGTACCTGAGTGGCTGGTCCCTCCTGTTTCTTGCCATCTGATATCCTACTGTACTCCTTGTTGCTGCTGGCCCTAGCCGTGCTGGCTTTGGGAGCTGTCCTTGGATGGGTGGTAGGCACAGTCACTGCGTTGGTTCTAATGGCTGAAATAGAGCGAAATGGTGGCACATCAGGGCACTAAAGCCACACAGCCTCCTCGGCAGTAGCAATAACCCAATTTACCAACCTGTGCTGGGGACCTAGAGCCGTGCTCAGAGCTTAGAGGTAGAAGCTTGTTTACTTCCCTCTCCAGGCCTCCCAGGCAAGAGATGTCATTATATAATGTCATTTGATAAGGCTCAGGGAGCTCAAATGGCTGCTCTGGGGTGACCCCAGGCTTCCTCATCCCCTCCCTCCCAGCTGGCCAGGCTGCCACTCCTGAGCAATGGGCCAGAGCACTGGTACCAAATAACTCTCCTTGCAGTTAAAATTGTCTCTCCCGAGAGTCCCTGTGGCTATCTGCAGAGGCCCAGGTACATATAAGTTCTTTGAAGCACTGTTTGCAACAGCCAACTCCCTCACCCCTCCACCCTGAAACAAATTTCCTCTGCTTCCTCCAACATGGTGCTGGCTACACAAACTGTGGCATGTCCACCTGAAGGACTTCTTTATAGCCAGTAGGCATTGTGCTACAAATAAAGATGAAAAAATTTGATGTAATAAAATATACAGTAAAGGTTACTGAGCGTTACAGTATGGTCTCGCTTTAAAAACACATGTATACCTTAGGTTTTTATAAATTAGCATTTGTCAAATGTTAACAGTAATTATTTGGGGCAGTAGAATTACAGGTGATATAGTTTCTTATGTGCTAATCTGTATTTTTATTTTTAAATCACACACACACACACACACACACACACACAACTTGTAGAGATAGGGCTCTATGTTGCCCAGGCTGCTTCTTGAACTCCTGGGCTCAAGTGGTCTTCCCACCTTGGTCTTCCAAAGTGCTGGGATTATAGGTGTGAGCCACCATGCCCAGCCAT
Organism: Saimiri boliviensis; assembly: GCF_048565385.1. NCBI lineage: Eukaryota > Metazoa > Chordata > Mammalia > Primates > Cebidae > Saimiri > Saimiri boliviensis. The sequence continues at coordinate 159,830,953 of NC_133449.1, forward strand.
AATCTGCATTTTGTTTGTTTTGTGGTTTTTTTTGAAACAGTCTTGCTCTGTTGCTCAGGCTGGAGTACAGTAGTGCAATCTCAGCTCACTGCAACTTCTGCCACCTGGGTTCAAGCAATTCTTGTGCCTCAGCCTCTCAAGTAGCTGGATTTACAGGAGTGTGCCACCATGCCGGCTAGGCTAATTTTTTGTATTTTTAGTAGAGGTGGGGTTTTGCCATGTTGTCCAGGCTGGTCTTGAACTCCTGAGCTCAGGTGATCTGCCTGCCTCAGCCTCCCAAAGTGCTAGGATTATAAGGGTGAGCCACTGCATCTGGCCTGTATTTTTACATTATCCTATCAGGATCAGGTATTATTTCCTTGTAAAAGTATTATAATAACAGTAATAGCAACATTAACTCTTTTCCTGCTGTCATTGGTAGAATCACAGATTAGTCCTGTCACTTGCTGAAAGATGAAATCTCTCCCTGTAATGTCTCTGGCTTAGGGACTGCCTAACGCACTTTACATGCTACCAAGGATGGGAAGCTCACTACCACCCTGACTACCTGTTCCACATTCAGTCAACTTTTAGAGAGTTCTTACTTCAAACTGTGTAGGAACCTGGTCCCTGCAGCTTCTAGCACAGGTCTGAGTTCCATGCCTGGGGCTGGCACAAAAAAGCCCTGGCAGAACTGCAGGTCTGAGCCAGGCTCTAATCAGGTTGGCAAATGCAGGGCCCAGAGACCTGGCCCCAAGCCCCTCCTGACCAACACCTTGCTATGTGACTTAGCCAGTGTCTTGTCCCTTCTGGGCCTCAATACAGGGCAGTGCTGGTAACCCCTCCCACCACTTCATAGGGGCTGCGCTCACCAGGAGTCAAGCACTGTGTAGCGGAGACCATGTCCTCATCCTCGCTCTCAGAGGAGGAACTCCTAGCTGTGCTCTCTGAGGCTCGGGCCTTCCTCGGGGTGCTCGCAGCCTGGGCTTGTGCGGGGGTAGCAGCTGGGCCAGCTGGACTACGATTAGGGTCGACAAAAATCAGAGGGGTTTTAATCACCTTGAAAAAAAAAACAAAACACCCCCCCAGTGATTAAAGGCTTGGCCAGGGAAAGGAGATGATGGGGTTAGGGAAGGCAAGGGGGTCCACAGAGCTCGGGGACAGCTGGGCACAGAGGCCATCCAGCTGCCCAGGGTGCCCCCTCCCACCACAAGGCAAGGGGTCCACAGAGCTCGGGGACGGCTGGGCACAGAGGCCATCCAGCTGCCCAGGGTGCCCCCTCCCACCACACATATCTGATAAGACCCAGCACAGCACTTCACAACTCACAGGAGCCCACCTGACCCTCACAGTGAAGCCCTACATAGTCAGCAGGATCAGTTCCCTTGTACAGGTGCGAAAACCACATGCTCTGAGGGGAAGGGAGCTACCCAACACCACAGTGCCTACTGGAAGCAAAGCCAAGGCCAGAATGTCCAGTTCTGCCTTCTTTCCCCTGGCTGGCTTCAGAGACAGTTACCTGCTGAATGCAGGGGGTGGTCTAAGCAGTTTCCCAGGGCTGCCTAGTTAGAATATACAGTTCACCTGGGGAGGTCTAGCTGCCCCCACCCCAGAAGTGCTGATGCAGCCCTCCTGATATGTGGCTCAGGATGAAGCTCCCCAGCTATACCGACTCAGTTTTTTCAACAAAAAAATGTACAAGAGAAACAAGGGTTGGGTAAGAACCAATAGATTTAAGACTTAGAGGATTAATAACTCAATGTAGTATGTGGCCTTTAACTGAACTCCATGAGACGATTGAGGAAACAGGCACCGGGTAGATCAACTTTTTAGGTGTGACACTGTATTGCAGTTGTGCTTTAAAGAAAGTCCTTATAATTGAGAGCTGCATACTGAAATCCTGGTGGATGAGCTGACACGTCTGAGACTGGCCGCAAAGTAATCCAGGGGCGGTGGGGAACTGAGTGGAGGGTTTGCGTGAAATGAGCCTGCTCAGGAGTTCCTAATGTTGAGGCTGGGGATGGCACGTGGGGGTTCTTTACTTTATTCTATCTTTGGATATGCTTTAAATTTTCCAATAAAACAGTAAAAGAAAAAGCAAGCAAGCAACAGCAGTTCCCTGGTATTCTGCAGGCCAGTGTCTGGTTTTGAATTACAGCGTCCCTGAACATGTTCACTGCACACAAAGGCATCTCTAGGCTCATTTCTTTCCCAAATCCCCAGCTAATGAGAACACACGCAGTTGTGAGCCAGGGAGCTGATTAGGTCTACATTCCATTCCCTAAATGTCAGATCTGGTTTGAGCTCTGTTCCCTCTCTGGCCAGTGAAGAGCTGCAGGGCAGGAGGAGGGAGCTGCCTACGGCTAAGGAAGGAGTAGAGTCAGGTCAGGACTGGTCTCTAGCTGCTGTACCATCCTGCCTACCTCCTGAACCTGACTTAACACACCTGGCTCCTCAGGGTGCAAGGTACTGTGGCGAGGCATAAAGTAAAAAGTAAAACAGAAAGGTGCCTGCCTGAGGGTGGAAGCTTCGCTGGGCTTAGTAGGCCTTTCCTACCCCTGCCAAATAGCCTCCCCCATGGCTGCTCTGATCTGCCACTTCCAGAGCCTGCCTTCCCACGATATAAAAAAGAGAAGGATGGAAAGTGGGAGAAGGCTTACAGTTGAGGGAGGGGGGATCTATATATATGTGAGAAGACAGGAACAGATTGTCGGGGACAAGAGAAGCAACGAACCCACTGAGGCAAACAATAGCGTCTTGGGATGTTAAAAGCAGCTCAGCAGCAAAAGCCTCCTCCTAGTTCCACATGCCCACGCCACCCCACTGGGCCTCTGGGCTGTAGGAGGGAGGTGGTGCAGGGGGCTTGGCTGTGGGGGGCTGGGGCAGGGCACTAGTACATTATCCTTGCACTCCTACCATATGAGTGCAAGGATCAAGTCTGTAGAGTTCACAAAGGTGGGCAGCGAAGCTTGCGCAGGGTGTGGGGGAAGACCCGCTTCTCATTCCACCTGTCATGACTGCACTGCGTGGTCAAGCCCCTGTACTTTGTGATCTTGTTTCCTGTTTAATAAAAGGGCTGGTAGTAATCTCTGCCTCGATTCATTCACTGGAGGGGTTCTAATGCACTATGGAAATTGCAAAGCACAGGAATGTAGTTCTGGGGTCAGTTTAAAAAAACTCACGGGAGTGAAGCAGCAAAACCAGCACTGCCTGAACATTTGGTTGCACCTCCCTGTAGGAAGTGGGCAGTAAGGACTCAGGGAACCCAAGGGTGCCCTTCCTACCTGCAGGTCTGACACCTCCAGAACCAAACCCAGGGGCTTTCTGGACAGTGCTCAACCTCTCCTGTCAAAGCTGAGCTCATTCTAACTGTGCCTACAATTCCAGCAAGTCCAGGGCACAGAGCGGGCTGATGGCCTAGGCTGTGGACGTTGGCAGGGGACACAACCACAAAGGCATTACTCCTCTAAGAACCTCTCTCAGAACTAACTAGGGGTTGGTTAACAGATCAAGGCCAGCCCCATCCCAGGAGACTGAGAAATTCTACCCTTCGGGGATATGGCCTGGAAGCTCAAGGTCCACCCCACCCACCCAAGAAGTCTTATACCAGGGATTGAGATGAATGAGGCTCAGAGGAGGCAAGTGGCCTCACTCAGGGTGACCAGCAATCTGGTGCCAGAGCCAGGATTAGAAGTTAGTTCTCCAGGCACCAGACTGGAGCTCTTTCTACAACCAATTACGCTAGGCCTCAATTTAACACTCAAATTTAATTTCTTATAGGTTTCTTTTTTCTTTGATTCAACCTAAAACTCTGTGGGGCTTACATCTCTTTGACAAAATAATGGAACAAGTTAGCCTTAAAAAATTTTATTACTGACAAATGAAATTGCATACATTTGTGGTATATAACATGAAGTTTTGATACACATGTACGCTGTAGAATAGCTAAAGTAAGTTATTTAACATCCATCATCTCACATACTTGTTTTCTTTTAAACCTGGAAGCTATTCCAGGCCCCAGCACAGACTCTGGCCTGAGGTCCTCTGCACAAAAGGGCGGAGGCATAGTGAGGGGGCCTAGGAATGGAGGGAGCCACAGTCTCTATCCCTGCCTCCTAGCCTGGGGCTCTGCCCACCACGCTGGCCTCAATCTCCTGCCCCACTGATGGGCTAAGTAATAAAATCAGACTGAAACCCATCAATAGAGAGTGCTCAGTAAATGTACAATAATGAAAATAATCATAATCAGTGAACTAGGGATTAGGAACTAAAGATCTCTCAGTCAGGCAGAGGCAGCAGCTTCCCCAGGCTATGCCTGTCTTCCCTGAATCCTCCTGGGGGGATGCACAAACTGCTGACTTCTTTTCCTTCAGCTTTTTAAATAGGGACTCCAGAATCTTCAGGACTAACATACCAATTAAATGGTTCAGTTTAAGCATGATGTTCATTTTAATTGTGTTAGTCCGCCCCCATAGAGAAAGCCGGAGCGGCCCCCTCCCTCCCAGCTGTTTGGATCCCTCAGAGTCAGGCGGCCTCACAAAGGCTCCACATCGAGCCAGAGGGCAATGCCCAAGACCAGGGGAGTGCTGGAGCAGTACCAGGCATCAGGTCAGAGTGTGAACAGCTTGGGCTCAAATAGCAGGTCTGTCCACTTGTCATCAGCCATGTGATGCTGGGACATGTCTTTCAACTTCTCTGAGCCTCATTCCCAGTTCCTCAAAAGGCAAGTAACAAAGGGAGCTGCCCTCATGGGGCTGTTATGGAAATTAAACAGAAAAATGCAAATACAGAGCACTGCATAGTGCCTGCCACACAGGGAATTACCAGATGTTAGTTGTAGTTCATTACTTTTGTAATCTGTGCTATTGAGGAGAGAGAGGCAGTGAGCACCCTATTTATTGCTGGAGGTGTGCAAGAAGCATCTGACCTTATTGATGGACCGGTAAGAATGTGAGGATGGTGTGGTGGCTCACATCTGTAATCCCAGCACTTTGGGAGGCTGAGGTAGGTGGATCACGAGATCAGGAGTTGAAGACCAGCCTGGGCAAGATGGGGAAACCCCATCTTTACTAAAAATACAAAAATTAGCCAGGCATGGTGGTGCACACCTATAATCCCAGTTACTCAGGAGGCTGAGGCAGAGAAGTGCTTGAACCCAGGGGGCGGAGGCTGCAGTGGGCCAAGGTCACACCACTGCACTCCAGCCTGGGTGACAGAGCAAGACTCTGCCTCAAAAAAAAAAAAAAAAAAAAAACAAAAAAACCGTGGTATATGATATTCAAGGGGAGATGGTTCAGGAGGCCACTCTGGTCTGGAGATTACAGGACTCCAACATCTGTAGTTAGGCCCTGGGAGGGGAACAGGTGCTCTGAGGTGCCTGGCAGAAACTTCTGGGAGCTTGAGGCTAGAGGAGGACAAAGGGCAATGGTGTCTGATGGAAAGGCTAGGGTTCACACAGAAGCTTGGACCACACCAGCATGGCTGACTTGGGCCTCTGTACAGGAAGATAAGGTGGGCTTGGTCCCACCCTTGGGGCTGTAGCCTGGGCAAGACCGTGCCTTAAGCTCTGGGTGCAGTAGAGTGCATGAAGGTGTGCCACAGGCACTTGAGAGAGGGTCCTGGGCAAAGCTCACGGGATTCAAGAAGACTCCCAGTCCTAAACAGAAACAGGGAGATGTCGGGAGCCAGGGGACCAGTGTTTGCACCTTTCCTCAGCCTCTTACGAATCATGAGAATTTGGGGAAACTGCTTCAGCTCTAAGGCTTGATTCCCCATCTGTCAAATGGGGCATTTCCTGCCCTCCTCACAGTTAAGAGGCAACCTTTCTTAGTCAGGGGACTGTGGCAAGTACTTTGTGTGCTGGCACCAGCACACAAAGGAAAGAGAGAGGCACTGGTACTGTCCTCATTTTATGAGCCTCACACAAGGGGCAAGGCATCTGCCCAGGACCACAGAGCCGGTGGGTGGTAGAGCCAGGCTTCCCCCGACACCACCCAGCTCTGAAGCCTGTATGTTTAACTGTGCACTGCTGCTTGCCTCACAGGGCTCAGATGAATGTCACAATAGAGAAAAGAGCTCTGGAAGCTGTGAGGTGCTATTCAAGTATGGCAAGATTTTCCCAATGGGAAAGAAGCCCCCTCTCCCACAAGGCCTGCCAGCCCAGCTCTGTACTTGGAGCATCTAGAGAGAGAAGGCATGGCCTACCTGGGTCAGTGGCAGCTCTTCCTCACTGCTCTCTGAGGACCCCTCCATGTTCCTCTTTGGAGGTGCTGGGACCAGGGTCTTGCTTCTGGCAGGTTTGGAGTTACCATCCTTCTGAGGGGACAAGACCTGGATAAGCACATGGTTGGGGAGAAGGACATCTGCCGAGGGGAAACAACCAGCAGGCAATGACCCTCAGACACTCTGGTCTCCAGGGAAGGCAGCTTGGCCCCTTCCTGCACATGCACAGGGATAGCTGCTGGCCTGACCTGCGCCACAGCCACTGGAAACATGCTTCCACCCTGCTAGTCTCCTTCCAGAGCTGACTCCAAACTTGAAAGGGATATATGACTTTGATGCAGCTAAAACCTGAGGGCTGTAGGGCTATTAGCCCAGGGTGTGGACAAGAGGTGACAGCAGCCTAGGACAAGTTGCAGACATAAGCCAGTGGTCCCAGCACACTTCACTTCTGCTTGTAACACCCCCTAAAAGCAGGAGCTGCCTAGAAGTATTCCACTAGCTACCATCCCCTCCTGCTATGGCAGACATGATGACGGGGGCTGAACTGGTGAGCACTGCAGTCAGAGGGCAGAGGAAGGCTCAAGAGATCAGGGTGGAGATGCTGGTGGTGATGGCAGCTTAGTGGTCCTTACTGGGGCGAGGTCCTCCCATTCACTATTCAACCTAGCAAAAGAGTAGCACCCAGGCTGTCTGAGCTTCCAGTTTCAAGAGAAGCTAGAAGATCTGTACATGCCAGTTCCAATTTTTAAATGGGGCAACTATGATGCACACTGCAGGCTGCCTCCTAAAGTCATGCCCCAATGTGTTCCTTGCTAATAGAACTTTCACTCTGTTCAGTGGCACCTACCACACGCTTCAGGGAGAGTGGTCCTACCTCCCAGCCAGTCATGGGAACTAGCAGCACCTTGTCTATGGCTAAAGGGGTAGCATATTCAGCCTGAGGTCTGAGGAGCCTTAAGTCTACCCTCAGTCTTTCTTTTGAGATGGAGTTTTGCTCTCTTCGCCCTGTTGCCCAGGCTGGAGTGCAGTGGCATGATCTTGGTTCACTGCAACCTCTACCACCCTGGCTTCAAGCGATTCTCTTGCCTTGGTCTCCCGAGTAGCTGGGATTATAGGCCAGTACCACCATTCCGCCTGGCTAATTTTTATGTATTTTTAGTAGACAGGGCTTTGCCATGTTGGCCAGGCTTGTCTCCAACTCCTGACCTCAAGTGATCTGCCTGCCTCAGCCTCCCAAAGCGCTGGGATTGCAGGTGTGAGCCGCTGTGCCTGGACTGCCCCCAGCACTTTAGGAGATGCTGCAGCCCAGCCATGACCATGAAGCTGGTGGAGCACAGAGATGGAAGAAATCTGGTCACTACTGATGCTCAGCTGAAGGAACCAGCTTCTCAGCAGCTGGAAACTGGGACTTTGTGCACTATAAGACAGTTAATCCCCTTATTTGAGCTTTTTAATGTTTTTTTGTTGTTGTTGTTGGCTTTTTTTTTTTTTTTTAAGATGGAGTCTTGCTCTGTCACCGAGCCTGGAGTTCAATGGCACAATCTTGGCTCACTGCAACCTCTGCCTCCCAGGTTCAAGCATTCTCCTGCCTCGGCCTCCTGAGTAGCTGGGATTGCAGGCATCCACCAACATGCCCGGCTAATTTTTCTGTTTTTAGTAGAGATGGGGTTTCACCATGTTAGCCAGGCAGGTCTCAAACTCCTGACCTCATGTGATCTGCCCACCTCCGCCTCCTAAAGTGCTGGTATTACAGCCATGAACCACCGTGACTGGCCCATTAAGTTCTTTTGAATGGGGCTTTCTCCTGTAGCTTAGGCCATTCCAATGGATAGAGGAACTTGTTGAAAACATAAAAACAAAAAAAACCTACACAGGCCAAAACATGGCTGGGGCCTATGTCTTCATCTGGCTTTAGATCCTCCATTAATCTACCAGTAAGAAGTACCTGGGAGGGCCTGCAGCCTGCAGGACAACTGCGTTCAGTGGCCATGCACCTTCATGCCCAGCCCTTCAGCACACACTGAAGGCCCCTCTCCACTTTTGTGTCTGGTCATCCTTCAGGCTCAGCTCAAACATCCCCTCCTCTTCTGGCCTTTCAGTGACCTATTTCAGCTGTCAGCACCACCAGCATACTCTGTGATAATCTGGTCACCTGTTTTGCCCCACAGACCGTGAGCACCTTAAGGGCAGGGCCAATGTCTTTCACCTCAGTCATTGTTGGTTTGGTGTATCAAAGGCAGAGGTTAGGGCTAGGAAGTGTTCATCTCGGTGCTTGTTTTACTCATGAAGAAAACAGAAATCAAAGAGGTTATGGAGCTTGGCCTAGCACAGTGACTTCCAGCTTCCCTTAAGAAACGGAAGATGTGGCCACACAGAGGGTACATTTCCACAGTCACGACTGGCTGAAGCTGATAGGAACTGTTCCTCTGGATGGGGCAAGGGCTCCCTAGTGTGCCCTACTTGCCACCACTATCTACTGTCTCTCCTGACATCCATCATTTCTGCCAGGCCTGCATCAGTCATTTCCATCACACATCTGAGCCTGTCAGTGCTGGAGCCTGTCACCCTATACTTCTGTAGCATGTAGCCATCCTGCTGCCTTCTGCAAGCAGACCTATGGAATCTTCCAGGTTTTCTTTCTCCCCACTCTCCAGGGCCCAGGCTTTACACTAAGCTAGACAAGCCCTGCCTGAGCAGATACACCTGCCTATGTGAGACCCCCAAAACCAACCTAGGGGATGTGACTTCCTCCATCTCCCCAGGGCCTCAGAGCCACACTCCAAGCTTTCTTGGGACTCTGACTGGGACAGTCATCTTGTACTAATGTATGCACAATAACTAGCATTTAGATTCTTGGTCTCATATCCCGTGATGGGAGATACTCGCCTAGCCTGGGGGCTGGTGGAGACCTGGACCTTGATCTAGATCCAGGACACTTTTAGCTAGAGAAGTCTTGGTTTGAGGGGTTTTTATAGCAGGTTTTACCTAAGGAGATGTGGACGATAGCAGAGGGAGAAGAACATGGTGAAGCTGGAGCCTTAAGCCTTAACCTGGCCTTCCTTTTCCTCACCTGGCCCTAAACCCTGTTTTTTTTTTTTTTTTTTTTTTTTTTTTTTTTGAGACGGAGTTTCGCTCTTGTTACCCAGGCTGGAGTGCAATGTCGCGATCTCGGCTCACCGCAACCTCCGCCTCCTGGGTTCAAGCAATTCTCCTGCCTCAGCCTCCCGAGTAGCTGGGACTCAGGCGTGTGCCACCATGCCCAGCTAATTTCTGTATTTTTAGTAGAGACGGGGTTTCACCATGTTGACCAGAATGGTCTCGATCTCTTGACCTCATGATCCACCTGCCTCGGCCTCCCAAAGTGCTGGGATTACAGGCGTGAGCCACCGTGCCGTGCCCGGCCTAACCCTGGTTTTTCATTATTTTTTTTTCTTTTTTGAGATAGTCTCACTCCAACTGCCCAGGCTGGAGTGCAATGGGGTGATCTCGGGTCACTGCAACCTCTACCTCCCAGGTTCTAGGGATTCTCCTGCCTTAGACTCCCAAGTAGCTGGGACTACAGGCACCTGCTACCATGCCCAGCTAATTTTTATATTTTTAGTAGAGATGGGGTGTCAACACATTGGCAGACTGGTCTTGAACCCCTGACCTCAAGTGATCTGCCCCACTCTAAACTCCAGTTCTAACTGAGGAGTGGGTGTTGGTGGCTCAGAGGCCTGGCAAGTCTCACCTGGGCAGAGGTCACAGCTGCCGGTGCCTCCCCGTCACTGTCTGACTCCTCACTGCTGCTCCCTGAGTCATCCTTCTGCCTCCCCGCCTGGGCGGTCAAAGGCCCTGTCTTCCCAGGAGGTGCTAGGCCAGCTCCTTTGCTGGGGGACTCCTTGGCAGGGACCAAGGCAGCTCTGACCTGGGGGCTCTTCCCTGAAGGCTTCATCTGGAGTGAGAAATAGGATGAGGGAAGAGAGAGCCCAGAGGGCGATCGTGTGAGGAAACAGGAGCCGGATGCGGCAAAGGTCGGTACATCCCATGTAGGGGATGCTCTCCCCCTACTCCTCTCCAGCTTACCTGAGCTGGCATCTCCGTCGTCTCCTCCTCACTGTCCGACTCCTCCTCACTGCTCCCTGAGTCCTCCTCTGGCTCTGTCTGGGCCACTGCCTTCCCCACAGGTGGCACAGATGCTGGGCCCCTCACCAAGACGGCACTGTTCTGGGGGTTTCTTGCTTGTGGCTTTACCTGAATTGCAGGGGGATAATGGTATTGGAGGTGAAAGCAATTCCTTTCTGGTCCCACTCCCCACCACAGCACAACTCTGGGTGGGTGACCTGCCCATGCAGGGCCCTTCTCCAGGCTGGGGTCAGTGAGTGGTCCTCCTGTCTGCCCCAACCCTCCATACCTCCTGTGATTTCTGACCTCACTTGCCTTGGCTGGAGATCTCTGTTTGGCTTGAGCAGCTGCACTGACAACTTTTCCAGGAGCTGAAATTGTCCCTTTCGCTGAAGATGCTCTGGCAGCAGCCGGGTTGGCTTTGTCCTGGGTTTTTTTTACTGAGGTTTTTACCTGAGTGGAAAAAAGGGAATGAAGCAGGGAGAAGGGGAGATACAGTAAAGCAGCTAGCCAAGAACAAAGACTCTACAGCTGGGGCCCAAGCCCAAGTCTGGATTCTGGCTCCTTTATGCAACAGCTGTATGAACCTGAGCACATCACTTGATCTCACTGGGCCTCAGTTCCATCCTCTATCAAGAGGGGATAATAATAAGGCCCACCTACATAGGGTTATTGTGAAGACGAAATATGAGACTCAGAGTTTAATATGATGTCTGGAACAGAACAAACACTCCAAACATTCACACTCATTGTGCATGCCTTCCTTAGCATTAGCTAAGCACAAGACTTTCCAAAACAAAGATGTTTTCCAGGCTCTCTTTCAGCTAGGTGGCCATATCATTAAATTCTGGTTCATGGAACCTAAGTCGAGTGCCATAACAGGTCAGAAACATGTCTGTTCCTCCTCCAGGATAGATGGAATGCTGAGGGTAGCTGGAGCATTCCAGTACTGACAGGGCTCAGATGTGTGATGGAGCTCAAGCAGCCACAGCAGAACAAGATACTTGGTGTTCAAGGTTTTCTTCAGCTTAACCCAGTCTTTTTTTTGTATTTTTAGTAGAGACGGGGTTTCACTATGTTGACCGGGATGGTCTCGATCTCTCGACCTCGTGATCCACCCGCCTCGGCCTCCCAAAGTGCTTGGATTACAGGCTTGAGCCACCGCGCCCGGCCGCTTAACCCAGTCTTAACTGACATCCAGAGAACCCCAAAAGGCCTGTCAGGGACTCCAATAAATAGAAGAAGAGCAAGAAAGAGGGGAATTCCCAGAGTAAGATCCTTGACAGGAATGATAGCAAGCCTAATGTGAAACGGAACGAGGAATCTGGCAGCATCTCAAGGCCCCTGCCTCACTCAGGGATGGTAGCTGGTCAGCTTCAGAAAACACCCCCACCCCCCAGAATTCCTCAAACACATGAGGTCAAGGGAGGTGAAGAATCAGGACTTCAAGAAGAGATTCCCCACAGTGTGGACCAAGTATGACTAAGGCTGAGGTGCTCATCAGCACAGCACATAAGTCCTCCAGAGGGGAGTCATGTTTTTCACAAGAAATAAGACACAAAGACTAACTTGACCTAACAAGTCTCAATACACAAAAAAGGATTGAAATACAAAATATGTTCTCCAACCACAATGTGATTAAATTAGAAATCAACAACAAAAAGAAACCTGGGTAATCCCAGGTATTTGGAAATTAAACAGCTTACTTTGAAACAGTCCATGGTTCAAAAATTAAAAAAACAGGCACCTCATGGTACAGGTGGGAGGCTCAGAAGGGAAGATAAATATTTAAGTGATCTGCACAATAAAACTCTGTAAGGCATTGGGTCTAAAATGTGCCTGCAGTTTGGGAAAGATAAGAGGAGACTCTGGAAGGGGCCCCTGCAGAGCCTAAAAACCTCAGTGGAGGAATCCTAGGAACTTGGGGTCCCACAAATCAACAATGACAGTGGGACAAAAAAATTGGTAGACATATGTGCTCTGGTACAGAGAAAAAAGAAATGACTAATTTCTGAGTGGTTATAGAAAAAAATAGAACGACAATTAAGAACAATAAACAGTGGGTGGGTAAGTGCAGAGAGTAAGCCATCTCTCAGCTCTGCCAGGCCGGGAGACCTCACTCCTGATCTGCTCCACATTAGCCTGGTCCGTCCTCAGGGTGACGGAGACAGCTTGCTGTGTGCAGGTCCTTTGCTGGGTGTGGCAGGTGAGATCTCACCTAAATTCTCACCCAAACCTGTGAGGGCTGATTTCCAGTTTACAGAAGAGTAAGCAGAGGCTCTGATGGCTTACAGCACTTGCCAGGACTTGGGGCTGAGACTTGAATCCAGGTGGTCTGGCTCTAAACCCCTGCCATCCATCCCACCACAATGTGCTGCCTGTGGTAAGGCACCCAACCCAGGTACTCTCCCATCCCCTAGCCTCACAGAGACTGCTTCCTCTGCCTGGAACACTCTCCCTGCCCAACTCTTTCAGCCCATGGTTCAGATGCTGCCACCTCCTGTAAAAGCCCTAGATGCTCTCACCTGTCACAGTGTGCAGCCCAGACTCATACCCTCTGTCTCAACCCCATCACTCCACGCTGACGAACATGTCCAACCTCCATGGAGACAGGGCTTCCCTGAGGAACAGGACCTCAGCAGTCCCAGCCCAGGGCAACATCTGGCAGGGCGGGAACTCCAGAGCTCGTGGAAATCATAGGGAATCAATCAGCGGGAGCTCGGAAGGCAAACAAGACAGAGACCCTGGAGCTCTGATGGCCAAGAGGCCACATGAAATGAAAGGTAGGGACGGAGGCTGCGTTGAGGTTACACGAGGCTTCTGCACACGCTGGGGCAAGACCAGCCCCAGACAAGCCCGTCCTCAGCCCTGGCTCAGAACAGGTGTGGGTGGGATAGGCCTGCTCCTTCTAGGCCTCACCTGTGCAGGAGTCCCGTCTGCCTCCTCACTGTCTGATTCCTCCTCACTGCTCTCAGAGTCTTCTTGCATCTCAGCTTTCACCTGGGTGACTGAAGGCTGCGTCTTCCCAGGGAGTACTGGGGTAGTCCCTTGCCCCAAAAGCCCCTTGACAGGCAATGAGGCAGCTTTCGCTTGGAGGCCTTTCCCCACAGACTTCGCCTGGGATGACAAGTGGAAGAGAGGTGTCTCCAGGAGTCCAAAGGACCATGTAGGGGTGGCCCTGAGGCCCGCCCAGAAAACACGGCCTCACCTGTCCCGTGGTTACTGTAGGACCTGTCTTCTCTTCCTCACTATCTGACTCCTCGCTGCTTGAAGAGTCCTCTGCTGGTCTCTGGGCACCCCAGGCCACAGCTGGGGATGAGCCTGCTGAAGTCGCAGTTCCTGCTTTCCCGGGGGCTCGGGCGCCCACTTGCACAGGGGCGGCCTTGGCAGATGCAGTGGTATTGGTTTTCTTTGGGCAGGTTTTGGTCTGAGGAGCTTTCAGAGCTGGTTTTGCCTGAGGGGACACAAAGAGAGGCTGGAGAAGGTTCCTGAACTCAGTCTCCAGTTGGCTCTCAGGTGGATTCCCACTGCTGTTCTGCCCCACCAGCCAGAACCCACGCTCTGCCTGAGGGAGCACAGCTCCCGTGGCGCTGATTATGGTGTGACAGATCAGGCCATGTGGCAGCCTTCTTCCCCAGGCCTCACCTGAGCTGCAGTCACGGCTGCTGGTGCCTTCTCACTGTCTGATGACTCCTCGCTGCTCTCTGAGTCTTCTGTGGGCTTTTCAGCCTTGACCTGGATGGCTACAGGCCCTGCCTCCTGAGGGGGCACTGGGGCAGCCCCCCTTCCCTTGGCAGGACCTGAGGCAGGTTTAGCCTGGAGGATTTTCCCCAAGGACTTTTCCTGGAGTGAGATACACAGGATCAGGACGGGGAGCCCAGAGTGTGTACAGATATTAAGAGACCAAGGGTCGGGTGCAGTGGCTCAGGCCTGTAACCCTAGCACTTTGGGAGGCGAGGTGGGCCGATCATGATATCAAGAGATTGAGACCATCCTGGCCAACATGGTGAAACCCCGTCTCTACTACAAAATAAAAAAATTAGCTGGGCTAGGTGGTGGGAGCCTGTAGTCCCAGCTACTCTCGGGAGGCTGAGGCAGGAGAACTGCTTGAACCTGGGAGGCGGAGGTTGCAGTAAGTCGAGATGGCGCCACTGCTCTCCAGCCTGGCAACAGAGCAACACTCTTGTCTCAAAAAGACCAAGATGGCAGAGTCCAAGTGTGAGGCTGGGAGGCCCACAGGTGGCATCACTCTGAGGGGAGAAAAGAGCCTTACAGAAAGGGGCCTCACCTGAGCTGGGGCCACAGCTCTGGGCACCTCTCCATCATCACTGTCTGATGACTCCTCACTGCTGCTCTCTGAGTCCTCCTCCCTCTTCCCCACCTTCCCAGGTGGCACTGGGCCGGCGCCTTTCCCCAAGGGCCCCGTGCCCACGGTGGAGGCAGGTCTCACCTGGGGGTTTTTCCCCAAGGGCTTCACCTGGAAGGCACACAGGACAAGATCAGGGAGGGAGTCCAGAAGGAGAAAGTGAGTGAAGACCCAGGTGCGATGAGGGGAAATGAAGCCAGCTGCACAAGGCTCTAGGTTCAGAGAGGAAAAGGCAAGCCTTCAGGGGGCCTTTCCGAAGGGCACAGGCCGTGCAGGGCAGCTTCCAGCCTCACCTGAGCTGTGCTCATGGCTGCAGGTGCCTCCTCGTCACTGTCCGACTCCTCACTGCTGCTCCCAGAGTCCTCCTCCCGCTTCGCCGCCTGGGCCTGGGCGGCTGCAGGCCCTGTCTTCCGAGGAGGTGTTGGGGCAGGCCCTGTCTTCCCAGGGGGCGTCGGGGCAGCCCCTTTCCTGGGGGACTCCTTGGCAGGGGCCAAGGCAGCTCTGACCTGGGGGGTCTTCCCTGAAGGCTTCGCCTGGAGGGAGAATCAGGATGAGGGGAGAGAGCCTGGAGGGTGGATGTGTGGGGAGACAGGAGCAGGATGTAGCAAAGGTGGCCACACTCATGCAGGTGCTGGGGCCCAGGCAGGTGGCTGCTCTCCATCCCTCCCCCCACCTCACCTGAGCAGGCGCCTCCTCTTCACTGTCTGACTCCTCGCTGCTGCTCTCCGAGTCCTCCTCCCGCTTCACCGCCTGGGCCTTGGCAGCTGCAGGCCCCATCTTCCCAGGAGGCGCTGGAGCAGCTCCTTTCCTGGGGGACTCCTTGGCAGGGGCTGAGGCAGCCTTGACCTGAGGGGTTTTTGCTGAGGCCTTCACATGGAGAAACAAGGGAACACAGCTCAGAGGACAAACGTGTGAGGAGACACAGGAAGGACACTAGGTACAGAAGACGAGATAGGGCACATGTTGCCACAGTGAGGGGAGTACGTGGCTGGAGTCTGAGGCGTGCCTGAACGGGAGAAAAGGTCCCGAGAAGGCCTTCTGGGGAGGGGCCTGGCGGCATGGGGTCTCCCTCCTCCTCACCTGCAGCAGGACCTTGGCAGCTGACGTCTCCTCCTCACTGTCAGATGACTCCTCGCTGCTGCTCTCTGAGTCCTCCTCCGGCTTCCCTGCCTTGGCCTGGGGGGCTGTAGGCCCTGCCTTCCCAGGGGGTGCTGGGGCAGCCACTTTCCCAGGGGTCCCCTTGGGAAGGGCAGAGGCAGTTCTGACCTGGGTGATTTTCTCAGAGGCCTTTACCTAGTGAAAAAAGAAGTTTGTTCCCTTGCTTGTGAAAATTCTCTGGTGATGTCTTCAGGATAAAGTCCAGAGACCTTAAAGGCTCCTAAGACCCTCCTGTTTCTGTCCCCACTCCCACCTTGACTGACACTTCGGCCACACTGGCCTCCTGGTTTCTCAAAAATTAATTAGCTCCACACTCTCTCACCGCTGGAACCTTCATGCCCCCTGTTCCATTTCACTTGGCCACTGCCTCCTTAGCCTCTGGCTCCCTAAGAGACACACTTCCTCAACATGGTTCTCCCTGATGCCCCTGGGCTGCCCCAGCACATTGGTTTGTTACAACCTGTCCCCTACTGGGTTCCCACTGGCCAGAGAGCTCTGAAGGCATACGCACTGGCTTGTCGGGAGCATCATCTAACTGGGCTGTGGGGAGGGGGTGTGCAAAGGCCTAGGGAAGCATGGGAGGAATGGAGAGGCTGTCTGAAAATGGGGATGGGACTGAGGAGGCCCTTGCTGGACTTCATGCATGTGGACAGCAGCAGAACCCCTGGAAAGCCCATCATCAGCCTCATGGGGCAAGGTTTCCACCCATGCCCCCCCTTCCTCTGTGGGCTCTGTACTGCCTTTGGGCTTTGGTAGGGTGGCTGCAGGCCCTGGGTGCTCAGCCCTGGGCCAACAACCCCAGAAAACAGCAGCTCTGATCGAAGAACCTTCCCATGTAGAAAGTGCAGGCTGCTCCAGACAGGCCTTGCTTGGCTAGCTCTTTTTTAAATTTTTGAGCCAACATGAAGAAGGATTTTACATAAAAGTTCACATTTATGGCCAGGTGCAGTGGCTAATACCTGTAATCTCAGTACCTGGGGAGGCCAAGGTGGGAGGACTGCTTGAGCCCACAGCCTGTGAAACCCTGTCTACACACACACACAAGTTGGGTTGGGTGTGGACGTGTGTGCCTATATTCCCAGCCACTCAGGAGAGAAGCTGCAGTGAGCTATGATTGCCGCCACTGCATTCTAGCTTGGGCAAGAGAGTGAGACTCTGTCTCAAAAAAAGAATTCACATTTGTGTTCCTTCTCAAAGATGGATACCCTTGCAACACTTGGTAGCCCCCAGGCACTGCAAAGCTGACTGAGCCGAGGAGTCAAAGCTCCCTGTAGATAGGGTGGAAACATCAACTTGTCCCAATTCCTAGTCCTACTGCCACCTCAGGGCCTTGGCACTTGCTGCCTGGATTGACTTTCCTAAGAGTGCTTCCTCCTTCGGGTCTTCACTGAGACGCCTTCTCCCGAGGCCAGCCCTGAGCACTGTTTTAAGTTGCCATTCCTATGTCTCCCAGCCCGTTTTCCTCTTTACCATTTACCAGCAGCTAACACAGGGACCTACTTATCTACTGCATGCTTCCGCCTTGTCCTGCTCCAGGCATGAGGTTGGGTAGGTGACCCTCACTCTTCCTCCTTCCTGCTCTGACTTCCATTGCTTTCACTTGCCCTTGGGATACACCCAGAGCCTTGAGGCTGCAACCCTGCCCACTACCCAACGGACAGCTCCCAGAACAGGAAGGGAACTGGATTCCCTTTAGCCAATGTGGTATTTGCATGCTCAGGGTCTAATTTGTCCTGAGAAGCCAGAGGACCAGGCAATCAAAACTTCTCAAGTCCCTCACAGCAGGACTGGCTGGGACAAGGACAGCAGCCCATCTACTAGTCAGAGAAACTGAGGCAAAGTTGGTCACAGACAAAGTAGAGTACAGGACTGCCCTGCAGGAAGCAGGCTGTTCTTGCTCTTCAACTTCACACGACCACCCTCCCTCTCCCCAACTCCAGTGGCAGAGGTGCTCATGGGAGAGCACTCAGGCTGCTGGGGGACCCACAGGACCCTCCAAGACGCAGCCCTCCTCTGGGGCTCACCTGGCTTG
This sequence comes from Saimiri boliviensis, assembly GCF_048565385.1. NCBI lineage: Eukaryota > Metazoa > Chordata > Mammalia > Primates > Cebidae > Saimiri > Saimiri boliviensis. Next base: position 159,848,814 of record NC_133449.1, read on the forward strand.
GTGTCCTTGCAGGGGCCTCCTCCTCGCTTTCAGACCCCTCCTCACTACTCTCTGACTCCTCTTCCGGCTTCTTGGCCCTCCTGGATGGGGGCAAGGCCCCTTCTCTGACTTGGGGTGTCACATCCCCCACCTTTCCAAGGGCTAGGACTGCCTTTCTTGCTGGAGATTCCTTGGTAGAAACTGAGGCTTTGACCTGGGCTGGTTTTACTGAGGGTTTCCCCTGGAAGAGGAGGATATTAGAAAATGAATGATAGAATAACTGTTTCCCCTAAGCTTTTATATCAGGTGCTTCAACAGTTGATAAAGCTCTTTCCTAACGTCACAGGATTTTTAAGCAACTCCCTGAGACAGTTATTAGCTTTAGACCCATTTTCCAGAAAAGTACAAGAAGCTTAAAGAGGTAAAATCACTCATGATCAGTATGAAGGGGCAGAGCACCCACTGGAACCCCGGACTGTCTGACTTTGGGACAGATCTCGAAACCATTATGAATGTCTCCCAGCTGGCACACACAGGTCTCAGCCTAAGAGAGGGGCCACCTCTCTCAATCAGGAGAGCTCATCCTGTCTGCCCTTAAACTCAAGTATCTGATTATAGTACCCATCCTGAGAGCCAGGAGTTCAAGATGTGAACACCACCCCTGCCCCTGGCTTGCTGGACACCTTGGGCAAATTCCTTCATTCTGTGAGATCTTTCCTAGACTGCCACAATTCACACATTTCCTAGGCAATCAGTGCCCTACTTCCATCTCCAAAATCCATCAGACCCCTTGCGGCCCTGGGTTTCTGGGGCATCTGCTACTGGAGCTCTGCATAGCTTTCAGCCCATTGAGGTTGCGTGTTTATGGAGGGCTGGGAGTGGTCTCCTTTCCTTTGGCAAGGCCAGGGGTGTCCTTATGGCTGAAGGTATCTAGGGCCCAAAGGTGAGGATGAAAGATGGAGGGAGGCCCTTGGCCAGGCCTGGAGTAGATGGGATGAGCTTCAGCCTTCACAGGGTTACTGGGCAGGCAGCACAGTAAAGTAAAAAGTTCCCTGGGCCCAGAACAGTTCATCCCTGACTCTTGCTGGTTCTCCCTCTAAAACATCTTTCTAACTGTGGATACCCTGGTACACAATAAAAAGTAACCTGGGGGAATTTTTCCAGGTCAAAGTTCACAGACCCAAGAGTCCTGCCCAAGTGTAGCCAAGTGTCTAGGCCTGGCATTCACCAGTAGGCCCAGAACCCTCTCAGCAGCTGCAGCCCTAGCCATACCACATGATAGCCACACGGTTGCCCCGGGCCCTGCTCTTGCCCCACTTCCTGTCTGGAATGCCCTACCTCCTCCATACTCCTTCCCAGTAAAGCCCACTGTGTTTTGAGGCCCTGCTCCAGGACACCTCTGCCAGGAGGCCTTGTCTAGTTTCACAGGCAGGAGAGTGTCCCTCTCCCACCCCTGGGGCTGTTCTCACACTCAGAGTGCAGCAAGTAGCACCAGGCTCCTCTCCCTGCCCCTCCTGGCTATAGCCCAGGTGTCCCCAAACTTTTTACACAAGGGGCCAGTTCACTGTCCTCAGACCGTTGGAGGGCCGCCACATACTGTGCTCCTCTCACTGACCACCCATGAAAGAGGTGCCCCTTCCTGAAGTGCGGCGGGGGGCCGGATAAATGGCCTCAGGGGGCCTCAGTTTGGGGACGCCTGCGTAGCCTTTCCAGCTCCCGGTCACCCTGCCATAGTTGCTGAACTGATTTAGGCCCACTGGTCTCTGAAGCCCTAGCCAGGTTCCTGGGAGGGTTAGAGTCTGGGAGAGGGTAACCTCTAGGGATGGGTGGCAATTACCTCCACATCTGTCTCATCGCTGGAGCTGGAGGTGTCCTCGCTGGAGCTGTCGGCCTGGCCCGCTGACACCATCCCTGAGAGATGGACATGGAGGGGACTGAGGGACTCCCTTTCCAGCCTCACCTTCCCCTCCCCAGCCCCTCCCTGCAAACCAGCTGCTCATCAAAGCCAGGTACTGAGCGCTCCCCCCTCACATACACTGTGAAGCCCCCTTCTGAAGTGGGTACCATCATGATTCCTATGTTCCCACACATCTCTGAAGCCCAGGAAAGGGCTGCGAGGGGACCCAACAAACATACACCAGCACCTGACGGTCTGTGGGTCCTCCATCCACCATCATGACCACTGATGCAGGCTGGAGAGATGTCTACTCTACACAGGAAATGGAAGCAAACCCAGGCCTTTCAGTTTAGTCTCTGAGTTGCCAATGGCCCCTGTAACTCACCAGGGAGTCATAAAGCAGAAAATGCTTCAACCACTAGGTGGGCTGTTCAGCCTGAGGGCAGGTCCCTTAGCTGACCCTCCCTCATCTAGGGCAAGGGAAAATGAACCTGGCTGTCATGGAGACAAACCTTTGAATTCCAGAAATGTCCCAGAACTCAACAAAGCGATGCCTAGGCCTGCCTTACCAGCCCAAGCTCTGGGGACTTGGTTCCTAGAGGTGGGGGCTTCTTACCAGGCTTGGCAGCAGCTCCAAAAGCCGGGATGCTGACCTCTTCCTTGGTTTCAGAGACCAACTTAGTATTTGCTGAGGGCTCTACTGACTTCCTGGGAGACTTCCCAGAGAGAAGGTGGGCCACCATCTTCCCAGTGGCAGGGTGTGGCATGGAGTTCCCAGTCTTGCTGGCTTTCTCTGTCTCTGCCTACAGAGAACAAGAGTGGCAGACACAACTGGTATGGCATGGTGAACGAAGAGCACAGGCCACTTCCATCTGAGCCCTATCCTACCACTTCCTAGCTATATGAGTTTGGGTAAACTACCCCTTAAATCTGTTTCCTCATCTTTAAAGTGAGGCTCACACGTGTAATCCAAGCACTTTGGAGGCCAAGGCGGGCGGATCACCTGAGGTCGGGAGTTCAAGACCAGCCTGACCAACATGGTAAAACCCTGTCTTAAAAAAATAAAAATAAAAATAAATAAATAAATAAAGTGAGGCTAAGAACAGTACCTCCTCTCGCCAGAGGTGTTGAGAGAACAGAATCACAGTTCTTGGGACATGGTAGTTATTTACTAACTGTTGAGTAGCAGTTTGTTGATCTTACCATTATTTCATATTACTTTGCGATCCTGTTGCTAATGCTCCAGGCAATTGCAGAGGCACAATTCTTTATACATGTATGTCTCTAACTCTGCTTTCTGGATTATTAGAAAATGGCATCCTGTTTTCTGTGCAGTTTCTAGTTTGGAAAATGCTTTTAGAGTTTCAGAATCACAGGTGTCTTGAGCACTACAGTGCCTCCACACCTAGCACAGTGCCTGGAAAGTAACAGCTATTAGTCAAGCTCTGTTGAGTGAAAGGTGAATCCAGGGTTGAAAGAGGAAAGAAATTGCCTATCCTAGATGTAGAATGTGCTCAGCGGCCCACGGCAGCAGGCATCAGCCTCATCTTATAGAAAAGTAAACTGAGGCCCAGAGAGGTGAAGGGACTCACTAAGATCCCACAACTGGGGACACAGGTTGAGATCTGAATCCAGGTAGGGCAATTACTCAAGCCCTGTCCTTCTCTGACACAGGAGACTATCCCCTACCAGGCACTTTAAATCCCATAGGCAACAGCTTAAAAGGCAGTCCCACTCACCTTGGCTTTCTCTTTCATGCTTGATGTCAAGTCCGCCCCCATGACTGAGGAGTTGGTAGATGGTGGTCTTGGGGCTGCAAGAAACAAATATCTGCTAAAGGAGCCAGATGAGCTTTTCTCATCTCTGAATGGCAAACAGGTTTCATCTCACCTAACAATTCAATTGGTATTGGCTGCCTGGTGCTGGCATGAGGATCTGACGCTAAGCCCAGACTTGTGGGAATGAGCGCTGTGATGCATCAGCCAGGTCTACCAGGAGCAAGAGAGAAGAGGATGGTAACATGAAGCTACGTGTCTGCATCCCTGATGGATTCCCAACTCCCCTGCAGCATGAGATGTTGAGACCCCTGGAAGGAAAAGGACTGACTAGAAGACACTGCACACTGCAGTGGGTACCATTCACACAGACTACCACACTGTAGCCCTGAAAGCTGCTCAGGAAGGCAGCCAGCCCCAGGTCCACAGAGAAAGTTGCCTGGAATTCAAATGGCTTCTTAGTGGAGAGGTAACTGAACCATGCCACCTGGGCCTTGTTACATATTGACATTCACTGATTCTCAGTGCTTTTATACCAGGGTATTATCTCCTTAAATCTTAGATTTCTTATTGTTAAGGAGGATGTTGCTGAGATGAATAGCATGATCTAATTCTTTTCCTGGCACTTCACTCCATCTCTCTCTTTTTATAATTATGGAAAATTTTAAAAACATTCATAAGTAGACAGGAAGAACCAGGCAGCTCCAACCATTAGCAACTTCTCATCTCTTCTATTATCTAATCCATCCTTCCCCAAAGCATTATTTTGAAGAAAATGCCTGATATCCTATCATGTTGCCCAAATACTTCAGCATGTTTCTCTCAATGAGGACTCTTTTTTTTTTTTTTCTCCTTTTTGAGACAGGGTCTTGCTCTGCTGCCCAGGCTGGAGTACAGTGGCACATTCATAGCTCACTGCAACCTCCAATGCCTGGGCTCACATGCTCCTCCTACCTCAGCCTCTCAAATAGCTGGGACTACCACTGCATGCCCCCATGCCAGCTAATTTTCTTATTTTTCACAGAGACGAAGTCTCACCATTTTGCCTAAGATGCCAATGAGGACTCTTCTTTTTTTTTGAGACACTCTTGGTCTGTCGCCCAGGCTGGAGTGCAGTGGCATGGTCATGGCTCACTGCAGCCTTGACTTCCTTGCCTCAAGTAATCCTCCTACCTCAGGCCTCCCACGCAGCTGAAACTACAGGTGCATGCCGCCATGCCTGGCTAATCTTTAATTTTTTTTGTAGAGACAGGGTTTTGCTATGTTGCCCAGGCTGGTCTCTAACTCCTGGGCTCAAGTGATCCTTCCACCTTGGCCTCCCAAAGTGCTGAGATTACAGGGTTGAGCCACCAGGCCCACCCCAATGGGGACTTTCTAAAAAATATAATTACGGCCAGGTGCGCTGGGCTCACACCTGTAATTCCAGCACTTTGGGAGGCCAAGGCGGGTTGATCATGAGGTGAGGAGATTGAGACCATCCTGGCCAAATGGTGAAACCCAGGCTCTACTAAAAATACAAAAAAATTAGTTGGGCATGGTGGTGCACGCCTGTAGTCCTAGCTACTCGGGAGGCTGAGGCAGGAGAATTGCTTGAACCCAGGAGGCAGATATTGCAATGAGCCAAGATTGCGCCACTGCTATAGCCTGGGTGACAGTGTGAGACTCCGTCTAAAAAATATATATATAAAATATATATAAAAAATATATATATAACATATATATATAAAATTACGTACTCAGGAGGCTGAGGCAGGAGGACCACTTGAGGGCAGGAGTTCAAGGTCAGCCTAGGCAACACAGCAAGACCTTATCTCAAAAAAAGAAAGAAAGAAAAAAGCCCCAAACAAAAAAAAGTGTAATTACAGTTCCATTATCACAGCTTATAAAATTGATTAATACCAAATAGCCAATCAGTACGATGTTTTACCATTTCTGTTTCAAGCAGCATGCAGGTCTGTATATATGCATGTATGAATACATGTCTGAATGACCACAGAGGCAAAGGAGGAAGTTTTAAAGGCTACCTACCAGGAGATGCACTTAGGAATGATGGGAGCAGGGTAGGAGAACAAGAAAACGTTCATTTTTCTTATATATGCTCTTGAACAGCTCAAAGTAAACTCGTTTTGCATTTATAATATAAAATTAAGCTATATATATATATATATATATATATATATATATCCAGGGCGTGGTGGCTCACGCCTCCCAGCACTTTGGGAGGCCAACGTGGGTGGATCACCTGAGGTCAGGAGTTTGCCAACATCATGAAACCCCATCTCTTCTTTAAAAAAAACAAAAAAAAAAAAAACAAAAACCCACAAAATTAGCCAGACATAGTGGTACATGCCTGTAGTCCCAGCTACTCGGGAGGCTGAGGCAGGAGAATCACTTGAACCTAGGAGGTGGAGGTTGCTCTGAGTTAACATCGTGCCACTGCACGCCAGTCTGGGTGACAAAAGTAAAACTCCATCTCAAAAAAATAATAATAAAATATATATCCAGTATGATCTCAAACATCTTTACAAGTCGGCTTAGGAAGCTGGGTATGGTGGTATGTGCATGTAATTCCAGCTACTCAAGAGGCTAAGGCAGGAGGACTGCTTGAGCTCAGGAAATGAAGACCAGTCTGAGCAACATGACGAGACCTCATCTTGAAAAATAAAAAATAAATATTAAGAGATTTGTCTTCAACGTAAGCAAAAAAAGATAATACAATGCACAGGAGACACAGCAATTCCTCTGTAGAGTTATGGCTGCTGTTGGGGAAAGCACAAGGAGCCCTGGGAACTGGGGGGAAGAAGGGGCTGTAAAGCTTTGACTGAGTTACTCCTGCAAATGGTGTAAAACCAGTGCCCAGTACAGCCTTCCAGTACTAATGGGTACAATCCGAAAAGAACACCAAGATCAGCAATTCCTGAAGCATCCCACAGGCCACACAGAAAAGGTGTCCACTAGCTGCCTTCTGAAACCCCTACAGCACTACTTCTGAACATGTGTCTTCTTTCCAGCTAGTAAGAATCACCTGGGAGCCTGTAACAGGGCAGCTCCCGGGCCCCACTGTATGTACACCAAATGAAACTGAAGGGGCCATCTGGTTGTTTTGGTTCGGCCTTGCATCCCTAGAGCCTGGAGATACAATGCCTGGCACAGAGGAAGGGCTGAAATAAATACTGTAATAGACACATGGTGCCCTCCCAACCTTCTTCCCAAGATCTTTTAGGTCTTCTAGTGATAAGAGAAGAAGCTGGAGGTAGATTCTACCCTAGAACAATCAATATTCCATAGCCTGTTCCCAAAGCTGCAAGGCTCTTACTGGCTTTGGTGGTTTCAGCTTCTGCCTCCTCTTCCTCTTCCGAGCTCTCTGAGGTGCTAATGGGGTCCGACACACGGGTCTTCTTAGCTTGTAGTGCCGCATCTTCCTCTGCCTTCCGCTTCCGGCCAAGCTCTGAGGTTCTGCAGGGCAAGGTTGACTGTCTATACCAACTGGGAGACAGAATAGCTCCACAAGATTTGACTACACAGACCTTCCCGCATCCTTCTAGCTCTTAATGGCAACGTGCATGGAATGTAAACTGGTGAAAACACCGTATAGACAATTTTGTACTCCGCATTTTCACTCAATTCACAAAGTGCTTTTACAATTCTTGATTAGTCTTTAAAATAATCAGGAATGCTGGATAATGTTATACAACAGCTGCAGCAGCTACCAGTCTCTGTGATAGGAACTGACCCATGCAGGCACCTCACAGAACCACCCAGGCGCTTCCTCCTGCAGAACGTGCTGTGTGTGCTGTGCCTTCTGGGAAGACTGCCCACATCCTTGTCCTTCATGTCTCAACTTCAATGTAACCTCCCCAGAGAGGTCCTCGATGACTGCCTCCCCCGCCCCCGCCCCCCGCCAAGGCACGCTCTGCCCTGTCATCCTGTTTCGTTTTCTTCAGAGCTTTTCTCTATCTCCTATTATTTTACTTACTTCCTAGACTCCTCTCCTACACAGAAAGACCCAGGGACGGGGGCAAATGACAGCTCACTACAGCATCCTCAGTGTCTAGCAAAGGTCTCAAAAACTACACAACTAAGTGACTTGCTCAGGGCAAAGAAAGTCTGGGCATGGGTAGGATACGCACCTAGATGGCTGAGCCCCTGGACTTGCAAGTGTCACCCCCATTGACCCCCATCCCAGGGAGTCACTGTCTAGGCCTCAGGTTTCCCAGCTGCAATGGACACTGTTCTGTCATAGCTTGGGATATGCTGCTTGGGTTCCTTGTTCCCAGGAAAGCCACTTGTCAGGATTCACATGTTAAAAACAGGTTTCGTTTTAACATGTATCAATTTATTCTGCCTCTTTTCCCCCAAGAAAAATGTTGAGCATGGAATTTTTCTCTGGTTTGTTCCCAGCTACACCAAGAATATTGCCTAGGTTGTAGCAGGTGCTCAATAAATACTGAGGCAGGAGGGAAAGTCTCCAATCAGTAGTTTTAGTACTTTATATAGACCACTGTGTCTAACCCTCATAATGCAATGAGATCATTGCTATCATTATTTCCATTTTATAGATGAAGACACAGACTCACAGAGGCCAAGAAACCCACTCAAGGCTATACAGCTAGTTGCTGGATTTGAACTCTGCCAGGAGTTGCGCGGCTAGGCTGCTTCAGTGAGCTGTTCTGTACATCCAGTTTTTTTTTGTTTTTTTTTTTTTGTTTTTGAGACGGAGTTTCGCTCTTGTTACCCAGGCTGGAGTGCAATGGCCCGATCTCGGCTCACCGCAACCTCCGCCTCCTAGGTTCAGGCAATTCTCCTGCCTCAGCCTCCTGAGTAGCTGGGATTACAGGCACGTGCCACCATGCCCAGCTAATTTTTTATATTTTTAGTAGAGACAGGGTTTCACCATGTTGACCAGGATGGTCTTGATCTCTTGACCTCGTGATCCACCCGCCTCGGCCTCCCAAAGTGCTGGGATTACAGGCTTGAACCACCGCGCCCGGCCACATCCAGTTTTTTGTGGTGGGTGTGAGGTCCTTGTCCCACTCAGCACCCCTCACCCATAGAAGGGGCCAGTGGCGGGGAAGGGTGTACAGAACAGCTCACTGAAGCAGTTTTTTGGGGAAGGGAAGTACTATGAGTAACGCCCACACACCTGGGCAAGTCAGAGAGGCCCTGTGCTCTAAGCCCTCCTCAGCAGCAGAAGACAGCCAAGAACTGAGGGCTGGAAGGGTTTTCAATGATCTTAGCTCTCTACTAGAGGCTGTAATCCCTTCCACACCATTCCTGCCTTTGTTTACACACCTCTAATGGCAGGGAGCTCACCACCTCCACTGTAGCCTACCTCATTTTTAGACAGCTCTGATGATCAAGTCCTTATATTCAGAAGCTGAAACCTGTCTTCCTAAAGCAGGTCCATTTGGGGCCCACTTCTATCTCCAGGGCCTCAGAGAATGCACTATTCTTGGTCCTCAAAGGTGTGCAGCGGTCCCTCACATCCCTCACCTGCCTCCTTTTCATCTAAGGCAATTCTATACTCTGTGCCATTCCTCATGGGATATATCTTCACATCCTTCACTCCCTTATTCAGCTGCGGTCAGGCCAGTGCCCGAAGAGAACACAATTACTCTGTCCATTTTTGAGCCATTCCTCTGTTGACACATCCTTGGATGAGTCCCCCATCCTTGAAGAGAACTTAAGTTTTACATGTTTAAAAGGCATCTCACACTCAACATGTCATTGAAATTTTTCCCCCCAAACTGGTTTCCCTTCAAGCTCTATGCATGGGTACATAAGCCAGACATGAAGTCAATCAGATACTTCCTCTCCCATCCATCCATGGGCCCTGGTTTCATCCCTGTGACTCTTGGAATCCACTGTCTACCCTGTTACCCCTGTCTCAAGCCCCATCAGTTCTTGCCTGGATGACGGTGTCCGACTAGTCTCACCATAGTGCAGAGCAGTCACCTGACTTTCTCACCCTGCCATGGCCCCAGCTGCTCTTGGGTAAAGACAAAATTCCTCACCATGGATAACCAGGCCTCACATGGCTATCCATGCGATAATCTAGCCTCACCTGTACTGTCCACCAGCCACAGGACTCAGCATTAGCAATTTCCGCTGGCAAGTACCTACTGCATAGTACCTACGGCATAGCTCACTCTCCCAATTCCTGCAGCTCTCAAGTCAAAGATCATCTCAGGGAAGCTTCCCGTGGACCTCCAAATGAAGCCAGGCTTACCCATTTATGTGGCTGTGGCAACAGGTTCTTCTCTCTTGTAATCCTTACAACTACTGTAATTTTACATTTATTTGTTTCCTTCTTTGGCTCATGCCTACCTTCTTGACTACAACGTCAGCTACAGGAAAGAAGGAACCATGTCTGTCTCACTTGTGACAATATATGCATACTAAGTAAGAACAGGACTTGGCTTTCAGGCGGTAATCAATAAATGCTGATCAACTGAATAAACAAGCTGGTTAGAAGCTCTTGTTCTTAAAATATCACAGCTCTCAATGTCCCCTCTCACTACCAGATATCCCCATCCATGTGCTGTGACTGGCTTTCTGGAGGCAACAATGGTGTCCACGGTGAGCTTTGGGGACAGATCTTAGACCAGACAGGTATCCCAGCTTATTCCACAGATTTGCTTGGGTGTCCCTACGCCACCCTGTCGGCCCCACCACTTACTGTTGCCAGTGTGTATAGATGTCCAGAAGGGTTACGGGCTGAGCCAGGAAACACTTCTGCAGAGAGGTAAAGAGAAAGCCACAATTAACCCCCAGCACAGTACGGGTCCTCCTTGGCCCAGCTCTCCCCAACCTCATGACTTGCACAGATAGGTGGTTCAGAAGAGGGTCTTTTCGGCTGGGCATGGTGGCTTATACCTGTAATCCTAGCACTTTGGGAGGATGAGGCAGGAAGATCACTTGAGCCCAGGAGTTCAAGACCAGTCTGGGCAACATAACGAGACTGTCTCATGTTAAAAAAAATTAGCTGGGAATGGTGGCATGCACTGGTGGTCCCAGCTACTCAGGAGGCTGAGGTGGGAGGATCACTTGAGCCCAGGATATCGAGACTGCATTAAGCCATGCTTGCGCCACTGCACTCAAGCCTGGGCGACAGAGCAAGACCCTTTCTTTAAAAAAAAAAAAAAAAAAAAGAAGAAGGTCTTTTTGCCCTGGGAAGTATATCTGCTTGGCACTGCCAGTTTCGTCCAAATCCTTCCAGAGAAAAGGACAAGCAATTCCAGCTAAAACTTTTTAGGACAACATGGTGAGAGGCCCCTTTGAGAGGCTAGAGTTGGAATGTTCCAAGCTAGCATTTATTCAGCCCCCAGCCTCTCTGGCACTATCAGTGCCCAGAGGCCACGAGACAGGGTTTTTCCCACCCTTGACCTTTAAAAAGGCTTTCAAAGACTTGGCCAGCCAATCTTTCCAAAGCATGAACCATAGCCCAGATACCTGAGGCATCCAGGTGGCATGATCACAGTCCACTAGTCTGCTGGAAAAAGACTGGGCCCAAAACGTACCAGTCCCTTGGAGGAAGCAGAGGGAACCAGGTGGAATCCAGGACTTTGGGGCAGAGGCTAGAGAGCCCACTGTCTCTGTAAATGTCAAGAAGCCAGGATATCAAGTACTCCAAAAAGGCCAGGCAATGTGGGGCACAGGTGGAGAGTGTCTGGAAGCTGGGCAGAGTAGCCAAGAGGGAGCAGCACGTGGAGTGAGGCAGAGCTCCTCTGTTAACTAATCCTCTGACTGACTCCAAGTACTCACCCCCTCCTTTCCTTCAGGTCTCTGTCCAAATGACATCTTCTCAACAAGGCTTCCCTGACTACCTTACTTATAATTGAACTCTGACATCCTTTATATCCCTTGCCTGCCTTATTTTTATAGCGAGCACCAACCATCACTATATATACTATATCATTAACTTATTAAACTTTTTCTATTTGTCACCTGTCTGCTCCTACTAGAATGTGTGCTCCATGAGGGCAGGATATCTTTGCTCCAGTGAAGACTAGTACTATCTCTTTTTCCCCTTATCCGTGAAGTGGTATAACCATAGTGCAAAGAGCAAATGAGGTTCAGAGCTAACTGGGAAAAGCATAGAAAACGCCTTAGCATCCCTCACCCTGTACTCCCTCCAGGAGGTTCTAATAGCAAGCATTAGGAACAGAGCCTAAACTACAAGGTAAAGTGATTTGACTACTCAGGATACCATCTCATCAGCTCAAAACTCTCCATTGGTTTACCACTGCTCTTCCAAGGAAGATCAATCTGCCCACCAGACCACTCCAGCCAGCCCCCTGCCTCCATCTCTCCAGGGGCATCTGGCCCTTGTACTCCACACTTCAGCCACTATGGACTTTTTTTTTTTTTTTTTTTTTGAGATGGAGTCTCGTTCTGTTGCCCAGGCTGGAGTGCAGTGGCTCAATTTCAGCTCACTGCAACCTCCACCTCCTGGGTTCAAGTGAGTCTCCTGCCTCAGCCTCCCAAGTAACTGGGACTACAGGTGCGCACCACCACACCCTGCTAAATTTTGTATTTTTAGTAAAGATGGGTTTCACCATGTTGGTCAGGCTGGTCTCAAACTCCTGGCCTCAAATGATCCGTCTATCTCAGCCTCCCAAAGTGTTGGGATTACAGGCATGAGCCACAGCACCTGGCCTGCTATGGACTCGAAAAAAATTATTTTTGAGACAGGGTCTTGCTGTTGCCCAGGCTGGAGTGCAGTGGCACAATCATGACTTATACTGCTCATACTGTATCCTCAAACTCCCAGGCTCAAGAGAGTGGACTTTCTCGAGGCCAGTATGTACACAAGTTCCCTCCCTCCACAGGGCATTTACACCTCAGCCTGGAATATTCACCTCCCTTCCTTCAGTTCTCAGATCAACTGCCACTTACTTGCTTTGAAAGGCAGTCCTGACCAGGGCATTCTGCCACCCGTCTCATCTTTTTTTTTTTTTTTTTTTTTTTTTTTTGAGACGGAGTCTCACTCTATCGCCCAGGAGTGCAGTGGCACGATCTCGGCTCATTGCAACCTCTGCCTCCTGGGTTCAAGCAATTCTTGTGCCTGAGCCACTAAGTCTAGCTAATTTTAGTATTTTTAGTAGAGACAGTGTTTCACCTTGTTGGCCAGGCTGGTCTCAAACTTCTGATCTCAGGTGATCCGCCTGCCTCGGTCTCCCTAAGTGCTGGGATTACAGGCGTGAGCCACCGTGCACAGCCCATCCCTCTCATTCTTAACACTTAATGTAGTGCTAAGCATATAGTCACTTGTGTTTCTTTGATTTTTCTACCCTACTAGAGTGTAAGCTCCAGGAGGGCTGGAAGGCGGTGCTCAGCATCTCCCAGGAAGCACCCTGAGTACTTGACTAACAGCTGAATCAATCAATCAAGTAAGAAATGACTGTACCACGAGTTCGAGTCCCAAAGCTGTCCGTCTCAGTACAGACAATCGCTAAGGGCCTGAGTTCCAGCTCAACTAAGGGGCTGTGGGATACCTTCTCGAGGCGCGCCCCCAAGGGGCTGGTCGCAATCCACCTCGCGGCAACCTCCTCGCCCCAGGGGGGCCGTGCTGAGCGTAGCCACGTGGCGATAGACTCAGGAAACTTAAAACAGCCGCTACCAGAAAGGGCGTGGAGGTAAGGGACGCGGGAATTACAAAGTGCGGCCCCTGCGAGCACATGTTCCGGCCCGCCCACTGCACAGATGAGGAAAGTGAGGCCCAGGGGAAGTGAAGTCGCAGTGGCGAGGCAGAGGTTGCGGCTCCTCCGGTACCCGTGGCCCGCGCCGCTGAGCACGGCGGGACCCGGCTCTGGGTGCCCGCCGGGCCGCCTGAGGGCGGGGCGCGGGCCGCTGATCTCCACATCCTACACGCGGCCCTCGCACACGGCCCACGAACGCTTACCTGGCCGCTCTGCTCCTTCACTTCTCGCGCCGCGCGCACATAGCCGGCCCGCAGCAGATGGTGGTAGATAAGGGGAAGTAGCTCCCGCCGCTTCCTGGCCTCGGCCATGCCCGCGACCCCCGGCCTGCCGGCTACCTGCACGCCCCTCTTTAGTCCCCGCCCGCCACTTCCCTCGCGCCCTTAGACCTCGCGCGCCCCACTTCCGGCTCCTTGTTCGCCCCGGCCGCGCGGCACGTCGGGAAACGTAGTCCCCTCTCCTGGAGTGGCCGGCCCCGCCCCTCAACGCGAAAGGGGCGGGGTTTAGCGTGCAACATGACCACCCATTGGCGCTGAGTGGGCGGGGCTAGAGAGGGACCCGACCCCGGAGCCGGCCGGGTTATGGATGATGACTCTTTTAATCCTTCCGGCTGGCTCCTTGAAGAGATTTATCTTCCTTGTTCCAATTCTCTGAAGGCTGCGTTTTATTCATCTCTGAACGCCCTAATCTGGATCTTTCTCTAGACATGAACTTCGAACTGCCATTACTCTCTCATTTATCCATTTAACACATTTTTTGGTACCCATGAACCAGACGCTAGTTGTCAGTTTATTCATTCATTGACTAATTGAACAAATCTGTAGTAAGCCCGGTAACTTGGGCTAGCACCCGGCTAGGCTAGGGGGATTCAAACGATGCACAATACATGGCAGATGCCCTCAAGGCTCACAGAGAGGACTGTCTGTAACTAAGCAGCTATAGTTCACTATCTGGTGTGCCTTGTCAGGGACAGATGCAGCCTATGGGCACCCCAAGGAGGGGCACCTAACCCCAAAGAGATATCTAAGCTGAGGCATAAAGACAGAGCAGAAACTGCTGGGTGCAAAGGAAACGACTGGCAGAGGGCACTGCATGAGTCTAGGCATGAGAAAACACCCTGCTATTGCCCAGGAACCCCAAACCCAGAACCCAGTCTGTGTTGCTGGGCTATCGAGGTAGGGTGGGGTGGGGTAGAGAAAACAAATGAGAGCCCATAAGGATGAAGAAGTAGACAAGGCCTACAACACCCCCACCCCCAGCAGAGTTTGGGACTTTGCTCTGGGGGCGTTAGTCTGACTGGCTTTTCAAAGGTTGACCTTGTTTTGTGTTTTTAAAAATTGTTAAGCCGGGAGCGGTGGCTCACGCCTGTAATCCCAGCCTTTGTCCCAAAGGCCGAGGTGGGTGGGTCACGAGGTCAGGAGTTCTAAACCAGCCTGATCAACAAGGTGAAACTCATTCTCTACTAAAAATACAAAAAAATTAGCTGGGTGTGGTAGTGCACGCCTGTAATCACAGCTACTCAAGAAGCTGAGGCAGGAGAATCACTTGAACCCGGGAGGTGGAGGTCACAGTGAGCCGAGATTGCACCAGTGCACTCCAGCCTGGGCGACAGAGCAAGACTCCATCTCAAAAAAAAAAAAAAAAAAAAAAAAAAAAAAATATATATATATATATATATATATATATACACACATATATATTGCTAAGATCAAAGCACATACTATTAATACTAAATGTGAGGCTGTTATAGTTGTTGGGGGAAGGTGGGTGGCAGGGAAAAGATGAGGTAGGCTGAAGAATATGAGAGTCAGCTGTTCTTAATTTCATGGCCCCATTGAGAATCTGATGGCAGTATGTTTCTTTCTGGAGCGGGAGTTCCTAACCCTAGAAGGTCCAGGTATGTGCTTATCTTTGTCCTAAACTTGGATGGAAAATGTTATCTGCCTATACACATTCACATTTTCTATTTTCTTGAGCAAATATTTATTGAGCACCTACTATTGGGGATGGAACAATCTCTACTCCTGTAGAGCTTGCAGTCTAATGGAGAAGACACACGCTAAACTAATAGTCATACAATACAGTGTTCCGAACAGCGAGTAAGTGAAGGAAGGAAAATAATAGTGTTTTGTTATGGAATAATATAATGTTTAAAAGCTGCACCGGAGTCACACTGCCTGGGTTCAAATTCTGGCTTTGCCTCACACACTAGGTGATCTTGGACAAGTTACATAACTTCTCTGTGACTCAGTTTCTTTATCCATATGATGGAGATAATTATAATTTCTATCTCATGGTGTTGTCATAAGGAGTAAATGAATTCTCAGCAGAAATGCTTAGAAGAGCTCTGAACAATAGCACTCTGTGTGCGTGTGTGTGTGTGTGCTATTATTGTGAAAGCATTTAACAGGAAGGAGGAATCTATTTTTTTCTTGGGAGTTAGGGAAGGATTCCCTGAGAAATTGATGGTTATGAGAAAACCAGAACTATGTGTACGGGAGGGCCGGGGAGAAGAAACCTGAGCAGACGGAAGAACCTGGGCAAAGGGCCTGAAGCAGAAGATACAGCTGAGAGAAGAGACAAGGAAAGGCCTCTGTAGCAGAGCCCAGAGGGAGAGCAGGGGGGCTGGGGAGTGTAGAAGGTGAGCAGAGGGCAGACTCCATGTGAAGGACTGGCCACATCAAGGGTTTTTTTCTCTATCCTAAGAGCCGTTGGAAGCCACTGATGGTGTAAGCCCAAGAGATACAGGATGAAATCTGAATTTTACTGTAACCTGTGTGCCTGCCCAGTGGACAGTGGAGTGTGTCTGGTGGGTATGAGTAGCTGTGGGAAGACAGGTCAGGGTTAGGAGTGCAGGCAGGCATCCAGGGAGAAGACAGTGTTGGGGGAGGGTGTGGTGCTGGTGGCGGTGGAAGGTCCCCAGAGTTAATCAGGAACTAAAGTTGTCACAGAGGTGTGTCGGAATGGGAGGGGAGGAAGAGGCAGTGTCAGAAGGGACCTTGAGATTTCCGTGCAAACAAGTAGGCAGTATCTTTCCCTGAGATAGAAAAAACTGGAAGAGGACTGAGACAGTGGGGTGGTTTGAGTGAGGAGAGGAGGATGTGGATGGAGAAGTGAAAGTATATGTTCTACATTAGACATCTTGAGCTTGAAATGCCTTATGGTCACCACGTGCAGGTAATGAGAAGGTTCTTGGAAACCTGGGTTTGGATGCAGCGTGGAGGTCTGGGCTGGAGATGAAGATGAGAAGCTGTCGATAGAGAGAGATGATAATTGTGGCTGTGGATGAGAAGCTTGCTCAGGGAGAATGTGGAAAGAGAAGAGAGACGGCCCAGGATGAAGTTTTGAGGTACACTTACAGATTAGGGCTGTGTGCCAAAGGATCTGCCTGCGAAGACTGCACAGGAGCGACTGGACAGGTTGGAGAAAGCCCAGGAGAGTGGGCTTATGGAAGGAGGCCAAGGGAAACATTTTAGGAAGCTGAGAAGACTAGGTGGGGGGATGCTCTGAGAGGTCAGATAGGAGGAGGGTACAGCCCTGGGCTTTGGTTTATTGCCAGGTGTGGCGATTGTTGGGGCCTTAGGGAGGACTATTTAGTTTGGTGTGATGTAGGGGTCAGATGGGAGTGATCTGATGAGTGCAGGAGGGATGAGGGAAGCAGTGGGTCTTCCGCGAATTTTTTGTGTAAAGAGGATGAGAAAGATAAGTGATAGGGCCAGTATGTATGTCAGGAGAGGTGTATTTTAAGGCACAGAGACCTGAGATTTGTTTAAAAGTGAATGGCAGATCCAGGAGAGAGAGATTAATCAAGAGTGTAAGAAATAGAGGAGCTAATCAGCGAGTAATGTTCCCTCAAGCATGTGTGAGGGTCTGGGATCTGGCACGTGGGTGGGGAGGTTGGTCTTGGGGAGGAGGAGGGATGAGTTCTCTAGAACCCAAAAGCAGGAACAAAGAGAGGATGGGTGCAGATGTAGATGTAGGTTTGTAGTGGGATGTTAAG
Organism: Saimiri boliviensis; assembly: GCF_048565385.1. Lineage (NCBI taxonomy): Eukaryota > Metazoa > Chordata > Mammalia > Primates > Cebidae > Saimiri > Saimiri boliviensis. The sequence goes on from NC_133449.1 coordinate 159,866,166, forward strand.
GGAGATTTCATTTTGAGCTTCTATTTTTTTCTGCAAAGTGGGAGGCAAGGTCTTCTGCTGAGAATGAGGAAGAGGTGGTGAGGAGTTTGAAAGAAGGAGAATGATCATTCAGAGAGTTGAGAAGCAACTTGCCCACAAAATCCCCGCTTGCCTGATAGTCTCGGCTCCCCGGTTGATGTTGGTGGTCCTTAGCGTATGCGGGTCTCGTCCTGTCCTGCCGAGGACAGGAATTGTTCCATTCCTCCATCAGGCTCCCCTACCCAGCTGCAGGCTGGAGGTGTGCACATAGTGGGATTTATCTAGGCCTAGGGCTTGGCCAGATGGGTAGGGAAAAAGGGCACAGGGGTCTCAAGTGTTGGCAAAGAGATGCTAAATTTCTGGGTCCTGGGATCTAGGCTGGGTAGTGAGGGAAGCAAGGCAGATGGGGTAAGTCTTCAGGGAGCGAGTGGAAACCTTCATGGGCCAGGCCTTATGAGGTTGGGAGCCCTGAGATCAGAGAGGGCTGGCAGCTGGAACTGGTGCTGATGCCCAGGTTTCTGCTTGGGTGGCTGAATGGACGATGAATAAACATGATGTGCATACAAACCATGGTAAGATCTAAGACTTTTTCCCACCAACACCTCCAGGAACCAGTTTTCATTTCCTTGAGGGGATCGAGGCCCCACCTGAGAACGCGTGTCTTAGGAGAATGTAAACTGCCTGGAAGCAGCCTTACCTTTGCCTTGCTGGTTGTATTATTTCCGGCATTCTGCACAGCGCCTGCATACAGCAAGCATTTAATAAGTATTGGCGAGTGCGTGAGTGGTTACAGAGCTCTGCTGAAGAAGAAGGGAGGGCAGGGCAGGCCAGGTGCTCACAGAGTCTAGGCTTGGGGGCAGGAATGAGGAAGGCTTCTGGAAAGAAGGAGGGAGGGAACTGGATTGTGCATCCTTGGCTGACCCTGGAAGAAATGCAGAACTGGAATTAAATTAAAGAAGGAAAACAACACCACACCAGCGTGGTCTAATACCTTCTGTCTGGCAACAGGTTGTTTGGTTTTGTTTTGCTCCCAATAAAATTCATTGTCAGTACTCGCGCTTTGTCCTTGGCTCCTGGGAGGCTGCCTCTTCTGTGGACAATTTCTTTATTTCCCTCATTTTCCAAATCATACCCTTCACTGAATTGCCTCAGGGCCCAAGCACAAAATGAGAACATTAAACTGATAAAATATAACATGGCAACAATTAAGACAGCAGCAAACAAAACAGTGCATTAAAAAAAAAAAAAAAAAAAAAAAAAAAAAAGGCCTCAGAGTATTTCTCTACCAGTAGGAGAAAATGTCTTTGTCAGTGGTAGAAGCCAGATGCCCCCAGATCACCGAACTTCGAGTGCCCTTTGGACAAGCAGCATGCTTTAGTCACCTTGGGTTCCCATGCAGGGCACGGTGAGGTCACTCAGGAAATGAAGGAAGGAAGAATGAACAAGAGAAGGAAGCTCGGCAGGTGGGGCACTCTACTTGTCTCTCCCAGCAGGAATGGTCTGGCACAGAGGTGGGAGGTAGCAGTGATACAGGGGAAAGGCTGCTGGGTCTCTCTCCTCTGTTACTGTCAGGAGTTAGGCCCTTTTCACCTGGCTCAGCTGTGTGACCTTGGGCCAGTCTCTTGCCCTCTCTGGTCCTCAGCATTACCTTCTGTTAAATGAAGCTATTGAACAAAGGTCCAGTAGTGGAACTCTCAAGAGATGGGCGACCGGGCGCGGTGGCTCACGCCTGTAATCCCAGCACTTTGGGAGGCCGAGGCTGGTGGATCACGAGGTCAAGAGATCGAGACCATCCTGGTCAACATGGTGAAACCCCGTCTCTACTAAAAATACAAAAATTAGCTGGGCATGGTGGCGTGTGCCTGTAATCCCAGCTACTCAGGAGGCTGAGGCAGGAGAATTGCCTGAACCCAGGAGGCGGAGGTTGCGGTGAGCCGAGATCGTGCCATTGCACTCCAGCCTGGATAACAAGAGAGAAACTCCGTCTCAAAAAAAAAAAAAAAAAAAAAAAAAGAGAGATAGGCACATCTGGGAAGGGTGCCCTTCGCCCTAGCTCCCTGCATCCTTCATAAGAATAGGTTTTCCCTGGCCCAAGTCATTTTGGCCAATGGATTTCCCAAGGCTTCCTTCCCTTTCATGAGATGACAATTTGTTTCTTTCTTTTTTCTTCAATCTCATAGGAGCTTTTAAAGGTTTACAAGTTGTTACTAAAGTAACAAGTTAAACAATTCAGAGATATATTAAGACAAAGTCAATCATTTTTCCCTCCCTCTTAGCCATTCCCAGCCCACTTCTCCACACTCCAGCCTCTTCTTTCCCGATCAGACAAGAGTCTGGTATTCGATCCCTTCACATCATTTCTCTGCCCAGACAAACACAGACATCCTTCATATGGTTTAGTCCGTCCCCCTTCTCCTTTTCCTTTTTCGTTTCTCTTTGCTTTTCTTTCTTTTTTATTTTTATTACTTTTTTTTTTTGAGATGGAGTCTCACTCGGTCACCCAGGCTGGAGTGCAGTGGCATGATCTTGACTCACTACAACCTCCGCCTGCCGGGTTCAAGCGATTCTCCTGCCTCAGCCTCCTGAACAGTTGGGATTACAGGCCCATGCCACCACACCCAGCTAACTTTTGTATTTTTAGTAGAGACAATGTTTCACCATGTTGGCCAGGCTGGTCTTGAACTCCTGGTCTCAAGTGAGCCACCGGCCTCAGCCTCCCAAAGTGCTGGAATTATAAGTGTGAGCCACCTCACCTGACTTCTTTGCTACTTTTCTTACAAAAGGGAATCATATGAAACACTTAACTCTGCAGCCCTTTTTTTACCTAATGATAAGGCAGAGCTGTTTCTCCAGCCACTGGGATCTGCCACACCCTTTTGAGTAATAGTCATGGCTATCATTTGTAGAGTGTGTGTATTGAGCTGGAGCTGTGCTTCCAGGCTCCAACATTAACCAATCGAAACCTCGCAACATCCAACAAAACATGTCAAATGGTTGTAGATGAGGAAACTGAGGATCAAGACAGGCTCCAGCTGCCAGGGGCCTCAAAACCAGTGCCCCGTTAGGGCCATCAACAGACAGAGATGGGAGATGATATAATATAGGTTATTCACCACAGGTGTTTAGGCTAAAACAGTAATGTTGCTCTAAACATCCTGGTAAATAGACCCTTGCAGACTGGAGCTTTAATTCTGTATAATGTAATTGAAAGCGGACCAGAGGGGATACATGTGTTTTATTTTAATAGCTAAAGTCCAATTAACTGCCAAAAGGGTTGTAGCAATTCATAGCCTCATCAGCATAATGTCTTATTTTTGTGGTTTTATTTCTCAGAGCTAGAAGGGTCCTTGGAGAGCATCTAGCCCAGCTCTCTCCTCTTGCTGATAAGGAAACAGGCCCAGTGACAGGAAGGGACTCAACAAGGACCCCAGCAGGCTAGAGGCAGGGGGAGGTTCTTGTCCACCTTTCCTGGGCCACTGCCCCATCCTCTTCCCTCTGGCTGCCCCTGCCTTGGCTGTCTCTCCTCTCCTGTCCACTCTCTACGCTGCGCTTGGAATCACATCACTACCCTGCTCATTACATCTCCCCTAGCTTAAGCGATGACCACAGACTCAAGTCACAGCTTCTTCATAGGCATTCAAAGCCCATCCCAGTCTTTTCCCTGGTGTGTCTCCTATCATCCAAACCAGCCACTAAATCTTGAGTACTGTCTGTCCTCAGAACATCTCACTCCCTTCATGCCATTTGGACAGAGCTGCCTTTTGCTCTTCAAAGCTTGACTGTTTCCTATTCATCTTTCAAAGCCAAGTGCAAAGGCTGCCTCTGCAATGGTGCCTTCCCTGACTGTCCAGCCTTCCAACCCTGGGCAGTCAGTTATCTGTGTTCTGCAGCAAGGTGCCCTGCCTCCACCCTTCCTGGCTGCTTCCTCCAGGAGGTCATGTGTTGCAGAAGAACCAGCCGGGAGGGGGCAGTGCACAACCAAAGAACGGCCCCTCAAAAGGTCAAGGTCACCAGGGCGCCTGGGGCCTGCCCAGCTGGACATCTGTGGATATCAGGTTCCACCCCAGGGGCAGGACCTCTGGTGAGCTCCACCCCTCCATGGGCCTCGGTGTGCATCTCTGTGCAACGGCAGGGTTGGACGAGCTCAGTGTTTCTCAAAGCGTGGTGATGCACAGTGACTTCAAGAGATAAGATGGACATTTTAAAATGGAAATCATTATGTATTTATTTTAATGTGTATTAGACAAAAAATAACTAGCACATCAAACCTGTTATTTCGCAGATATTATTGCTAAGAATGGGGCTAAAGTAGGCATTCAAGTAAAAAACAGTGAGTCAATGTAAAAGAAAGTACCAATTAAATAATATACAGGTGGTAAGACAGCAGTGAATGGCTGCAATCTGGAGAACGTTTGTCCGCTTTTGTTGCTCTAGAATGCTGTGATTTGCAGACTCCTGCCTTTGGTAGGGGTGGAGACAGGGAGAAGGAGCTGGCCCAGGGCTGGGAGGCTGAGCCTTGGGCAGAGGGTCAGGAATTCAGCAGATGGGCCATGTGCCCCTGCCCTCCCAGACCCTCCTCTACCTGTGGAGGGTACAATGCTGACTCCCCCTCCTGCCTTCTTTCTCAGCTTCCCTGCGGTTACTAAGGAGTGGGAGGCTGAAAGGGGCCTCATTCTGGAAGCTCATCTGCTCCCTCATTCTCACCCAGCACCCTGCTTGGCATAAACTATTCAGGGTGATGATTAACAAGGATGCAGGAAGGCACTGGGGGTGGGGAGAGAAAATAGGCGATGTGGACAGAGTTTGCTCACATACCTGAATCTCCAATCTGCCACGACTGTCTAATGATTCCCAGGCTTAGCTGTGCATTGGAATCATCCTCCTAGTCAATGGAAATACAATTCCAAGGACTCACCTCAAGCAACATCTGGTTTGGGACCCCCACATCTGGGCTTCTAAAATCTCTCTAGTGAATTCTGAGGCTTTGAGGTTTCAAACCACACACCTCCCTCGATGTACCTGTGGAGACTACTCAGAGAGGTTGTGTTACTTACTCAAAGTCACCCAGCAGTTGTCCTGACTCCCAGCTCAGTTTTTCTGAGTGTCCCTTGTTAAGCCTAGTCCATGGTTAGCAAAGACAACTCCACTGACAAAAGTGGTAGTGTTTCTTTGAGTCTCCTTTCCTCTGGGCTTGTCAAGGACTTTCTACAGAAGAAAACAGGCTGTGTGAGCTACCATTTGCTGAGAAGGCCAGAGGGGTGGCAAGGGATGGTGGTGGGAGAGGGTGGAGGGAGATGTCAGTGGAGGGGGTGGCTGGGAGACGTGGCCTCCTCTCACAGTTGCCAGCCTGCCCAGTCAGCCTGCTGCGGGCAGGAGCTAGTTCACATGTATGCCACCAGCCCTTGGATTTTCCCATGGGATTCTTAAAGAAGAGAATTTGGGCCAATGAATGGGAAGTTAATTCCAGATGAAACTCTCAAACAGTGCTCAGTGACCTGAAAGACAATTGACCTTAGAGGAACTGCCCAGCTCCCTGATTTTTAAAATCTAAGATATTTGGCCTGTGAAAAATGCAGGGACATATACATACAGTTCCATGTTCTCATGATCTTGATTTCTTTCTTTCTTTCTTTCTTTCTTTCTTTCTTTCTTTCTTTCTTTCTTTCTTTCTTTCTTTCTTTCTTTCTTTCTTTTTGAGACAGAGTCTCACTCTGTTGCCCAGGCTGGAGTGCAATGGCATGATCTTGGCTCACTGCAACCTCTGCCTCCCAGGTTCAAGCGATTCTCCTGCCTCAGCCTCCCAAGGAGCTGGGATTACAGGTATGAGTCACCATGTCCGGCTAATTTTGTGTTTTTAGTAGAGATGGGGTTTCACCAGGTTAGCCAGGCAGTCTCGAACTTCTGACCTCTGGTGATCCAAACACCTCAGCTTCCCAGAGTGCTGAGATTACAGGCATGGAACCACCATGCTCCGCCTAGAGTTCTTTTCCTTAATTTTTTTTTTTTTAGAGGCAAGTGTTTTGTTCTGCTGTCTTCCTCCAGATTAACTGGGATTACAGGCACACACTACCATGCCCAGCTAATTTTTAGAAACTTTTTGTAGAAACAGGATCTTGCTTTGTTGTCCAGGCTAGTCTCGATCTCCTGGCTTCTAGTAATCCTCCTTCTGCCTTGGCCTCCTAAAATGCTGGGATAAAAGGTGTGAGCCACAGCGGCCGGCCTAGATTGTGAAATAAGACATTTCAAATAAATAAGAGTGTCTCCGTTCATTTTCCTTCCCTTTGCCCAGAGATAGTCACCAGCTCATTCCCTGAAGTTGGCATGAGTTGTTTCTAAACATGTTTATGTATATGCTATACAGGTATTCATTCATAAAACATGGAAAGCGTTGCTTTGTAGCTTTCAACTTTTTGTAAATGGCATAATATTGTGCATTGCCTTCTGCAACTTGCTTGTTTTCATTCAACATTGTGTTTGACATGCAGAGCACCAGTATACATATCTCCACTGTTCGATCCATTTCATTGTAGGCATGTACTATAGTTTATCAATCCATTCTCCTGTTGATGGGCAGTTGGGTGATGTCCAGTTTTCCACAATAAAAACCGCACTGCCGTGACCATACACGTGTGTGCCTTGCATATGCCTGGGGAGGAGTGGCCGGGTGTGTGAGCATCTTGGGGCTCCCTGCTGTATCTGAAAGGGTGAGTTTCTGTGGCTCCACATCCAGACTCAAGCTGGCAATAGTCAGACTTTGAAATGTTTGTCGCTCTGATGGGGGCCCAATGTCTCTCATTCTTGTTTTTAAGTTCTCTGTCTCTGATCAGTGGAGTTAAACAGTTTTCGTAATTGTGCTGGTGGTTTGGATTCTTTTCCTCCTCTGTGGATTGCCTCTTTACCCTCTGTCCGTGTTTCCATGGTGCTGTTTGTGTCTTTCTTATTGATTTGCAGGAGCTCTAATCCTGTGGTCTGCTGTGACTCTCTTTTGCCAGTGTGTGGATTGTTTTCACTTTATTTATGCAGCCTTGCGATGCACAAAGGCTTTAGGCTTGAATATAATGAACTGCATCAATGTCTTCCTCTACGGCTTGGGATTATGCAGTCCAAAGGAAGCTGAGGCCATTTCTTGGCTTGGCACCCTCCTCAGGAGGCTTTGATCTCAGGTGGAATGTTAGGAGCATGGGCTTTAGAGCAGGGCCCACTAGGGTTGAAATTCAGGCTGGGTGATTTACAGGCTGGCGAACTTGGGGTAAAAACATATTTTACCTCTGGGTTTCAGCTTCTTTACTTGTAAAATAAGGATGAGAACTATCTTGAGCTCTCAAGGATGCTATGAAGCTAGAGGGAGCAGGCCAGTGCACAGCGGGGCGTCTTGAAATCCCCCAGGGAGAGGGGGGATTCACTGAGAAAAGTCTCAGAAGACACTGTTCCCTGAGAGCTACCCAGTGTGGTTATCCTAATCTTGCCTGGCCTCAAGGGCTCAAAGCAATATCTCCAAATCTAACTTTGCATCTGCAAGTGGAGCTGGGTCTCTGGAGGAGCTGAGGCATGCGAGACATGAGACACCAGTCCCCTTCCTCTCCGTCCCACCCATGGCCCTGGGTTCTGAGCTGTTCCTGGGTCCATGGTTGATGACTCCGGAGGCAGGAACTTCCGGAAGTGGCATTTGTGATGTCTCCAGAAAACAAGATGACAGGGAATGTATCCCATGGCCTCCATACACCACGGCCACTCAAAGCTGCCCAGTCACCCTGGCAGCAGGGTTGGGAGGACATCTGCAGCCTCCAAGGAAAATATTTGTCTGGAGAAAGAAAAGGACACACGTGCCCATTCACTTTCACTCACTGTGACCACATGTCAGCCCACACAAGCAGGTCTCTTGAGGCCATGGCACGGGGGTACTCCATCACCTCTGAGCAGTTCATCCTGGGCACAGAATACACAGGAACAGGTTTGGGGGTAAGGTGGGCAGAGGTCTCTGGGACCAGCAGCCTCCTGGACAAAGCCACAGAGCCCATGGCCAATAGGGCTGGACGATGCCTCCTTCTTCCTTCCACTTACTGACCTCGAGTCACCCTACCATCACCACTTCTGAAGGGTCAGCCTGCTCACATGGCCAGAGCACTGGATGCCAGTGAAGAATGTAGTTCAAAATTGAAGACTATTTTTGGAGTAGGCGAGACATACTCATGATACAAACATGTAAAGGTATGCAAAGGGTACAGAGAAAAGGCCACCCACCCTCTGTTCCCCAGCTTCTCAGTTATCTTCCCAGGAGGAAGCAATATTACCAGAGCTGAGATATGACTGTGCATAAGCACATGCACACACACACGCACACACACACGCACACACACACACACACACGCACACCCGCACCCGCACGGACTCACGCACACGCGCGCGCACACACGCACGCACACGTTCACACACACGCATGCACACACGGACGCACACGCATGCACACACGTGCACACGCACACACACATGCACACGGACACGCACACACACGCGCGCACACACACACACAATATTGATGGTAGTACATTATATACACCAAGGTAAACTTTGCTTAATTTTTCACCCCAACCTCTCTCCCGCAAATTTAGGGCCTGGAACATAACAGGCGAGAGTAAATGCAGAACAGATGGATTCGTGGATGAGGTGGAGGAAGGATGAGCCACGTCCATCCAGGTGCAGGCTTTTTCTACTCTGTGTTTTGAGACTCATCCGTCCCTGGGAGGATCCCGCTCCTTTGGTATGTTGCTGCAGGTGGGCAAATTCAGGCCGTCTTGACCCTGGCACAGAGCCACAATGGGGGAACTAAGTGAACCAGGCGGCTGAACAGCTTAATTGTCATTTCCACCAGCAGATGGTTACCAGGGAAACTCAAAGAATGTTAGAACCGGGAGGGGTTTTCAGGCAATGTGGAGGCAGCATGATAGAATCTCAGAATGGGAAGGGGGACGGTTCCAACAAGTGCTTCAAGAGTTTAATTTTTAATTTTCATTTCAATGATAATCTAAAATAATTAAACATTTTAGCCGGGCACAGTGGCTCACGCCTGTAATCCTAGCACTTTGGGAGCCTGTGGTGGACGAATTGCCTGAGCTCAGGAGTTCGAGACCAGCCTGGGTAACACGGTGAAAGCCCATCTCTACTAAAATACAAAAAATTAGTTGGGCATGGCAACATGCACCTGTAATCCCAGCTATTCAGGAGGCTGACACAGAAGAATTGCTTGAACTTGGGAGGTAGAGGCTGTAGTGAGCCGAGATCGCACCACTGCACTCCAGCCTGGGAGACAGAGCGAGACTCCATCTCTTAAAAAAAAAAAATTTTTTTTAGGCCAGGCGGGGTGCCTCACACATGTAATCCCAGGACTTTGGGGAGGCTGAGGTGGTGGGTCACCTGAGGTTGAGGTCAGGAATTCAAGACCAGCCTGACTAACATGATGAAACCTGCCTCAAATAAAATACAAAATTAGCCAGCTGTAGTGGTGGGCGCCTGTAATCCCAGCTACTTGGGAGGCTGGGGCAGGAGAATTGCTCCAACCCGGGAGGCAGAAGTTGCAGTGAGCAGAGGTCACATCATTGCACTCCAGCCTGGGCAACAAGAGTGAAACTCGGTCTCAGAAAAAAGTTGTATTTATGGATCATTTAAGCATCTGCCTTATAACATTGTGTAGACATGTGATTTCAGTGCTGTGTTGATGCTTGTGTCTGTGATCACATTGATGCTGGGATCATCAATGATTTCACAGCCACCTGAATAAACTAAGATTTTGCTGTAGATTAAATTTCTTTGTCTTCAAACTCCTAAGATTTCTGGACATGTTCTTAGGGCCAGTGAGAATGGTTTTGGAGGCATCAGTATGTTACTCAAGTATGAGAAACCCTGGTGAGGACAAAAGGACCCCATGCAAGAGTTAGGAGCCTGGATTCAGCTCCTATCTCTGCCTCTTATGAGTTGGGTCACTTGGACTCTTCTGTCTCTTCTGCTTTAATTTCTCCTCCAATAAAATACGATCAAAATGCCTTCTTCACAGCATATTATGAACAAAAACTGCGATAGTGAAAGTTCTGACTTTATAAGCATCAAGAATTTCGTGTTATAAAGGAGGGAAGCAAGACCTAAGAGGTGAAAGGACTTTCCCGATATCAAACCATCATTGGCAGAGCTGGGCTGGGAGCTCGGGCTTCTAACCCTCCGTTGCCCTGGGCACATTGGCCACTAGCAGTAATGGTTCGACTAATTCTGGAAAGCGTAATAACATCTCAGGTGGGGCCTGTTGCTATTTGGGCAAATATGCTATCTTTATTTTTATTCATTAAGGAGATTAAATTAGGGAAGCCAAACAAATAAATAAGCACATTGAATTTCCCACAGCTATACCTCTCTTCCCGGAGCAAAAACAAACTCTTTCCTCAGGCAGAAGGTCAGACAGGGGGCATGTGGGGACAAAACACCCAGGCGCTACAGTGCCAGCCTCCTGGCTTTGCTGTTTTGCTGGGTTGAAGGGCCACTGAGCCAGGCGTGCGGGCTTCATGTCAGCACCCGGCTGCTCTGAGGAATGTGTTTCAGGGTTGGGGGCGCCCAGGGCAGGCTGAGAGATCCAGAAAGCAGGGACTGTGTCTGGCTACTGCTGTTCCTCCCAAGCTCAGCTCGGTGCCTTGCACATATGGGTGTGCAATCAATATTTAAAGAATAAGGTCAGGTGAGGTGGCTCACGCCTATAATCCTAGCACTTTGGGAGCCCAGGCAGGTGGATTGCCTGAGCTCAGGAGTTTGAGACCAGTCTGGGCAACATGTCGAAACCCATCTCTACTAAAAAGACAAAAAAAATTGGCCGGGCATAGTGGCGCATGCCTGTAATCCCAGTTACGCAGGAGGCTGAGGCAGGAGAATCGCTTTAACTCAGGAGGCAGACATTGCAATGAGCCAAGATCATGCTGCTGCACTCCAGCATAAGGGACAGAGCAAGACTCCAACTCAAAAAAAAAAAAAAAAAAAAAAAAAAATTAAGGAATCACAGAAGGAAGGAATGACTAGAGTTGCAGTGTTTGTGTTTAAATATTTGGAGTGGTCTCAGAGATGTATCTTACAAATCCAGGTTCAAAATCAGGAAATCAGGAAATCAGGAAACAAGGGCTCTCAGGGCAAAATGATCTGGTCTGGATTTCAGGAATCAGGGAGATAAGTGGGAAGTGAGGCCTAGTGCAGAGGCTGAAGTCAGTCACAACAGATTGATTGACTGCTTTGCTGGATCACAGTCTATTCACTGAGCATTTTCCTGTGTGTTGCAGGGGAATCCCAAGTGGAAAAAAGTCCCATACACCAAGATATGGTAATATGCCTGTAGTGGCGAAGAAGCGATTGGGCTTTGAAATCACACAGACATGAGCTCAAACCCTAGCTCTACAATAGATGACATCGGGCAAGTTACATTACTTCTCTATGTTTCATTTTCCTTACTTGGAAAATGGGATGAAGAATGCTAACTGCTACCTTGGATGGTAAATAAGACACAACCTAAGGCACAGAGTGTGCATGACCATCTGCCTGGGCCTGGATCCTACTGGAAAATGATCCCATCTTGGATCACGATGTCAGGAGTTCAAGATCACCCTGATCAACATAGTGAAACCCTGTCTCTACTAAAAATACAAAAATTAGTGAGGTGTGGTGGCAGCACCTGTAGTCCCAGCTAGTTGGGAGGCTGAGACAGGAGAATTGCTTGAACCTGGGAGGCAGAGGTTGTAGTGAGCTGAGACCCTGCCATCGCACTCCAGCCTGGGTAACAGAGTGAGACTCTGTCAAAAAAAAAAAAAAGGAAGGAAGGATGGAAGGAAAGGAGGGAGGGTGGGAGGGAGGGAGGGAAAAAAAGACAGACAGACAGAAAGAAAGAAAGAAAGAAAGAGAAAGAAAGAAGGGAAGGAAGGAAGGAAGGAAGGAAGGAAGGAAGGAAGGAAATGAGCCCATCTCTTCTGCCTGCCCTGAACCTGCAGGAGCTTCTCTAAGCTGACAGAAGGAAGCAGCTTGGATGGGCATCTCCCTTCCGTGGACCTGAGGTTATTTATATTTGTTTGGTTATTGTGGTGGTTGTGGTTACTGCTGTTTCTATTAACAACATTGATTCTATGAATAACCTTGTGCATTCCTCTTGGTGCACATGAGGAAGGGTTTCTCTAGGGTGGACACAATAACAATAAACAACCGGAGAGGCAGAGGCGAGGGCACTGAGCAATCAGAACGGATGCTGTGGAGCTGGAATGTGGTCCTGGGAGTAGTCGATGCGGTATTAACCTTTTAGTTGCTGGATTGTAGGGAGTTTGGGTGGGTACCTAAGAGAGACACTGGGAGCAGTTGGATCACAGGGAGTCACATGGTAAAAGAGTGGGGGAGACTTGAAATAGTAGCTATTTACCAACTGGCATGGAGGTATTTCAAGATTCTAACAACCTGTGTGGTCACAATGGTAAGCATGGGTGTGTATGTTCCTGGGAGTCTATGTTGCCTAGGAGTGGAACTGTGAGGCTGCAGGGAGTGATCGTTCAGCGTTACAAGATCATACTGGATGATTTTCCAAGTCACTGATTCCCATAGACATTCCTTCAAGCAGTGTATAAGCATCTAGTTGATCCACATCCTTGACAACACTTGGTATTGTCAGGGTCCTTAATTTCTTGCCAATCCAGCGGGTATAAAAGGATCTCATAATGGTCTCAATTTGCATCTCTCTGAATTCTAATGAAGTTGAACATCTTTTCATATGTTTATGGGCCTAGAGCTGTTTGCTTAAAAGTCCTGGGTCCTGTATGCATTAAATATGTGCAGTTTTTACATATAATCTACACCTTAATAAAGCCATTAAAACACACACACACACACACACACACACCCCAAAGGCCTATAATTTCATCCCTAATACTACGGCTAACAGTAGGTGCTCAATAACATTGAATTTTAAAAAAGCGGGGAGCCTGGTTCCCTCGTACCAGTGAACATTCCACTACATGCCTTGGACCGCAGCCAGGTAGGGTGGTAAGAGCACTGGACAGGGAGCCAGGATACCTGGGTTCTAGCCTCAGGTTGGCCACATCATTACTCTGTGGCCTTAGGCAAGGCGCATTGTGTTTTCTGACCCTCACATTTATAATTGGCCAAGTTGGGGAGAGGCTTAGTCTGCTCACAGGGAGAGCAGTTAAGGAATCAAGTGAGATCGTGAAAATGGATGTGTTTTGGGGACTCAAAAATCCTGCAGCAATCAGGGATTAGTGTTCCCTCTTTGAAGACAATTTAAGAAGGCTCTGGAGCCCAGGGGAGCAGGAGCAGCCAGCCAGCCTCCAGCAGGCAGACAGCATCAGCACCAAGGCTTAAACACACATCTTCTTCCTTTACACAGCCCTCATCTCCAGGTACGCGTCAAGCAGGGAAGGAACAAAACTCCATTAATTCCTGGCCTAAGTGTGCCTTAGGCTATCCTGAGGATCCATGGGAACCAAAACTTGTGCCAGCCTGCTGTAATATGAAGACAGTGATCCCTTGGCACCTGGTCCTTTCCTGGGAGACCCGACCCTGCAGGCTGTTGGACCCACAGGCAGCCACAAGCTTAGCTCCTTAGGCCAAGATGCAGCAATGTGGCCAAGCCATCAGGCCTAATATGTAGGCACATGGCTCTGTCCTCTGTTCCTCTGGCCCCACATGCCTCACTTGGTCAATGGCAGGAGTGTTAACGACAGAGGCATTTCTGAAAGCATGTGCTGTGGGACACTCCCCACTGTGGATGATGGTTAAGTGGGGGTGGAGGAGGCATGGATAGGGGAAGTTTCTGTGGTCAGATGGAAACATTGAGTAAAATTATTTATGCAGCTAATATTTACTGATTGTGTCAGATGCTGGGCTAGGCATTTAATAAACATTGTCCCTTGACTTTTTTTTTTTCTTCCTGAGATGGAGTTTTGCTCTGTTGCCCAGGCCGGAGTACAGTGGCTCATCACAACCTCCGCCTCCTGGGTTCAAGCCTTTCTCCTGCTTCAGCCTCCTGAGTAGCTGGGATTACAGGAGCATGCCACCACACCCAGCCAATTTTTGATTTTTAGTAAAGATGGGGTTTTGCCATGTTGGCCAGCCTGGTTTCGAACTCCTGATGTCAAGTGATCCAAAGTGCTGGGATTACGGGCATGTGGCTCTATGCTGGCCATTCCTTGACTTCTTATAGTAACCTTAGGAAGCAGGAACTATGACTGGCTCCATTTTACAGTTAAGGAAACAGGCTCTGCAAGGTTAATGATTTGTCCAAGGATCCCTCAACTGATAAGTGGCAGAGCCATGATTCAAACCTAGGCAGCCTGTCTCCAGATCTCTCATTCTTTACCAGGTTGAATGAACAGGACTTGCTGACTGGTCAGAGCATGGGGGCTTGGGGAAAGAGAGGGAAGCATTCATGTATCTTTCTTTGATTCAGCTCAGTGTCAGTGTCCTGGCAGCTGGTAGAGGCAAGCAAGAGAAGAAAAAGGCCCCATGTCTACCCTCCCAGAAAGAACTTCAGGTAACGAGGTAAGTTCAGACGAGCACGGAGGCACACCGAGGTGGGTTTTGGGAGACAAGTCTTTCTAGTGCGGTCTCTTCCAAGCCAAGACTTAAGGGACCATCAACCACAGGAAGATCTGGGGAAAGGGAGCATCAGGCAGAGAAAATGGCATGTGCAAAGGCCAGGAGGTAAGGGAGAGCATGTCAAATCACCTACTTAGCTGATTGAGGGGGCGGGGCATGGGAGGTGAGGCCAGATGTCAGAAGAGGCCTTAACTTTTTTTTTTTTTCTGAGACAGGGTAATGCTCTGTCACCCAGGCAGGAGTGCAGTGTCATGATCATAGCTTGCTAGATCCTAGAACTCCCAGGCTCAGGTGATTCTCCTACCTCAGCCTCCCAAGTAGCTGGAACTACAGGCATGCTCACCACACCCAGCTAACTTTTGTATTTTTGTAGAGATGGGGTCTTGTCATGTTGCTCAGGCTGGTCTCAAATTCCTGGGCTCAAGTGATCCACCCACCTCGGCCTCCCAAAGTGCTGAGATTACTTGTGTGAGTCACTGCGCTGGCCCAAGGCCTCACCTTTGAGGCTTCTAGATTGGCATGGAACAAAGGAGGGATGAGAATGTTGTGAAAGTACCAAGAACAGTGGAGCTGCTGGCTGAAACTGGAAACGTGAGCAGAGGAGCGAGTGAGGGGCGGAGGAGGTGGCAATAATGAGCTTGGCGTTGGCCCTGATTTTCAGGGGGTCTCTGCTAACGTCTGTCCCAGTGCTGATCTTCTGAATGTCCCTGGAAGGAAGGAACATCTCACTGTGGCCCCTCCACCCCCAAATATTCTGGGCAGGAAGGAGCAGGAACTGTTTTGTCAACGCAGCTTGCAATAAAGAGTCTCATTCAGAGAGGCAAACAGCTGCTTGACTATTAATAGGCAGGGCGGCAGCCACAGCCTGCTGGGAGGGCCTCCGCATGCAGTTCTGAAAAGGTGAATCGGTTCCTTCTGCCTGTCTGGGTTTTAGGTGCGTATTCCTCAGAAGGTCAGTCACCCCCAGTCGTTTCTCGGGGCAGCTTAGGAGCTATGTGGCCTGACCCTGATGGGATGCTGACTCCCCCTCAGACAGGAGGAGAGCAGGTCCAGAGTCCCCAGAGCTGACCAGAGCAGCAGGAATCCAGGGAGCTGGGGTTGGGGGTGATGTTTGGGTGGGGTCTCACAGCTGCACCTGTGGAAAATCAGGCACCCACCCTTAAGGGGATCATGAAAGATCAGAGTTGGGTGGCTGGAAGGGAAAGGGGTTAGTCGAGAAACAGGAGGACTGATGAGAGGAACTGGGGATAGAGAGGGTGGAGGTAGAGCCTGGGGTCAGGGAGAACCATGAGGCATCCCTGATCACGAGCCAGGCCAGGCCAAGGGGAGCCTGGGAGTCCAGAAGTGAGAGGGCGAGGCCTAGGCAAGGCCACAGTCTCCTTCCAACCACCACCATCATGACGCATGACCTCACTGTGGCCTGGCCAGCCAGATCGCCCTTCTGAATGGGCCTGCAGAGAGGGTGGCTGGGAGCGAGCTAACAGCAACCCGACGGGCGCCATGGGCCCCACTGAGGCCAAGTCTTGCTGTGCTAGAGGCCCCGTGGCTGCAGCCCAAGTGGGCGCGGGGCTCACAGGCTCCTGTTGTTACCCGCCACTCAGGTGGCTGCTTCAGGTGGTGGCCACTTCAAAGAAGCCTCATTTAAAGCAGAGCCTCGCCTCAAGTTTCCTAAGGGCCCTGTCCAGGCTAATGAGATCATTAAGAGGCTCCTTGTTAAACGGGTTTAAATAGAGTTTGCCTGTAAGGCCTCTGGCTGAGCCCTGCGCCGCGGCTGTATTTTATTTTATTTTTTTTTAATGTATGTGTATTTGTACCTGTGTCTGCACTTAACAGCGTGCTGGAAAGTGTAGGCTCTGGCCTCAGATGGCAGGGAATCCTGGCCCTAGCGCTTTCTGGTATTGTGACCTCTGGCCAGTTACCTAACCACTCCTTGGTGCCTCAGTTTCCCATCTGTAAAAGCAGACTAATAACGGGTGCTGAATTGTACTGCGGAACCTTCGGTGGCTCCCCATTGCCCTCGGGGAGGTGTCCAGGTTCCTCAGAATGGTTAGACTTCCAACGGCTTGCCCTTGGCCTCCTCAACAGGTCCATGCCTCACACCTGCCTCCGTGATCACATGGACCAATCCTCTTGGTCCAGCCTTCTGTGTGCTGTTCATATGCTCCTTCCTTTCGCCGTCCTTGGCCTCACCCGTCTCCTTCAGGTCTCAGCTGAAGTGCTCTTCCCGGGAAGCCTCTGCTGATGGGCTGCACTGGTTCCAATGTGTCCGCCATGACGGTGCCCGCCACGCTGTGCGGTCATGCGCTGCTATTCTTGGCTTTCTGTACTTGATGGTAAACTCCATGAGGGCAGGGACTATGCCCCACTCCTCACTGCATCCATAGGCCCCAGTGCTGCTTGTGACAATTTCAACAATTGTCTGCTTGTTTCAGCTGATTTTAAGATTAAGGCTCTGAGTCTCCTTCCATTAGCTGTTTCTTGAAGTCGCTCCCTTCTCACCTTCTCACTGGCCTTGACTTAGAGCCCCACTGTAGTGAAGCCTGTACCAGGAATGGGACACAGGAAGGCCCAGACCTAGGTGTCTACGCCCAGCCCATCTGGAAGCACATTACCATTTCCTTATCAACACCATCCATGCTCTCCAGCCTCCTGATATTCAGCCTATTGAGAGTTCCAGTGGAAGGCACAGCATTCCAAGTCTTTGTGATTTTCTTCCAGAGTTCCATGACATAGCAGGTGCCTAGACTGATCCATTTTATGATCCTGGTGGGCAGGAAGGTAAGGGAGGCCTACCGGGTGATACATAGCTTCCAGTGGGAAGTCTACAGGTTGTCTATCCAGCAGGGGTTGGGTTACAGTCATTACTGAGGGAGTAAAGCATTTTAAGTCAAAGGGTAGGAAAAGGGTAAAAATGGAAGGCAGAGTCAAAAAACAAAGGTTGGGGTCAGGGCAACCAAGAGAGAAACAGGGCCAACTTTGAGAAGCATGTGAAGGCTAGTGGTTCTGGGTCAAGCCTGTGAACAGAGCGAACTCCATATCTAACTTATGCTACATCTGGGCTAAATACACATCTCTCCAAAAAACCCGGAGCTCCTCAAGGGGCGGGACCATATACCCTATACCCTTCGTCTCTGTGTCCCCTTTATTACAGAATGAATCGCAACTCCTTTCAGGAAGTCAGTACTTAACGGAAGAGTTCTCTCCCCGAGGTGCTTGAAATTGATGATACTATACTGCTACTAATAAAAATAGATATCATTTGTTGAGCTCTTACCAGGTACCGGGCACTGTGTTAAATATTTTACATCCATCATCTCAAAGACCGTCAGATCCCCGAGAGCAGGAACCGAAATCTGCTTCGTCTCACCATTCTATCCCCAGGGCCTAGCACAAGCCTGACACATAGAAGATGTTAATAGATATTTATTGAATAAACAGGTAATCCTGCCTGTTATTCCTCTTTTACAGATAAAGAGCTGAATCTCAAACGGGCTAAGTAGCTAAGATTATTCAGCCAGTGGGATAAGGAAGCCAAGATTTGAACTCAGGCCCATCTGACCCCAGAGTCCATGGATTTAGCTCTGCTCTGCTGTCACTGCCATTATCTTGCCCTGGGAACCAGCATCATGGGCACTTGTTGGAAATGCAGAATCTCAGCTGCATCCCAGTCCTATTGAATCGGAATCCACATAGTAACAGGATGCTGGGTGACTCAGATATACATTAGAGTGGGAGAAGCTCTGACTCGGGAGGCATTCCAGGCCCACAGTCACTCAGGGGGTCTGTGTCATTGGCTCGATCAAACTACACTTTGCTATTGGGTCCTTTGTCCTTTGCTACGAGACTGCTGAATGCTGGAGGTGTTGGCCATAGCCTTTAAATCAACTGATTACCACCTCAGGATCAAAAGCATATTTTTATCTTTTAAATCTTGTTATATGTCCATCAGGTTTCTACTACCCCAAGCAACTCACTCATGAGAACGGAGGCAGGGTTTTCTAGCCAGTGGCCTTGCCTCTGAATGGGACCATCTCAGATGAGGTCTCATTCCCACAGGGGCCCTTCTTGATTCCTTGCCTGTCTGCGTCTAATTATGGAGGTTGTGGATTCTCAGCCTGGTCTCTTTTTGTTATGAAGAGATGATTTAATTTGTAAACAATTGCCCAGTGATTTAAGAGGCTCTGCTTGTTTATGTTTTGAAGCTTATGAGTTTGGTCTTCTGAAACAGCATAATAAATTGCTTCATCTATCAGAAAAAGCAGAGGCTTATTTCACTCAAGCATCCCTGTGCCCCCTTCTCTCTGATCAAGACCTCTCAGGTCCTGGGGCCATCAATCCCAAAGTGTCTCTAGCCTCTCCTACAAGCTTGTATGGTGCCCTTTTTCAAGAATTCAAGTTAGGGATTTGCTCCAGACTTGTCTGATTTCTGCTTATGGGCCTATCTAAATCAATAGTTCTTAACCTTGATTTAGAACTGAGATGGGCTCTGTGAGGTGAACTTGAAGGCCTGTGATCACCCAGCAATTGTATGTAAAATTTGGTGCATTTCCTATGGTGGGGTGAGGAGATGCCAATAATCCTCTTTATTTCAGCCGGGTGCGGTAGCTCACACCTGCAATTCAAGCACTTTGGAGGCCAAGGCGGGCGGATCACCTGAGGTCGGGAGTTCAAGATCAGCCTGACCAACATGGTGAAACCCCGTCTTAAAAAAAAAAAAAAAGAAAGAAAGAAAAGGAAAAAATAATTCTCTCAATTTCTCAGTGGTGTCTATTACTTCTAAGGGAACTTTCCTGCTTTTACTCGTCTCTCCTGCCTCTGAACTTTCAGGAGCTACATCTGTTTCTTTAATTGTATTCAAGTTGCTTAGGTTATATGTTTGCTAGACTGTAAGCTCTGTGCAAGTCAGGATGATAGCCGGTGCTATTCACACCAGAGCTTCCACCCTTTCAAGTGCAAAGCGCATTAGCCTCCTTGCGCCAACACACACCAAAGGAATTGTAATTTTGTGTATTATTTGTAGATAATGCTTGATGCATAGACTACTTCCCAGACCACTTAACAAAAATTCTAGTCCCTCCGCTCTGGGAATCTGTAGCTCACAGGTTAAGATGTTGATTATAGGTAAGAAGAAAGGAAACATCCTTAG
The DNA here is from genome assembly GCF_048565385.1 of Saimiri boliviensis. Classification (NCBI taxonomy): domain Eukaryota; kingdom Metazoa; phylum Chordata; class Mammalia; order Primates; family Cebidae; genus Saimiri; species Saimiri boliviensis. The sequence goes on from NC_133449.1 coordinate 159,885,946, forward strand.
ATATTAACAAATCTAACACTCCATTTTACAGATGAGGACACTAAAGCCTAGAGAAGGGAAGTGATTTGCCCAGGATCACACGAACAGTGCCTATCAGAGCTGGAGCTGGAAACCAAGTATTCGGACTCCTCTAATTCCATGTCTGTCCTTCATACTCTCTTTGTAGCTCCAGCTACACAGATATTCTCAAGTAGAAAAGTTAACTATCGGGTACTGTGCTTAATACCTGGGTGATGAAACTAATCTGTACAACAAACTCCCATGATGCAAGTTTACCTATGTAACAGTCACATGTATCCCCGAAATGAAAATAAAAGTTAAACAAAAAGAAGTGTTTGTGAAATCAATGCATGAATACTGGGAAGGGTGAAAAGCTATTTAAAAGCCTGAATATGCCTAAAGATTCGAAGTTTTTGGCTGGGCGTGATGGCTCACACCTGTAATCTCAGCACTTTGGGAAGCCAAGGTGGGTGGATCTCTTGAGGTCAGGAGTTCGAGACCAGCCTGGGCTAAATGGCAAAAGCACATTTCTACTAAAAATATAAAAACTAGCCAGGTGTGGTGGTGTGTGCTTATAATCCCAGCTACTTGGGAGGCTAAGGCACAAGAATTGCTTGAACCCAGGAGGTGAAGGTTGCAGTGAGCTGAGATTGCACCACTGCCCTCCAGCCTGGGTGACAGTGCGAGACTCTGTCTCAAAAAAAAAAAAAAAAAAAAAAAAAAGGCCGGGCGCGGTGGCTCAAGCCTGTAATCCCAGCACTTTGGGAGGCCGAGGCGGGTGGATCACGAGGTCAAGAGATCGAGACCATTCTGGTCAACATGGTGAAACCCCATCTCTCCTAAAAATACAAAAAAAAAATTAGCTGGGCATGGTGGCACGTGCCTGTAATCCCAGCTACTCGGGAGGCTGAGGCAGGAGAATTGCCTGAACCCAGGAGGCGGAGGTTGCGGTGAGCCGAGATCGCGCCATTGCACTCCAGCCTGGGTAACAAGAGCAAAACTCCGTCTCAAAAAAAAGAAAGAAAGAAAGAAAGAAAATTTTCTCTAGATAACTAAAATAAGTTAATGGAGCCTTGTTGTACTCTCTGCCCCCGGCCCCAGGCTCTGGCTGATGCTGCAGTTTGAGCCTGAAGGAAAAGAAAGAAGGAGGCTTCTCTCCTTGGAGCCTAAAGTCAAGGAGCATTAATTTGATTGCATTTGACTTCAACTTCAGTTTTCTAGTAAGAAGGCTTATCATACTGCCCAGTTCAAGCATATGTGTATTTATTTGATCATTATTTATTGAGCAACTTTATGCATTGAGCACTCTACAGATGTGAGGGTTAGTAAATTACACATAACCCCTGTCCTCTGGTTGCCAACAGTTTATGGGATAAGGGCTACACGCTGTACACATAGGCCATGGAGCCAACGGTCCCTATTCTCCTGATTCCAAGCATGACAGGGTCTTCATTGAGCAGTTTAGTTTAAGCAGCCACGGTCATTTCCTTTCCATGGTGTGCACTACTACATCTGCCATTCCCAACGCCAGGACTGGAAGGAGCTTGGAGGTCATGCAATTCAATCCCTTTATTTCACATGGGGAAACTGACGCCCATAGCAGCCAATCGGAGAGTCCGGGGCTGAGCCAGGACTATCACCTGGGTTTTGGAGGTGGGTTCTGAGGGCTGGATCAAGCCATGGGAAGAGAGGAGGACATTGTAGGGGAAGGCAAGAGCAAGAGCAAAGCCTGGAGGTGGGACTCTGCGTGGGGCGACGGGAGCAAGGGAAAGGCAGCCTTGGTTCCTGGTACGTTGTTCTCGAGTCAGACAAAGAAAGGCTGTCTTTGATGGGAGGCCGATGTCACTATCACAGAAGCCACCAGGCCAGCTTCAGAAACTGAGCTCAGTCCAAGGACTGATGCTGCCCGCAGGTACCAGGGTGCCTGGGAGGAAGGAAAAAGAAATATTGTTATCAAATATATGGAGTACTTCTGTGTACCAAAACGTTTCTGTATGTTGCCCCTGTCAATGAGAAAATTGTTGCTCATCTCACCCCTTCTCAAAGAATCGTGAGGACCAAATAATCACCACTGGTATCATGATAATAGCAGCAGTCATTTATTTGGGTGCAAACATGTGCTGAAGATAGAGTTGTGAGCCAGCAAGCATTCTTATACCCTACTCCTCACAGAGATAGTCAGAGCCAGTGTGTGCTCCCTGATTGTACAGTGAGGATACTGGCCTGCAGAGGAAAAGGGCCTTGTTCAAGGTCACACAGTGGGCCAGCAGCAGGTGGGATTAAAACCTGGGTTCTCCTGCCCACAGGTCACATCCTAGCCTGATACCACCCTGGCTCTGCAGCCAGACCCAGAGAGGATGAGTCCAGCCTTGAACCTCCACAGGTACACTGAGTTCTTCCAACAGGCTCTTCCTGCAGACCCCCACTCCTGACTCTGGGGGACAGCACCCCTAGATCTGTGTCTGCTCTGTCTGCGTCAAAAACAAAGGCATCACTTACAGGCCCAGCTGTCACCAGACCTGCACTAAAGCAAGGCATTTCAGTCCAGCAGGGGCCTGTCAGCAGCGCCAGAATCTCTGGTGTCTCTGTTAGTCTCCAGGTGATGGGCCTCGGGGGGGTTTCTGGTCTGCCTCTTCTTATCCAGGGGAAAAACAGCAGAGGGAAGCCTCAGGCCTAAATCTGAGGGACTGCTTTTGCAATAATGCAAAGCTCTTCCAAGCTCAAGGAGCAGAAACCAACTGAACTCTCTGGACAACGTTTGCGTGGCCTGAGAGGCAAGAGTTTAGGTTCTTTTACCAAGTAGCAGAACAAGGAGTTTTACACTAGGTAAACCTAGGGCGGGGACATGCCCCACAGTGAGCCTAGGTGGTGCCCAGGTACAGCACTGAGCAACATGGAACCGCTTCATGAGAAAGAGATGCAGAGTTCAGTTATATTTTCAATCCTTCTCATTATACCGTTTCAATTTGATGCTAACATGTCTTTAATACCTCTCTAAACCTTGCACGTGTGTGTGTGTGTGTGTGTGTGTGTGTGTGTGTGTGTATTAAAACTTTTTTTAAAGAGCAAGCCTTGGGCTTGGAGCCTTTGGCAAGCAAGAGTATCTAGTTAGAATTTAATAGCATTGTTTTTATTGTATTTATTTTTACTTTTAGCTCCTATTTATGGCAGGTGAGATTGGTTTTCCATTTGCAATAATGATATAAAGTTTCCATTTTAAAGACATTTATTTAAGTTAAAAAAGTGTCTATTTAAAGAAAAAATACTAAATGAATAATAATACAGGTGGTATGCAGACACAGTCTATGTGCTAAAGGTGGAACAGGAACGAGCGAAATCTGGGAAACTCTGACATATGCAATCATGGAATGAAAAAAGTCATCTACTCTGAGAATCAAAGACCATTGAATTTTAGAAACTGGGGCCTCTGGAATCCCAGAGCACAGAATCTTAGCACCATAAATCCTAAAACGAACAACATAATCTATGAGATGCCATAAAACATAGTCTCTCACAAAATATTAGCATGTGGGAGAGAAAGCCTTGGAGCCATCTGTCAGTTCAATTCCCTCTTTTTGATGTGAAGAAACTGAGGCCCCAAGAGGTTTAGGACAGAATGAAATAACATATGTGAAAGAGCCTCGTGAAACATAATGTGTTCTTTAAATATTGGGATATTTGTAAAGGGCCCCCCAAAGTCACAGGGCTTTCCAGCAGAGATCTGGGACTGAGATCAGCGTTCTTGATGCCTGTCCCTGCAGATGGTACTTTCTTAGGCCCCCTCAGAGATGGCGAGGCCCTCGAGCCTCAGGCCTGGCCTCTGCTGGAGCTGGGAGCAAATCTGTGGACGGCTGGCCTGCTGGGCTCCCTCCAGAGACGAGAGCAGAGGCCACGTTCAGGGGTCGTGGGCAGAGGGCACGGTGCAATGCTGTGTGGAGGGGTTGGGGCATATTTAGTTTTCTCCATCCTCGGAGCTATACAGTTGTCACCTGTAAAACCAGTGTGGCCTCCAAGGGAAAATCCACTCTATGACTTGAACTCAGCTTTTTTCGTTTGCTGAGGCCTCAGTTTCTCCTTCTGTCTAATAGACAGACACCTAAACACTCTTCCTGTCCCTCAGGGCTGCAAGTGGATTTCTGGGGTCTTATCTGTAAAGAGAGTAGGGCTTCATTCCATGAAGTCTTGGAGAGTCTCAATGGGGTCCTTGACATTAAGGAAGGCAAGGTCTTGAGAACTATTGAGGTGGTAAAGGGAAACGAAATCCATCACCCAGCTGGGAAAGAACCCTATCTCCCTGCTTCTGCAAGCATGGACTTCATTTCTTCATGTTCCTGGAATTTACGGGCCCTCCTTGGCCTGGGGGCGGCTTCCCTGGAAATTGGGACTCCAGGGTGTGGTTCTAAGTTGGGCCATGTGGTTAGGTCAGAGGTGCTGTTCTGATCTGGTATTTCTGGGTACCCAGCTTCTAGAAATGCCCACCTAGCCACAGGCACAAAGTGTGGCCCCATCAGGGTCCAGGCCTTCATCACACCACAAGGAGAGAGAGGCCTCTGGAGGGGGGTGGGGTTCGCGGGGCTGCGGGCAGGGGTGGGGGGCAACAATTTCCTCCAACCTCAGGCACAGTGCCCTTCCTTCTGGTGATCACATTGAAGAGGATTCCTTCAATGAAGTCTCCAGGATGTACAAGACCACAGAATTGCCCCTTTTTTTTGTGGCTAGCACTTTGTCTGCCAGGCCCAAATTTTCACAGCCACCTCTGAAGTGTGTTCTCTCTCCCTGTCCCCCAAGAACTGTTTCATGTGGCTGCTGGGAGGGGAAATACCAGGGGTAGTTGCTTCTCTCTAGCTGCCTGGCTGGGACTGTAGCAGCCCTCTCTTCCTGAGGTCGCCCGCAGCCCACCTTCTGGGTGCCAGGAGCCCTGGGTGTTCAGTGATGTGGATTCCTGTACAAGTTCCAGGTGGCCCCACAGCAGTCCCTACCAACACAACTGACGCTTCCCTGACACCATTCTCCAGACAGGCGCCTGGGGAGGAGGAGAAAAAAGACCACTTCTCTTCACCGGCCCTCAAAAGCATCTAAGCCATTCTCTCCGCATTAATCATGGAAAAGACACCGTGCCCCAGCCTGGGAGGGAGAAAGCGCCTTTTTCATCTGTCTCAACACAAAGTTCAGTCCTGGCTAACCTCTCACTCCTGACAGCTGTCCCACCATCTCTGACCCATCTCACCTTCTTCCACCCACACCTTCAAAGGGTAACAGGATTAAGTCAATTTCACTTTTTTTGAGAAGCCGATTGATAGCCTGTCTTGTCCACTGTGCCCAGCTCATGGCTCTTTGGCACCCATCTGTGGGTTCCCCACCCTCCCTGGCCGTCACCCTGGGCTGGGCCTGTTAAGTATTTCCTCATTAAAGCTCTGGCAGCTCCATTCAGGTCTGCAAGCCAACACCAATAGTTACAACCGCCCCGGAATGTTTGGACAGATTTCTGCAGTTACGAGTTTATGAAGTTGAAAGATTTTATAGATGGGGGAGCATGTTGGTGTTAAGGGAGACCATTTCTCCAGGGTCCTGGGTCTGCTGTCTTAAGATCCTAGCAGCAGGAAGAGGAGAGGAGAGGGCCAAAAGGAAAACCAGGGCCAACGAAGGAGCAAGAACAATAGAGCAAGGCCCCTCCAGCCGAGGTGGTTGGCTGAGTTAGGGACAGGAGTGTGGGAGGGGGCACTGAGACACACGTTTGGCTCCAAATGAGGAAATATAAACTCCACAAGGATGGGGCGCCAAGTCCTGAGCACATTTTATAATCAAAGGAACACCCATTTGATCTTTGTTGTCTTCTGCTGCCAGATCTGAAAACCTCAGAGCATGATCAGGGATTCTGGGGTAGGCTTCAGAGGAGCTGGGGACCTCACTGGATGCACAATGTTATGTGTGTGCTTTCCTGAGCAGAGGATCCCTACATTTCATTATATTCTAAAAGACATCTGCGACCAGAACGATTGAATTCTCCTTACCCTCTAATTGTATTGCTAGGCACGTTGCGGCCCATTCACTCATTCATCAACTGTCTGTTGACTGTCTAAGCACTGAGGGCACAGTGGGGAACCAGACAGTGGGTCACTGGCATGGTGTTCGTGTCGTGGGGGACATGCAAAGATAATGAACACAAGAACATATAAACAGGAAACATAAGATGATAAGTGTGCTGTGAAGACACTGACCTGGGCTCATGGGACAGAGAGCTGTGTAGCTAGGGAAACCTCTCTGAGGGTGTCCTTTCGACTGGGGCTCAAAATCCAGAGTCAGTCAGGTGAAGAGAGTTCTAGGCAGAGGGAACAACCAGTGCAAAGGCCCTGTTAGGGAAACGAGCTTGACACAAAACAGGGAGGTCAGTGTGGCAGGCGGGGCGTGAGCAAGAATCAGGAATGGAGGCTGGGCACGGCGGCTCAAGCCTGTAATCCCAGCACTTTGGGAGGCCGAGGCGGGTGGATCACGAGGTCAAGAGATCGAGACCATCCTGGTCAACATGGTGAAACACTGTCTCTACTAAAAACACAAAAAATTAGCTGGGCATGGTGGCATGTGCCTGTAATCCCAGCTACTCAGGAGGCTGAGGCAGGAGAATTGCCTGAACCCAGGAGGCGGAGGTTGTGGTGAGCCGAGATCGCGCCATTGCACTCCAGCCTGGGTAATGAGAGTGAAACTCTGTCTCAAAAAAAAAAAAAAAAAAAAAAGAATCAGGAATGAGAGCAGACAAGGCTGGCAGAATGGACTGTGGAGGACCATGGGAAGGAGTTTGGGGTTTATCCTGGAGGCAGTCGGAACCATGGAGAGTTTGAAGCAGCGAGGACAAGGGATCTCAAGAGGGGCAGATACTGCTCACTGTATCGGAGCACCTGAGTTGATCTTCAAGTTAGAGTTCCTCTTCCCGCTGTACAACACTGCCCCATTCCAGACCGTCCTGCTTCACTCCCTCTCTGCTGCTTGTGGAAAAAGAGGAAACTCAGGAAAAGTTCTTGGTGGCTGGAATTGCTTCCTTGACTGTTGCAGTCATTGAGCTGTAGACCGCACTGTGTTAAAGGACCCCACTGTAACATCAGGCTCAGAGAGGGAAAGGGACTTGCTCAAGGCCACACAGCACATGCCTGGCAGAGCAGGGACTAGACTCAGTTTCTCTTCCAGGGCTGTGGTCTCTCTGCTGGACCACGTGCTCTGGTTGATCATAATACACTCTTGTCCTGACCATCAGTCATTGATTAGAGCCAGGATGGGAGCCTGAAGTAGGGTGGCAGGGGTCCAGAGTCAGAGAGATGATGGGCAGAGAGAAGTCAAGTGGTCCGGGAAGGGAAGCGAGGGAATGGCCAGGAAATTTACACCTTACCATACCTCAGTTTCCTTGGATGTCCGATGGCACTGACTGGAGTACACTCATCGCAGGACTGTGGAGAAGGAGAGATCGGCGTCTGAGGAGCCCTTAGACACGCAGGTGTCCTCTTAGGACACGTTCTGCTGCTGCCTCCTTCCCTCTCCCTGGAGTTCCCCTTGGCTGTGGGGGTGAGGTGGTACCTGCCTTCCAGGAATGCCCAGGGATGCATTCCCGCTCTGAGAAGGCTTCCCCAGGATTTGCATCTGCAGCAACTGCCCCTGAAGCACGCTCTGCACTCTGGCGGCGTCCTGTGAGGCCCCTGTCTCTACCTCAGGGTGTGATAACGTGTGTCTACCTCTTTCCTCCTACTCAACTGAAGAACTGAGGTTTCCCTAACCAGGCACATTCCAAAAGAATAAGAACTGGGAGACTGAGGGAGGATTGCCAACTACATTTTTTTTTTTTTTTGCTGAGGACACTTTTAAATAACTTTTGTTTGCCATGGTCACAAATTCCTTAAAGAAAGGACTTTTGACATCAAACAAAGCAGGGAGGGCATAACCTGCATAAAAGATGATCCTTTCAAAGGAGGGAATGGAGCTTTGGGAAAATCCTTTTCCTACTGCCCTTTACCACAGAGCTATGAACACGGTCCCTGGACCAGAGTTTGGGTCTGTTCCTCATCACGCTCTGCCTAAGCAGACCCTTGGCAGGGCTCCGGGTGGTTTTCTTCCCCCAGACCCTACCAGCTGTGATATTCAAGGGGTTATTCTTTTCACCTTGAAAGAGGAGCAGGGTCCATGGATTCCAAAAACTGTGATTAATCCTTAAAAACTTCCAGGTTCCAACCAAAACGTGCATATGCTTTTAAATGTTTGTAGTGCCTCCCTCTCCCTCTCAGCTTTCAAGAAGTGAGGACTTCAAAGGCCATTTCCTTGTTGAAATAAACACTGGGGCTGGAGGGAGGGGAAAGAAACATGGGCTTGTTGAGTGGAAAAGAAAACGGTATTTTTCTTCTGCAAGGGATCCAGACCCATCACTGTGTAAATGGCCTCTAGACTGGAGGACAAACATTCAGAAGGTTGAGGACAGGGGCTTGGGGTGTCTGTGGGATGCGACGATCCATCCCTTTGTCCCTGTGTGTTCCAAGTCTTGGGTGGAAGGTAGCCTGGACAAAGTGCGACGTCAGTGACTGCCTGAGAAATGCTTGAGGGAGGAGCGTGACTCGAGAGCCTACTGGGTTCGCTTGCAGCTCCAGCACTTAGTAGCTCTGTGGATGAGTTTCCATGCCTCGATTTCCTCATCTGTAAAGTGGGGAGGAAGTTCTTGCGAGGACTGAGCCAGTTAATGCAATTGCTTAGAACGGTGCCTGGCACAGAGTAAGCACCGGGAGAATGTCAGCTCCCGCAGTTATTGATATTTATGAGAACCTTCAGAGGACAGGATCCCTAATTCCCTTCTCCTAGGCCTTGCTCAAGCTTGGAAAGTTTCATGATTCAAGTCCCCTCCCAACCTTATCCCACCTGCCTTGTTAGAGGAAGCAGCGGGAATCTCTGGAACAGGAGCAGGCCCTGGGCCAGCCCTCACAGTGTCATGGAGTAGATGGGCTCCGAGGCCACGGCTCTTCTGGAGAGGCATGGAGTGGAGGGTTGCACAGGAGCCTTTGGTGTGGTCCTGATTTACTATATAGGTTAAATGCCAACTTGCATCTTCCACAGAAGATGAAGGCACAAAAGAAGGCTGGGGCATCAGGTTCACCTTCAGATCGCCTGGGCTTAGCACCATGCCTGGGCAGAGCTGGCCAACCACACATATTGGCTGAACAGACAAGTGCAAGCTAAAAAGACATACCCTAGCAACAGCAAGGGTGAGAAAGAAAAGGCATTTTATGAGATCTTAGGCTAGTTTCATACAGATAGGTAAACTCCTCCTCCCTTTCTCCCTCCTCCCCCACTCTGTCTTTCCTTCTTCCCTCCTGCCCTTTCTTCCTTCCAAAATACATCAAGTAGCTACTAGGTGCCCAGCTCTATGTTAGGCACTGGGTGCCATGTTGAATAAGTTAGAGAAGATCCCTGCCATTATGGGGCTTATATTCCATTAGGGCAGGGGTCCCGAAACTTTTTACACAGGGGGCCAGTTCACTGTCCCTCAGACCATTGGAGGGCCGGACTATGCAAGGTGTGACACCCTTCACAGCCAGCGCTGCTGCCTCCACTATCCCAGACAGCGGTATACAGTGTCACAGGCCCAGCACCGCCTCCAGTGCTGTACACAGGGATGGCGGTGATCAGCCTGTGACACTGTGTATACAGCGTCCTGGACATCTGCAGCAGCGGTGGGCCTCTTCTGTGGGAAGCCCACTGCTGCATGTTTCCCCTATTATAAGACACTTCCTAAAAATAAGACAGCCCCTGTCTTTTGGGGGTAAAATTAATATAAGACAGGATCTTATAATAGGGGGAACATGGTGTGTAGTAATGTCGGGGGAGACTTTTGGGCAAAGGGAGGCTATAGGGGCCATTATGTTGTTGTACATTTGGGGGAGTGTGGGGGCCATTGTACTGTGTAGTAGTGGTTATAGTGCTTTGCCTTTCTTCCTACTTCTGCTGTTATTTCACACTGCTTCTGGTGATGTGGGGCGCCTGCAGCCACAGACCAGATGTGCATCATATGATGCACTTCTGGAGCCATGATGCGTGCGTCCCGCGTCACTGGACGTAGTACTGTACGTGAGCAATGCCGCTCTTTGCGGTGCCGCCACATACGGTACTCCAGTGAGCTCCTCTCACTGACCACCAATGAAAGAGGTGCCCCTTCCTGAAATGCGGCGGGGGCCGGATAAATGGCCTCAGGGGGCCGCATGTGGCAGTTTGGGGACCCCTGCATTAGGAGGCTGGCAAAAAGACAGGTTGCTAATAAATGTGCGGTATGATATCAGGTAATGATCAATGTTTTAGAGAAAAAGACTATCAGGGCTGTGTATATGCATGTGACTTTAGGTTGCACGGAAAGGAGAGGTTCTGCTGAGTGGTGAAGATAGTGAAGACTGAAATGAAGAAATGCACCATGTGAGCACAGCGGGGAACAGTGGTCCTGTAGGAGAACATACCAGGTTAAGGCCAGGTGGCGAGGGTAACCATACCCGGTTCCAAAGGTGTTGGCTATTGGACTCCAAAAAAGCCAAACGGGAAGGGCTTTCATTCAGGGTAGACTCCTCTGTGATGGCAAGGGAAAAAGCCCTAAAGAAGGGAAGGAATTGGCTGGGCGCTATGGCTCACACCTGTAATTCCAGCACTTTGGGAGGCTGAGGTGGTCAGAACACCTGAGCTCGAGAGTTCAAGACCAGCCTGACCAACATGGAGAAACCCTGTCTCTACTAAAAATACAAAATTAGCAGGGCATGGTGGCACATGCCTGTAATCCCAGCTATTTGGGAGGCTGAGGCAGGAGATTCGTTTGATGAAGGTTGCAGTGAGAGATCACGCCATTGCACTCTAGCCTGGACAACAAGAGCAAAACTCTGTCTCAGAAAGAGAGAAAGAGAGAAAGGAGGGAAGGAAGAAGGGAAGGAAGGAAAAGAAAGAAAGGAAAAGAAAGAAAAGAAAGAAAAAAGGAAGAAAGAGGAAGGAAGGAAGGAATTGCTCAAGCATGTCAGTGGCAGAGTAGACACAGAACCTGGCATCCTGGCCTTTGTCTAAACTCCTGCCACTGTGCCTATCCTCAGGTCTGGAGCTAAAAGTGTCCTAAAGGACCACCCCAGGTTAAAATCACACAAAAAGAAAGGTGGCAGGGCCTCTCAGGTCACCTAAAGCCCTCCCTGTACCTACTGCAGACCGGAAGACTAAGGACCAAAGAGAGTGGCCATTCCCCAAGCCACACAACAAGCCACTGGGGTTTCCAAACGAGCAGGGCCCGTCCTCTCTGAAGGCTGGCAAGGAGCTGAGTAGGGCTGAAGCAAAGGCTGCTGGAAGGGTGCATCAGTGAAGGCCCGGGGATTTAGTAGTCAGGCAGTGGCCGCAATGCTCTGTATTGTATTTCCATATGTCACATGTGCTATTTCTCTATGGCAATGATGCTTGCTTCGATATAAAATCAAACTAATGAGGGCCAGGGGAACAGCATCAGAAGCCTCTAATTAGTAAGGTTGTGTAGAAAAACTGCCCTTGCAGGAACTCTCTGCCAAACTCACGGGTGAAGCATAAGAGTGCAGTTGGGACTAGGAGAAGGTCTTCTCATCTGTGCACCGTGTTCGGGCTGCAAAGCAGTCTTCCTGCTTTCATACCCCCTACCTTATTTGAGTTGCACAAGAACCTATCTTATGAGGGTGGGGGACACATTTTCTCATCTTACCATTAAGAGGAATGAGCTGAAGGCAGAGTCCAGGTGTCCTGGTTCCCGGGCTACAGCTCCCCAATTCACCCCTTCTCTCCTAGTTTCTATGGACTCCATGGGGGAAGCTCAGAGGTCCCAGTGTCTTGACTCCTGGTGTTATGGATTGAATTGTGTTTCCCCAAAAGGTATGCTGAATGCCTAATCCCAGTACCTGTGAATGTGAGATTACAGTCGTGAACTGCATAATGATGCTTTGGTCAACAACAGATTGCATATGCAACAGAGATCCTATAAGATTATACTGAAGCTAAAACATTGCTGGCAACTAGGCATGTCATAGCGCAATGCATTATTTACGTGTTTGTGGTGATGCTGGCATACACAAACCTATTATTCTTCCAGTTATGTAAGAGTATGACACATGTAATCATGGCAAGTTCATAATACTTGATAATGATAATAAGCAGCTGGTATACCACTGGCTTATGTATTTACTATACATTGTTATTACTATTTTATTTTTAGTTATTTATTAGTATGATCATCATTATTTTAGAGTGTACTCCTTCTACTTACACATGAAAAAAAAGTTGGCCTGGTGCGGTGGCTCATGCCTAGAATTCCAGCACTCTGGCAGGTGTATTGCTTGAGCCTAGGAGTTTGAGACCAGCCTGGGAAACATGGCCAAATCCCATCCCTACACAAAGTACCAAAATGAGCTGAACATGGTGGCACATGCCTGTAGTACCAGCTACTCAGGAGGCTGAGGTGGGAGGAGTTTGAGAGCAGCCTGGGCAACACAATGAGATCCTATTTCTACAAAAAAATGAAATAAAATAAAAAGTAGCCAGGTGTGGTGGCACACATCTGTAGTCCTAGCTACCCTGGAGGCTGAGGTGGAAGGATTAATGGAGTCCAGGTGTTCAAGGGGACAGTGCGCTGTGATTGAGCCACTGCACTCCAGCCCGGGTAACAGAGTAAGACCCAGTCTCAAAGGAAAAGTTAGTGTAGCCAAAGTGTACGTGGTTTATAAAGTCTACGGTAGTGTACATGAATGCCCCAGGCCTTCACATTCACTCACCATTGACTCACTGACTCACCAGAGGAACTTCCGATCCTGCAGGTTCCATTCATGGTAAGTGCCCTATACAGGTGTAATTTTTTTTTTAATCTTTTTCATCTGTTTTTGTCTTTTTTGAGAGATAGGGTTTTGCTATGTTGCCCAGGCTGATCTTGAACTCATAGACTCAAGGCTGAGTCCCAGCCTCAACCCCTGTAGCTGGGATTACAGGTGCCACTGTTCCCAGCTTGTTTGTTTGTTTTTTTATTAATTAACTTGTACATGGTATTTTGCTGTGCCTTTTCTGTTGGCTATGTTTAGTTACACAATTACGTACCATTGTGTTCCAATTGCCTACAGTATTGAGTATAGGAATGTGTCGGACAGGTTTGTAGCCTAGGAGCGATGGGCCTATCATCCAGCCTAGGTGTAGAGTAGGCTATCCCATCTAGGTTTGTGTAAGTGCACTCTGTGATGTTCACGCATGATGAAATTGCCTAACAACATATTTCTCAGAACATATCCCAGCAGTGAACTCACACGTGACAATATTTGGAAATAGAGTCTTACAGATTAACTCAAGGTGAGTTGTACTGGATTGGTGGGGAAGGCTAATCCAATGTGATTGATGTCCTTATAAGAAGTGAGGAGAGATATACACACGGAATTCCACGTGAAAACACAGACACACAGACACACACAGGGACGATGCCACAGGACAACAGAGGCAGCCATGTGTCTACAAGCCAAGGATTCTTGGTGGCCACCAGAAGCTAAGAAGAGGCAAGGCCAAATTCTACCAAGAGCCTCAGAGGAGCATGACCCTATTGACATCTTGATTCTGGACTTCTAGCTTCCAGGACTGAGAGAATACATTTCAGCTGTTTAAGCCACCCACTTTGTGGTTCTTTGTTATGGCAGCCACAGGAAGTGAATCCACCAGTATTCAGTCTTGCCACCTGAAAGTGAGGGAGAGGGCCCCAGGCTTTTGATGCACTGACTTGATAAGACCAGCCCCTCTTAAGAGGCAAGGCCAAGACCAGAGCCTTCTTGTCCCTGCATGAACCTCGCTGATACCCAAGGTACCCCTCCCTACCCTGGACTATTCTGTTCAATGTAACCCGCATTCCTTGGTCCTACTGTGTGCTGGGCTGTGTGCTGCCACTGTGAAGGGAGGCGGGGGGATCCCGATGATGAAGATGTGACTCTGCCCAAGAAGCTGAGAACCTAGGGCGTTTGAAAGCACTAGGCAACTTGCCTTGAGAGTGGGCAGAGTGCTTCCATTTGGGGGATTGCAGAAGGCTTCATGGAAATGGTGAAATGTAAACGAGTCCTCAAAAGGTAGGCAGGATTTCAGCAAGCAGGGCTGCTACTGATAGCTTAATGCTTATAAATATCTTACTATGTGTGAGACATTGTTCTATGTGGTTTCCAGATGTTAACACACGAAATCCTCACAATAGCTCTGTGAATAGTGGAGTCACGACTATCTCATTTTACATATTAGGAAACCAAGGCCCAGAGAGGTTAAGAGCCCAGATCACACAGCTGACAAATAGCAGAGTCCACGTCTAAACACAGGCAGCCTGTCTCTTTACCGTGTCGCCGACTGGGGCAGAGATGGAGGCATGTATCATTCCTGGCAGAGAGAAAAATGTAAGCAACACCCTGAGATGGGGAGAGTCAAGGGCACTTTGGGGAAATGGGTAGTTTTCCAAGGTAGTGGACTTGGGGAAGGAGAAAACAGCAAAGGTAGGAGCATTCCACAAGGAACATGAAGGCTTTGCTCCGGTCTCGACTTGGTCAATGTCTAGCACAACACAGGAATTAAGACTGTGGGCTTTAAAAACGGGGGCTGCATCTTTAATGTGATTTTAGATGACATGCTGTATGAGTCAGAATAGCTTAGATTACACTGCAGTAAATAAACAACCTGAAAGTCTTAATGACTTATAACATCAAGCTTATTTCTGGCTTGTGTTACATAATCACTGTGGCTTTGCTGGGGGCCCTCTCTCCTCTGCACTGTCCTCACTCTGGGACCCAGGCTTTGGACAAGGGAGGGCTGACTGGCCTCACACCAGGAATTAAAATGTTCTAGCCCAGAAGTAATGTGCCATTTAGAAAGGGCCAGAACTGGTCACATGGCCCCACCCAATCACAAAGGAACCAGGAGGTGTCAACCCTCCATGTGCCTGGGAGGCAGAAAGCCAGAAATGTTTGCTGAACAGCACTAATGATGACGGCGTAGCTAAACCGTATTAAATAACAGTGAGGCACACGGTGAAACACTGATTTCCTTTTCCATCTCATTTTAGCTTTCAGATTATTTCAAGAGAAACCCTGACTCAGTTCAATGCTTGTGTATCATCAACACCTTTCTAACATTTGTTAATCTCTCCTGTTCATCAGTTGAATCAAGGTTTCAGATTCAGCTCGTTGAACAGCAACCGTAACTAGCTGGAATTTGCTAACATTATTTGATTTTCTTTGCTTTTATGTTTACTTTTGCCTAACATGTGTTTCTATTAATAGCAGTATTATGATAAATTCCCTTTGGGGGAGAAATTAATATAAGGACATAAAACACAATGAAAACTAGAGTCAGAAGGCCGGGTTCAAATCTTGAGTCTCCTACTTAGCCGTTGCTTGATCTTGGGCTTGTCATTGAATCTCTGAAGCTTCAATTTCTCCATCTCTAAAATGGCAGTTCCACAAGTAACCACACCAAAGGTTTGTTAGATATTACTCAAGCTCTGACTATACTGCCTGACCCATAGTAAGTTGTTGATGTTAGCAATTTTTATTACCTAGCTGGGTGGCCCCGTCCTTCTCTGGCTTCAGGAGATGATCTGTGGCAGGCTGTCTTCCCTGCTTAGGATAGTCAAGGTAGACGCAGGTCTTTGAATGCCAGTGTGACTGAACTTTGCAGGAAGGGAGAGGACCCCAGCAAGCCTGGGCAGCCCCCTCCCCTGCCAGGCCCAGGCCCTCCTCTGCAGGTGTTATGCTGAGCCACTGGCTGACAGCTGTGTTTTCTCTGCTCAGCAAAGGCCTTAACCATAAACAGCAGAAATCGGGTGACCCTCAGCCCCCAGAAAGCCTCACCTCAGGGGCCTGGGTGAGAAAGGGCTCCTTGTGTCTGAGGTAGGGGTGGGCTCTGCATTCCTCAAGTTCAACCATTTGGGCAGATTTTCTCCTGGAATGCAGCTGGAGGGCCCAGCCCCCCGCCAGAAATAGCAGGGTGGCTTTTTGTGGTGTCCCTGCCTGCTTTGGGGAGGGGCTCACTCCAAGGTCCCTGCTGGTGCTGAAAGGGCTGATGTTCACAGCAGTCTGGATGGGTCATGGATGGGCCTCAGAAAGATGGTTAAGCTCTTCTCAGCTTAGTTCTCATTCAGGCATTCGGGAGTCTTACTCTGGACTCTGGCCTACGGAAGCATGGAATTGCATCTAGCAAGAAATGCACACGTTTTAACATGGCCCGCAAGGTCCTGCCACTCCCTGCCCTCATCTCACCTTGCACTGCTCCCTTCTCCTTGCAGTCTCACTGTCTCCTGGCTGTGTCTTCCACAGCAAAGCCTTCTCCTGACACTGGTGCCTGCCTTGACCTTGCCCTGCCTGAGACACTCCTCCTGCCTCTTTATAAGCCCAGGCTCCCCTCATGGCTCAGCCCTCCTGGCTCAGGAAATGTCACCTTCTCAGAGAGGTTGCCCGCGGCCTCTCCATCTAAAGTGACCTCTTCCCGTCACTCTCCTGTTGTTTTCTTGTTTATTGTCCATTTGTCTGTTTATTGTCTCATTTCCCCCCACTAGAATGTAAGTTCCATAATGGTAGGGATCATGTCTGTTGATATCTGCATTTTCTTTGCTCAGCGAAGGGGTTAACCATGAACATCAGTGATATGGTTAGGCTTTCTGTCCCGACCTAAGTCTCCTCTTGAATTGTAATCCCCATAATCCCCACGTGTCAAGGGAGAGACAAGGTGGAGGTAACTGGATCATGGTGGGTGGGTCGTGACAGTGAGTTCTCATGAGATCTAATGGTTTTATAAGGGGCTCTTCCCTCTTTGCTCAGTACTTCTACCCGCTGCCTTGTGATGAAGGTGCTTTGCTTCCCCTTCATCTTCCACCATGATTGTAGGTTTCTTGAGGCCTTCCCCACCCATGCTGAACTGTGTGAGTCAATTAAACCTCTTTCCTTTAAAAACAATTTTTTTGGCCGGGTACGGTGGCTCAAGCCTGTAATCCCAGCACTTTGGGAGGCTGAGGCGGGTGGATCACGAGGTCAAGAGATCGAGACCATCCTGGTCAACATGGTGAAACCCCGTCTCTACTAAAAATACAAAAAAATTAACTGGGCATGGTGGTTCGTGCCTGTAATCCCAGCTACTCAGGAGGCTGAGGCAGGAGAATTGCCTGAACCCAGGAGGCGGAGGTTGCGGTGAGCCGAGATCGTGCCATTGCACTCCAGCCTGGGTAACAAGAGCAAAACTCCGTCTCAAAAAAAAAAAAAAACAAAAAAAAACCAACAATTTTTTTTTTTGAGATGGAGTTTTGCTCTGTTGCCAGGCTGGAGCGTAGTGGCACGATCTCAGCTCACGGCAACCTCCCCGTCCTGGGTTCCAGCAATTCTCCTGCCTCAGCCTCCCAAGTAGCTGGGACTACAGGTACATGCCACCATGCTCAGCTAATTTTTGTATTTTTAGTAGAGACAGGGTTCCACCATGTTGGTCAGGATCGTCTCCATCTCTTGACCTTGTGATCTGCCTGCCTTGGCCTCCCGAAGTGCTGGGATTACAGGTGTGAGCCACCACACCTGGCCGTCTTTCCTTTATAAATTACCCAGTCTCAGGCAGTTCTTTATAGCAGTATGAAAACGGACTAACAGAATCAGCAATCGAGTGACCGTCAGTCACCAGAAAGCCTCACCTCAGGGGCCTGTCCCTGATCTCTGCCCCTCACCCCTGTAAGTACTCAATACATAAATACTCATCAAATGAATGAATGAGTGAGTGAATGAATGAAAGCAGAATGTGAGAAGAGACCCTGGATAATGACTACTATAATATTATCTAAATAACAGCTACCAATTGCCAAGAGCTTTATCAGTGTCCCACACTGTGCTAATTGCATTATATACATTATCTCATTTAGTTTTGCAGTAGCAGGCACTGGTTTTCCCAGTTTCCCTTTTTCAGAGGCCAAGAGAGGCTCAGCAACTTCCCAAGGTCACGCTGTAAGAGGCAGGGTTAGGACTCCAACCCCAACCTAGGTTTGTCTTGTGCCAAACCCCATGCTCTTAATACTCCCAGTCACCCAGAGATGGAGGGTGACTTGTCCTCAAAGGAGTAAGGGGGGTTATCAGGGAAACTTCTCACTCCTCCCACCATCCCTTCCCAGCCAGACAGTTGCTGGAACTTTCTGCCCAGTGCTACTTTACAGAGAGCACTCAGGATCAGTGTCCAGCTTCTGGACAGCATGAAGGCAGCTCTGAGTCATCTGAATCCTGGCGGACCCCAACAGGTCAGCTCTCAGGCCATGACCGGAGGCCACGCATACACTGACTCTTTTACTCCTAGCCTAGCTGGAGGATGTGCCAGGCTCACCAAGGTCCATGGGAAAAGCCCTGAGGCTGAGCTGCGCTGCTCTCAGCTGCAAAGAATGTTGCTGACTCATAGCAGTGAGGCAGGCAGATGGTGACTCAGGCAGGGGTCACACAGGCACAGCCCCTAGGGAGGAGAAGAGAGGGTCTCATGGCAGGGTGCGGATCAGGTCCTATTTCATGGCCTGACATACAGTGAGGCCTCTCTCCATGCCAGCGATTGTTCGATTGTTATCATCTTGCTGAATGATTCAGATTGCCTTCCCCTCCGTGGGCCTGGACCTCCCTGCCTGTGAATGGAGCAGATGCAGAGGATGCCCTATGATGGGATGCCATCTGTGATTAAGGTAATCAAAGTGGGCGAGAACCAGGTGTGGCAAAGCTGCGAATTCCAGTGTGAAGAATCGAGATTGGACTTTCTGGAGGCCAAAGCCCAGACCAGAGAGTCAGGAGTCCTGGGTTCAAGGCCTTCCCTTTACAAGGACTCATTGTATGAACTTGGTAAACATTACCTTGCCTCTTTGAGCCCTGATTCTTGCATCTGTCAAAAGCCAGCTTCTCATGGTTAGAGTGTCCCGTCACCAACTTGACTTTGTCCACACTCTGTCCTCTGCTGAGAATGCCCTGGCCACCATCTCAGTCTCCTTATTCTTCAAGGACTTGTTCAAATGCCACTTTCTGAAAAAAGTCTTACAGAATCTCCAGTTCAAAATGAATCTCTCACAGATATTAAAACAATGACATAAATCTATATTTGATGACATAAAAAATGTCCAAAATATATTAAGCGAGAAAAAAGCAGGAGACAGAATAAAATACATTTTAATCTATGTATATGTCTATGAATGGAAATGCATAGGGAAAAAAGGGCCTAGAAGGATATGTATAAGTGTTAACTATGACAATCTCTGAGTCATGGAAATTATGTCTTGGTCTTTATTTTTCTCAATTTTTTTGAGGGTTTCTAAATGGCATGCAACAAGCATGTTGCTTTTATAAACAAGAGACCGTAGAGCCTCTTTCCAATTAAAAACATCATCTCCACTTTTCCTATACAAAGCCCTGAGTGTTGGTTATGGCTGCGGCCCTAAATTGTTGTGTGTGTTTATATAAGTCACTTCATCTCTCTAGGCCTCATTTTCTTATCTATAAAATGAAGAAATCGGCTGGGCACAGTGAGGCTCACTCCAATAATCTTAGCACTTTAGGAGGCTGAGCCTGGAGTTCAAGAGTGGCCTGGCCAACATGACAAAACCCCGTCTCTACTAAAAGTACAAAAATTAGCTGGGTGTGGTGGCGGGCACCTGTCATCCCAGCTACTCGGGAGGCTGAGGCAGAAGAATCGCTTGAACTCGGGAGGTGAAGTTTGCAGTGAGCCGAGATTGCGCCAATATACCCCAGTCTGAGTGACAGAGACTCCAACTCAAAAAAAAAAAAAAAAAAAAAAAAAGTCATACTCTGCCGTCTCTAAATTAATGTTCTCCAATAGAACTTTCTGTAATGATAGAAAATGTCTACCTCTTTGCTGCCCAGTTTGGTACGACTAGCTCTTGAAAGGTGGCTATTGCTACTTAGGAATTGAATTAATTTAAATCTAACTAGTGGCCATCATATTGACGGAGCAGTTCTAAATTTTCTCCTATCTCCAATGTTTGGTCATGTCACATCTTATTTATTAAACTACAGTTTAATAAATCATCTTTGATTGTGTCATATCTTATTTAAACTATAGTTTAACAAATAAGAACTCTTTTCTAAGAGAGTACTCTGTCTTCCACCCTTCGAGAATGTACTACCCTCAACTGCAGCCGCCTGGCTCCAGTGGGAGCTGCCCTTTCTTTTGTGAGCGCCACTGTAGACCCTGTTGATTGATCATCATTTCAAAACGAAACCCTCTCCATTCCCCCTTTCCCCTAGACCCTGGCAACCACCAATCCACACTGTGTCTCTATGAATTGACCTATTCCGGATATTTCACACAAATGGAATCGCACAATAGATGAAGTTTTGCATGTGGCTTGTTTCACTTACGGCCATGTTGCTGAAGTTCATCTGGGTTGCGGTATATATATCAGGACTTCGTTTCTGAAGTTCGCCAGGGCTGTGGTGTGTATCAGGACTTCGTTTCTGAAGTTCATCTGGGCTGTGGTGTATATCAGGACTTTGTTTCTGAAGTTCATCTGGGCTGTAGTGTATATCAGGACCTCGTTTCTGAAGTTTGTCTGGGCTGTGGTATATATCAGGACTGTGTTTCTGAAGTTCATCTGGACTGCGGTACATATCAGGACTTCGTTTCTGAAATTTATCCTGGTTGTAGTATCCAGACTGTGGTATCTATGAGGACTTAATTTCTTTATGTGGCTGAATAATATTCTACTGTGTGTACTTACTACAGTTTACGCATTCATCCATTGATAGGACATTTGGGCTGTCTCTACCTTTTGGCTGTTGTAAATAATGCCATTAGGAACATATATTGGAGTCCCTGTTTTCAACTCTTTCAGGTATATACCTAGGAGTGCAATTGCTGGGTCACATGGCAATTCTGTGTCTAACTTTGTGAAGGATTGCCAAACTATTTTCCACAGTGGCTGTACCACTTCACTTTCCTCCAGCCATGTCTAAATTCTCTGATACCTTTTAACTTGTACCTACAGAGTGGCTCTTAGTCCCTTCCTGGTCATGATGAGGGCTACTTGTCTGGAAGGATGACAGTGATGTCCAAATAAATGTAAAGGTGAAAGATGGAGACAGTTCAAGTCACCTCTGAAACTTGACTCCATCCTGTCTCCTTCTTTGTGGTTACATGAGTCAGGAAATCCCTCCTTTTGTCTAAGCTGGCAAGTTGGGCTTCTGCCACCCAAAGAGTTCAGCCTGATGCCCACTCAGTGCTGGGTTCCAAATCTTGTGTTTCAGGGTGCCCAAGGTAGAACCATCTATAATGTCAGCCACCAAATGCCAACCTGGACCCTGCAACTGAATCGCTGTTTGGTTTCCTCTGCTCTTCCCCAGGTCTTGAGCCGAGAGCTCCAGACAGAACCCTAAGGAAAACTTGACCCCTGGTAGGTCACCTGAATAAGACAGCAAGCCCGAGAGGCTGGTGGCAAAGGCAGGCCGGAGGTGGGTTGGAGGGGTCCCCTGAGAACACTGTGGAACAAGGAAAACAGAAGGGAGTCTGGAGGCCTGGCCAGGGTGAGGGGGGGAGGGAGGAGGAAGAGGAGGAAGAGGAGGAAGAGGAGGAGGAGGAGGAGGAGGAGGAGGAGGAGGAGGAGGAGGAGGAGGAGGAGGAAAA
Source organism: Saimiri boliviensis (assembly GCF_048565385.1). NCBI lineage: Eukaryota > Metazoa > Chordata > Mammalia > Primates > Cebidae > Saimiri > Saimiri boliviensis. The sequence continues at coordinate 159,907,591 of NC_133449.1, forward strand.
GGTGGAAAGAAAAACCCAGCAGAATCGCCAATGTTTAGATGGCCTTTCCCAGCGTAATTGAGACAGCTCGTCTTGTCTGTGGCCAAACATGAAGGTAAAGTTTTTTTCAGGTTTTGAAAAGAAATAACTCCAATTTTATTTTCTGGCTGGGAGAAAGGAATGAAAAGTGATGAAGAAGGGCAGTTTCGAAGACAGAGTCCAGGCCACTCTGATCCCTTAATTCTCTAGAATCTCAGATCTGAGATCTGGGCCATGGAGGCAGAGCCCAGCCAGTTGCTTCTCTAAATAGGATCTGGACAGCACACTCAGGCACAGAGAAGTCCTAGCTGCAGATGACAGAAGAAGATCCAGACGCAGGAGCACTGCAGTGTTTGGAGGATGAGCATCGGCCACAGGTGTCACCATAGTCTTGATAGGAAAATGGTCTTGTAATCATTTTCTAAACATAGGACAAAAAGACAATCCACCCTTCCCTCTTGCATGGTTAATTGAATTTTTCTTTTTAGTGTTTGATGGTTGCAATGCATAAAACATGAGATGTGGTCACTGAGCGCAATGCTGCTGCTGGTTGGTGACCCACAGACACAGGATTTTTGATAAATTCTCCTTCACGTGCTATTGGCTTGCTAGGGCTGCCATAACAAAACACCACAAACGTAGCAAGAGATTTAATTTATCAGTCCAGGAGGCTAAAAGTTGGAGATCAAGGTGTTGGCAGGGTTGACTTCTTCTAAGGCCGTGAAGGAATCTGTTCCAGGCCTCTCCCTGGCCCCTGGTGGTTTGCTGGCAATCTGTGGGCTCCCTGGCTTGGAGATGTGTCACCCTATCTCTCCATCATCACTTGGTGTTCTCCTTTTATATGTCCGCCTGTGTCCAAATTTCCCCTTTTTATAAGGACATCAGTCATATTGGATTAATGGCCTACACTAATGACCTCATTTTAACTTGATTATCTCTGCAAAGACCTAGATAAGGTCCACATTCTGAGGTGGAAAAACATATCTTGTTTTTCTGTTTTGTTTTGTTTTGTTTTGTTTTTGGGAGGGGTGGGGACATAATTCAACCCACAACATGATACCCATCAAAAAAAGAAAAAGAAAGCAAAAGAATTCCAGATGTGCTAGCTCACGCCTGTAATCCCAGCACTTTGGGAGGCTGAGGCAGGTGGATCACTTGAGGTCAGGAGTTCAACCTGGCCAACATAGCAAAACCCTGTCCGTACTAAATATACAAAAATTAGCCAGGTGTGGTGGCGGGTACCTGTAGTCCTAGCTACTTGGGAGGCTGAGGCAGGAGAATCACATGAACCTGGGAGGCGGAGGTTGCAGTGAGCTGAGATCGTGCCATTGCACTCCAGGCTGAGAGACAGTGAGACCTTGTTTTTTTTTTTTAAAAAAAAAAAAAAAAAAAAAAAAGGAGGGCTAGTTAAAAAAAAAAAAAAAAGGTTTTGGTGTGTGTATTTATAATGGTATGCCCCATATTGTAGAATATTCCTGACAGGAAATAATTTCCATTTTGTTTAAGCATCTTTGAGCACTGAGTCTTTTGCTCAGAATTTTACAGGTCTGAGAGTTGGAAGAATTTTCCACAGCCTAGTTCCTGGCTCCTTAGATTTCAAAATTGTCCCTCTTCTCTGACACATATACTTCTATTGCCAGGGACTGGAAGACACCTTCACCCTGCCATCCAAGCTTGGGGCCTGCACCTTTGTGTCATTATATGTCAGGTGAGTCAGCTCAGCGGACAGCAAGAGCCCTGGAAGACATTTTTATACCGAGACAGCTGACTTAACTGTACCTGTATATCTAGTTCAACTTCCCGTGAGCCAGACCCCCAAAATGCCACGGCCCTTCTAAAGCCATCTGTCCTGAGGAAAAATGACAGTGAGCAGGTCAGAGGGAAGAGTCATTGATCACAGTTGATTGCAGTTCAGATGACGGGCTCAATCTTCACAGATACATGATCATGTGAACACGTTGTTGGGGCCCCCCTCGGGGCTTAGAGGTCCCTGTGCCAGGGAGGGGTCTGGAAGCTTAAGCTATACTAGTTTCATGGTCAGTCTGTCTCAGAAAGGGTGCTTCTCCTTATCTTAAAATGTCCTGTGAACAGGCTGGGCATGGAGGTTCATGCCTGTAATCCCATCACTTTGGGAGGCCGAGGTGGGTGGATCATCTTAGTTCAGGAGTTTGAGACCAGCCTGGCCAACATAGTGAAACCCCGTCTTCACTAAAGATATAAAACATTAGCCAGATGTGGTGGTGCATGCCTGTAATCCCAGCTACCTGCAAGGCTGAGGCAGGAGAATCGCTTGAACCCAGGAGGCAAAGGTTGCAGTAAGCCGAGGTCTCGCAATTGCACTCCAGTCTGGTTGGCAGAGTGAGACTCCATCTCAAAAATAAAAATAAAAAAATCCTGCAAACATTCATGCGATACAGACTTAGTCATCTACTCTAAGCCAGGGTCTGTACTAGGAACGAGGAGGCAGAGACAAACTAAGCCAGCTGAGTGCACATCCAATTTCTAGATACCACAACATGAGGGGCCTGGCCCGGAGGGCCTGGGTTTGCCCAAGAGACTAGGTTCTCCTAAGGGTGGGTCACGGGATAAAAGGAAAAAAATCTAGGTTCAGATTACGCTCTAACATGGGACTTTTCTGTTTGATAAGCATATCGAAAGCTCCTATGAGAAGAAGCCTCCCTCCAGGGTAATCTTGATGCTGAAAGGCCCCTTCACAATCAGAATTCCAGACCAAAGTGAGTCTACCCATGAAGCCAGGAGCATGGGAATTGACACCTTCAAATGAGACCTCGGAGCCATGCTGCTTGCAGGAAATGATCCCCTGCCTGGAGTCCTGGATCCAGGCGACTAGGGCCTCAGCCTCCAGGTCCAACCTCCAGCCTTGGTCTGGAAGCTTCCTGCGGAGCAGAAACTCACATTCCTAAACCAGCCCTTCTAGCCAGTGACCAACCAATCCCCGCTGCCTGCCTCAGCTCCAGCCCAGCTTTATGCAGGACTGAGGCACTCTTAATCATGTGAAAGACTCATATTTTGGGGAATTCTCCTCTCTGAGCCTCAGGGACTTAAGTCTAAGGGAATGACAATAGACCATCAACTCCAAAAGGACCAGGTGGTTTGTCTTGTCCGTATCTGAAGTCTTAGTCCCAGTGAGTGAAAGGCCTGTAAATAGTTGCTCAGTAAGTGCTTGCTGAGTGAATGAATTGAATAAAGAGATCCTCAATTTCTGTATGGATAAGATAGCATTCTTACAGTAAGTGTTACTCATCCAGCAGCAAGTGACAGACTTCAACACAAATTGGCGTAAGAAAAAAGGAATGTATTGTTCCCATAACTGAAGTCCAGGGGAGTAGTTCTACCTTCAGGTAGGACTGGAAAGGATCCATATACTCAAACGGTGTTATCAGGGATCTGTCTCCCTTTACCTCTCATTTTGCTTTCCTCTTGGTTGCAGTGAGCTCCAGGCTGGTCCCAGGCTTCCAATCTTCTTGCTCTAAGTCTAACAGCAAAGCGGCAACGTGCAAGGTTAATACAATGGACAATCTTCTTCTCAAAAACCTCAGAAAATTCTCAGAACTGAGTCTCACTCACCGTCTTAGATCACTTGTGCATTCCTGAACTAATCCCTTTGGCCAGGGACATTTGATACTCTAATTGTTCAAGCCTACTCCTGGAGTCAACCCATCAGTGGAAACCCATCAAGGAAAATCTAGGTTCTGTTTCCAAGAAACGGGAGCAGCTACAAGGTGGCCAACAGGTGCCCACCACGGTATTGGACTGAAGTCTGAACATTTAGGCAACTCTTCCCTTCTCTAAGTCTCAGTCTCTTCATTTGTCATTGATCACAGTGATGACACTAACAAAATTCCTGCCCATTTTTACATCCCAGAGCTTTTGTGAGGTCCAAACAAAATCATGAGTTCTGAAAATAATTAACATTTATTGAGGCATCACTGGACATCTAGCCGTGTGCTAAGTAAACCCCCCCCTTTTTTTTTTTTTTTGAGACGGAGTTTCGCTCTTGTTACCCAGGCTGGAGTGCAATGGCACGATCTCGGCTCACCGCAACCTCCGCCTCCTGGGTTCAAGCAATTCTCCTGCCTCAGCCTCCTGAGTAGCTGGGATTACAGGCACGTGCCACCATGCCCAGCTAATTTTTTGTATCTTTAGTAGAGACGGGGTTTCACCATGTTGACCAGGATGGTCTCGATCTCTTGACCTCATGATCCACCCGCCTCAGCCTCCCAAAGTGCTGGGATTACAGGCTTGAGCCACTGCGCCTGGCTCTAAGTAAACCCTTTAAACATTTAGTCTAAGCTTTACAGCAATCCACATTACTGATGAGAAGCAGGTTGAGAGGCTACATGGCCTGTATACTGGTCACACAGCTAGGAAGGGTGGAGCTGGGGTTTACAGTAGTGCCCTCAAGCATTAAGCTATATATAAACTGTAAATAATTTTACAAGTATAAGGGATTATTAGTAACAGCATGTACTATTAATAATAGTAATTTTTTAAAACCCTGAAAGGAAATTGAAATAAATTCATACGAATGTTTGTTTAGCACCGACTATGGGCTGATCACTCACGAGGGGCTCAGAAAGAGACACATAAATAACTGTGAAACAGGCAGGTTGTGATCTAACAGAAGCATAAACATGCCTCAGGGGACTGTGGAGAGCAAGAGATTGACTCTGAATGGGGAAGGAAGGAGAAGGAGGTCTGGAAAGGTCTCTTGGAAGTGGTGGGATTTGAGCTGGGCTTTAAGATTAAAGGACTTCAACAAAGGAGGGGAAAGAGAAAGTCAACTTTTAAGAGACCTGGAAGGATCTAAAGACTCAGAGCAGAGTTCTTGGATAAGGGTTCAGCACTTCTATGCAAAATAACTTCCGCACCAGCAGGAACTTCAAAAGTGATTGACTTAGCAGAGCACAGCAGTTGCCATGGGAACAGAGGCAAGCCTCATCCCTGTCATTAGTGAGCATCTCTGGCTTCGAGCAGTCTAGCCAAGGCCAGGAGGCAGTGGGGGCTGGGTTACGCTATCCCTTAGAAGAAAAACCCAGCAAGATTGCTGCCTGGGAAAACTGACTCATTTCACAAGGAGGTAGAACTGACAGGTGACACCTGGGTTTGAAAAGATAGAAAGCCAGAGAAAGCCTCTGCCTCGAGGGGCTTTGGGACATCTTCAAGCTATTGGAGCAGGCAAGGGAGCCTCAAGGAGGGAATGGGAAGCCAGGGAACAGGCCTGAGAGCGGTTTCCAAGACGGATCCATTCCCACTCAGTCCTGGAGGAGGGGAGCAGTGCTGGAGGCAGCTTTACCCAGGATCCCCGAGTGGCAGGGGGTGGAGGGCATCTCCCAGAGCATGCATCCATGTCACTTCTAGGCCCACTCGGACCTCCCAGGCCCGCTGCCAGGGCATTCCACTGCCAGGGCATTCCACTGCATTGGGAGTGCTGGCATCTAACCACTCAAGTACAGAGGGGACCTCATTCACAGGCTTGGTGACAGGAGCACATATGGTAGGGACTTTAATGTAGCAGGCAATAGGTTTCACACCTAGATTCAAATCATGGCTTTGACACTTTTTTTTTTTTTTTTCCCTGAGTGGAGTCTTGCTCTGTTGCCAGGCTGGAGTGCAATGGCTTGATCTCGGCTCACTCTAACCTTCGCCTCCTGGGTTCAAGCGATTCTCCTGCCTCAGCCTCCCAAGTAGTTGGGGCGACAGGCGCCAATCACCAAGCCCAGCGAATTTTTGTATTTTTAGTAGAGATAGAGTTTCATCATGTTGGCCAGTATGGTCTCAATCTCTTGACCTTGTGATCTGCCTGCCTTGGCCTCCCAAAGTGCTGGGATTATAGGCATGAGTCACTGCACCTGGCCAGCTTTGACACTTTCTAGCTGTGTGACTTTGGGCAAATCACTTACCCTTCGTGTGTCTCTCACTTTCTCCACCAGCAAGATGCAAATAATGATAATAATCTTACCTGCCTTCTAGGACTGTGCGAGGATTTAGCGAGATGATGGATATAAAGAGTTGTGCATGGCACTGACACAGATTTTCAATAAATGTAAGCTATTATACTATTATTATCACTTCCAAATTTCAATTTGGTATCAAGTCAGGTGGTTATTTTTTTTTTTTTCACGCAGAGTCTCTTATCATTTGTGCCAAAATCCAGTTTCTCCAAGTATAATAGATGATGACAATGACAGCAGTAATAGTAGTGATGGGACCCATTTAGCTTCCACATATCCGGTGACATTATCATGAAGAAGGAAGGCAAAGTTCTAGTGCCCAATGCCAGGCTAAGCGCGTGAGCTTTGTACTGCAGGCAGCTAGTGGCTATGGAACATTTTGGAGAAGAATAACTTGATCAGGGGGAATGTAGATTTTTGCCCTGAGGCAATACACTTGCAGAAATAGAATCTGAGTATAACAACAATAATGCTTAGTAGCAAAAGCAATAATAGCTACCATTTTCAGAGAGATAATTGTTTACCAGGCACTGTGCTAAGAGCTTCAGAAGCCTTTTACGCTGTAATCTTCACAACAATCTCATGAGATTATATATTCCTCTTCCTCTTCCTCCCTCTTCCTCTTCCTCTTCCTCCTCCTCTCCTCCTCCTCCTCCTCCTCTTCCTCCTTCTTCTTCCCATTTTACAAATAAGGAAACTGGGCCAGGTGCAGTGGCTCACGCCTGTAATCCTGGCACTTTGGGAGGCCAAGGGTGGTGGATCACTTGAGATCAGCCGTTTGAGACCAGCATGGCCAACATGGAGAAACCCCGTCTCTACTAATAATACAAAAATTAGCCGAGTGTGGTGGCACATGCCTGTAGTCCCAGCTACTCGGGAGGCTGAGGCACAAGAATCACTTGAACCTGGGAGACAGAGGTTGCAGTGATCTGAGATTGCACCATTGCACTCTAGCCTGTGCAACAAGAGTGAAACTCTGTCTCAAAAAAAAAAAAAAAAAAAAAAAGAAGGAAAGAAAGAGAGAGAGAGAGAGAGAGAAAGAAAGAGAGAAAGAAAGAAAGAAAACTGGGCACAGAGAGGTTAATTCAGGTAGCTAAGTCACACAGCTAGCAAATGGCAGAGCTGGGCTGGAACACAGGGAATCTGGTTCTAGGAGCCTCACATTTAACCAGAATGTTTTTTTGTTGGGGGGCAGCCTGCCATCCTCACTTTTGAGAGCCCCTCCGTTTTTCTGCATCTGAGCACTGCCACTCTGTTTGATTCTCTGGGACTTCACCTCTTTCTTTGAAAGTGTGTGTGTGTTTGTGTGTATGTGTGTGGGTGGGTGTTTGTATAAGAGAGAAACTGCAGCTGACCAGTGATGACAGAAGCCTCTGGACATCAAAGTGGGCAGAGCCCTGGATGGATGGGCTGGAGGCAGGCCTGGGTCCCATTAGGCTAATTCCTCTCAAGGCTGGAAGAGGCCAGGGCGGGAACTTCTGAGAACATGGAGAACAAGTCCTTTCATACGACCGCCCTTTGAGCTGGCCTCGGGGTGGGACCGGGGTCGGGTGGGTGGAGGGTGGGGGTGTGGGGAGAGGTGAGGCCACAGTCAGGCTGGGCAAACAGATTGGGCAGCGGCTGTGAGCACAGAGTGCCCATTGTGTACCCAGAGCTCTGCTTTCAATAATCTTCTCCGAAGAATGTTTCATTGAGCGCCAGAGAAAGGAGCCATTGAAATGCCAGGGCTGGGTCCTCTGAAGGGTTAAAGACAAAGAGGCCATGGGTACCCGGGCTCTTGCCACTGGCTCAAAGACCTGATATGGGGATCGTGATCACCAAGACAAGGGGCACTCAGTGAGACCACCCACAGGTCCGGAAGCAAGGGTCAGAGGGGGATGTATGTCTGCCGCAGAAAGGCTAAAAGCGGTGCCCTAGTATCAAGCAGGAAAACCCCTTTCTTCCCAGAACCATTTTGCCCAAGTAATATCCAGCAAGATGTTAGATATCTCCTCAGATACCCCCTCAGCCTGCCTACTGTGGAGAGAACTCATCGGGCAGGTGTGTCTCTGCGTGCACTTCCTGCATGAACCCATATCAGGGGCCCTGCAATCCGTTCTCTGCAACACAGCCAGCATGGCTTCCTTAAACACCTCTGGCCTTTCCATTAATCAGTAACTAATTGGCCAGGTGTGGTGGCTCATGCCTGTAATCCCAGCACTTTGGGAGGCCAAGGTGGGTGGATCATGAGGTCAGGAGTTCGAGACCAGCATGGCCAACATGGTGAAACCCCATCTTTACTAAAAATACAAAAACTAGCCAGCCATGGTGGCAGGCACCTGTAATCCCAGCTACTCAGGAAGCTGAGGCAGGAAATTCGCTTGAACCTGGAAAGCGGAGGTTGCAGTGAGCCGAGATCATGCCGTTGCACTCCAGTCTGGGCAACAAGAACAAGACTCTGTCTCAAAAAAATAAAAATCAGTAATTAATTATAATGAATGATGCTCTAGCAGAGTGTGGGAGTTACAGTAAGAACCAGTGGTCACTAACTAGGTGACCAAAAGAACATGTAGAGTTTTCTCTTCCAAATAGAAAGAACTACTCATTAGAGGGGTATGGCCTGTCAGAGAGGACACCAGAATGGGATTCTCTGCTCCCACACTGACTGCCACACGTCTTTGCCAGCTACAGAAGCTCGTGGGGGTAGAAGTGTAGGTAACCCCATGCTGGCCTCTGTGGGTGGCACAGAGGAAGCAGAAGGTGGATGAGAGGGGCTTGCCTCTGGGGAGACAGGGCACTCTTGTTGGGCAGCTGAGAATGACCTCCACCATCACTATGGAACCTGCTTAAGATGCTGCTTTCTCACTGAGCCTGTGTCTGCAGAGAGAATGTTCTGCAACTGAAGCAGACCTTACTTTATGAACTGTTCATGTCAACCATTTTGGATGGAAACCTTGAAAAACAGATAATGCCTTTCTGGCTTTCTTAAAAAGAGGATCCTCAACTGGATCTAAACCGGAGGACGATCTATCGTTCACTTCTCTGATGGATGGTGATTTGGCCATGTTGCTGGATATTCAGGTGAATATAGCTCTTGGCTCCTACAAGAAAAAACCCCAAACTCCCAGGCTTTTGGAATTTATCAGTTTGATTTTTTTTTTTTCTTTCTTTTTTTTTTTTTTTTAGACGGAGTTTTGCTCTTGTTGCCCAGGCTGGAGTGCAATGGTGGGATCTTGGCTCACTGCAATCTCTGCCTCCCAGGTTCAAGTGATTCTCCTGCCTCAGCCTCCCAAATAGCTGGGATTATGGGCAAGCGTCACCACGCCTGGCTTATTTTACATTTTTAGGAGAGATGGGGTTTCTCCATGTTAGTAAGGCTGGTCTCGAACTCCCGACCTCAGGAGATCCACCCACCTTGGCCTCGCAAAGTGCTGGGATTACAGTCATGAACTACCGCGCCCGGCCCATCAGTTTGATTTTTATGTTTTTTTGTTTTTGTTTCTCCTTAATTTTTCACTGTGAAACATATGAACATATTTTGCTGTAAAATAGGCAAGTGTCTCAAGTCACTTTCTTATATACGCCATCTGAGCTGCTTCTAATATTCTTGGACTTGTAAAGGAAATGATTGGCCTTGTAAGAATTGTGAATGAAGTAAGAGTCAGTAGGTTTAGACTGGTAAAGTCCTGAGGAGTTCTCCTCTGAGTTCAGTGATTGAACTCTGTGATATTTTGACTGTTCAGAGGCCTTCTATGTTTTTTTTTGGTCTTTATTTGATTCAGCCTAGACAAATTGACCCCTAGAGAGAGGGCGACTGCATGCATAATTTGTGCATAAGGTTTTTCCCAAGGGCAGTAAATCAGAAGAAAATAATATTGGTATGTAGATAATTTTAGTTCAAAGATGGCCAAACATACACATATACCTACCCACTAACATGCACATGTGTGTGTGCGCACGTCTGCACACACATACACACACACACACACACACACACACACGAATGCCAATGAGAGACAAAGCCATGAAACCAACTCACCCAGTTTTTCACTTTTATATCTCAGTTCCCTAAAAAGTTGTCTGGGAACAAATAATTAAAATCCTAACATTTTCAAATGGGAGAGAGCTTTCAAAGTCCTTGAGTTTTGCTCGTCCTTTTTTTAGTTCAGGAATCTCTTCTATTACCTCCTGGATAGACGGGCACTTTAACCCTCTTCTTACATGGATCCAGTAATGGGAAGCTCTGCTTCTGTACATGTGAATGGTTATGATGATTGCTCTCTGTGCTTTTGAGAGGAAGGACTAAGTCCTACAGGTGAAATTTACTTTCTGAAGTCTGACTTCATCAATGGAAATCTGTGACAGGAAGTAACAAAACTACACCCCAGCCACATCTCATCTGCATTTTGTGTGCAAATATTAGGCTTTCTGTAGTGTTCTACTGTGGATGTTAAGTGATGAGAGCACATCTATGTGAATGGGGGGACAGATCATTCCTGTGTGGGGTGGACATTCCTGGTGTCAATTGTCTTGGAAACACTGAGTTCTGAAAGAGAAACTGAAAAGGCTAGTTTAACTGGCTGGAGAGGGAACGTCTGATTCTCTGAGTCTTAATTCGTAGCCTGCACTTGAGACATCTTGAAGTCTTGAGAATCTGTGTGGGTGAGAGTAGGGCCGATGGACATTATCACAGGGAAGAAAGCAGGTAAGCACCTTGTCTTGCAGAGAACACAGATGGAAGTTAAGTGAGCCGGTCTTGAAAGCTATGACCATGATTAACATTACACGTTGTGTTTATTTCCCCCTTGGCATCCTTGAGCCTTTGGAAATGTCTGGTTTAAATGTTCCAGCCCAGCCTAGCTGTGTAATGGCATCATTGGAATTGCTGAGGGTCAGTGTTTATTTCCCTAGAACATTAGAGGGAGGACGGTGCTCTCTGAAGCCTCTGTGGGTTTTGGTGATTACCAGGCATCCCCAGACTTTTTACACAGGGGGCCAGTTCACTGTCCCCCAGGCCGTTGGAGGGCTGCCACATACTGTGCTCCTCTCACTGACCACCAATGAACGAGGTGCCCCTTCCTGAAGTGTGGCGGGGGGCCGGATAAATGGCCTCAGGGGCTGCATGCGGCCCGCAGGCCGCAGTTTGGGGACGCCTGATGTAGATTCTCAACAGAAAAGTGAGTATTGGGGAACAAGAGGTGGACCTGAGGTCTACCCACTCCTTTCCATGTGGTGATTCACCCATCACTGCCATTCTTTTATTAAGCAGTGGCCAGATTGCCTACAAAAGCAATCCTGTGAATTGGTCTGAAATCTGTCTTCCTGTAACTTCCCCTCGTAGGACTTAGTCCTTCCCCTCAAAAGCACAGAGAGCAATCATCACAAGCATTCACATTCACCAAGTGCTTACTTGGTGAGCTGGACACTTTAATGAACATTGCGCTCTACCTCATATATACTATTATCCCATTTTACAGATGAAGAAATTGAGGCTGAGGGAGGTAAAATAACTTGTGCAAGGCCAGACCCCAAACGAGCGGCAGGATTTGAACTCAAGCAGTCTGATATCAAAGCCCACTGTCTTGAACTCTGAAGTACTGCTTGTCTCAGTGACAGAGATCTGCCTCCTGTGATCTTGCCTCCTTGGCCCTTTTTTGGTTTGGGGGGAATCCCCACCCCAGCCCTTTGCCGTTTCTCTTTGTGCATGGAGTAGAAGGAAGGCATCCCTGCCCAGTTCCTCTTGCCCTGGGGCAACAGAAAGAACGCAAAACCCTAGTCCACCTGACCTCCTGGGACTTGTCCCACTTCAACCCCCAGGACAGCCTCGTGGAAGCCTTCAGAAGCACCATTTTAGCGACCTTCCCTTTAGGAGGCTGTATTTTTCCTGTCTGTCCTCAAACATGTCTCTGCCAGAACAACAAGCTCAGTTTTCCCTTCTGATAAATCTGGTCACCCTAAATATGGGGCTTTGAGCAAATGGGAGCGGCTGGCCCCACGCAGCCCTCATTTCGAAATGCAGATTCACACGGGCTGCTATTTTGGAGGTCTGGTTTCTTTCCCCACACGCAGTGGTTTTAAGTAAGAGGGAAGGGATCATGACAGAATCTTGGCAGGGGAAAGATGCTAGGAGAGAAGATGCACCTGGGTAGTCTTTGCTTCCCAAAGTCCCCAAACACTGGCCCTTCAAGAAGCTGGGTGGCGAGGGAGAAAAGAGGGTCCATGGTCACATAACACTGGGATATACCGCTTACCCAGCCCCTCCTGCAGAGCTCAGTATGCATGTGAAACAGCTGAAGTCCTAGCAGTAAAGAAGCCTGACTGGTTTTGTTTAGCCCAGTTTTTCCATTTAAAAATGTAGCCTAGTAAAATTTTGCAAAACAATGATACAGAGCAGAGCTTGCAAACCAGTACCGACGGTCTGACATATTCCTGGGAGAGGTTTGATTTGGCCTGTAATGTGCTTAAATTTTGCTTTCAATTAGTCACTAACATTTCACAATTGGAATATTTCTCCAAGAAAGAGGGTATTCCTCTTGAAAAATCAGAAGATTAGGGACCTGGAATCACCGGTCCGTATTCCTGCCTGACCATGGTCAGCTGGAAACCAGGCTGTGATTTTTAACTTGCTGTAGCCCCTATGTCTCCTTAGGGAAAGACAGCTATCTCCTGCTCTACTCATTTCGGTTGCTCCTCGGGTTCCAGAGTCCCCCAAGCTTGTCTTCTCTGGTGTGGAGGTTTCCTTGGGTAGGCGTTGGCCTAGGTGACCACTGGGGCCCATTCATCCATTCATTCATGCAACAGATACTGATTGAGCTTATACTGTGGGCTGCACCCTGTGGATACAAGACGGATAAAACAGCCCCTGCCCTCTGGATTCCAGCGCTGGCATTCTAAGATTCTAGTTGGGAATTGCAGGAGGAGGAGGGAGGGGTTGAGGAGAGGGGGGCTGACAGGGCGGCAGCCAAGCTTCCCGACTGGCCCCGCGTGCTTGCCAAAGGCTTGCCGTTCCCCATCGCTTTCTCCACGGGCTCACCGAAGGGAGCTGCCCCTCCACCAGCCACGGTGCGCCTTAGAGAAATAGCCACTGACTTGCTCTGTGACTTAGACGCGTTGCGGCTCATCTCAGGGCCTCAGTTTCTCCATCTGTAGAATGACCCGGATGGACTAGAAAATGATGGGCTTTCCTTCCAGGGCTGGCATTCAGAGAGGCTAAGACTCCATGATCGAGCCATTCCGGAGCTGTTCCATCGAACTCCAAGCAGCCCCACTCCCTCCTTTCCCCATCCCGGTCAGGGGCGGGCGCTGGAGCCGGCAGGCCGGGAGGGCCTGGGCTTCCCGCCCGGGGGTGGAGCCGCTGCTCCGCGTCCCGCCCCTCCACCTGGGGATCGGCCCCGGCAGATGTTACAACTTTTTCGAATTCTCTCCCGCGTTGTCCCCTCGACCCGCCCAACTCGTGCCTCCCTTCCCTCCCCTTCTGGGGTCCTGCCCACCTCCCTGCTGGGAGCTGGACTGTTCTGAGGACTCCGGGTGGGGCGAGAGGCCGGGAAAGCAGAGGCGAGAGAAATTAGGAGGCGGGAGAAATCCAGGGCAAGAAGGAAGAGGGGAGTCAGAGAATGGTAGAGAACACTTTTTGGAAGCCGCCACGCCGCGTCTCAGGCTGGCCGGGCTGAGCTGGGGAAGAGGGAGCGAAGGCGGCTCGGGGCCGGCGCTCAGGCAGCGGGAGGCAGCTCCGCGAGGGCCTGACCTCCCCAGAGCGCCCCGCTGCGGCCGCGCAGATCTGGCCCCGCTGTCCCGCAGCCAGTCCAGGAACAGACACCGGGCCGCCCCCGGGGGCGCTGAACGCCCTCGCAGCATCCAGGTCGGCAGGCCGGTGGTGCGCCCTGGGCGCGCGAGGTGGTGAGGCCCCAGGTGCCCTGCGCGCCGGGACGCGCGGGCCGGCTTGGCGATGCACGCCCTCACCGGCTTCTCCCTGGTCAGCCTGCTCAGCTTCGGCTACCTGTCCTGGGACTGGGCCAAGCCGAGCCTCGTGGCCGATGGGCCCGGGAAGGCCGGCGAGCAGCCCACGGCCGCTCCGCCTCAGCCTCCGCACATCATCTTCATACTCACGGACGACCAAGGCTACCACGACGTGGGCTACCATGGTTCAGATATCGAGACCCCTACGCTGGACAGGCTGGCGGCCAAAGGGGTCAAGTTGGAGAATTACTACATCCAGCCCATCTGCACGCCTTCGCGGAGCCAGCTCCTCACAGGCAGGTAGGCGTAGCTTAAGGCCTTGGGGCTGGGCACCTAAGCCCGAAATCAACCCATTTTGTAGATTTCTCCTGCCGGTACCACCCCATGCTGGGATCTGGGAAATCTCCTATTGGCTGTGTAATCATTAGTAAGTCCCTTGCCCTCTCTGGGCCTCAATTTCCCTTCCCTTACGGTGAATGGGCTTCATCATCTTTGAGGTCTTCTTGCTTTCATGTTCCAGGACACTCACATTCCACACAATGTGGAGACATCTGGTCATCCCTTTGTTAGAGGAACATGGCAGCCTTCGACGTTTATTGCTGCTTCTATTTGTGGACACTGAGCAAGTCATTTAATTTCTCTAAGCCCCAGTTTTCTTGTCCATAAAATGGAGCAAAGAACAGTTTTCATCTTGAAAAGAAGTGGCAAAGGTGGAATGAGCTGTGTGTGACCTGCTTGGCTGTCAATATATGGCAGGCTCTATGTCACCTGAGGGATTCGGGTCCCCATACTGTTTGATGAATACATTGGGAGAAGACCAAGGAATTGACAGGTGGAAGAGAACGACACATACGATGCCATGACCTGTGTAGCCTTAGGCTGGTGACTTCCTTTCTGAGCCTCTGCTTTTTCATCTGCAAAATCCTCCCAGGTTGGCTGGGAGCCCCAAGTAGACATGCTGCTTTTTCGGTAAGGAAATGTCCACAGGTGAGGCAGCAGGATTACAGGATGAAAAGAGCAGGGAAACAGGAGGTGGGGGTACGGAAGGCACACTCTGGCCACTTAGGAGAAAATCCTGTGGCAGAGCTGAAGCTAATTCTCCTTGGATGGGGTCCAAGGCAATCTTTCTCCCAAGTTCCACCCAAGAGCCACTAGTGTGATCTCAGGAACCAGAAGCCTTAGTCTCCCTGTTTCTTAGTCTCACTATTTCTTGGTTGGGAGCAATTGAGGCAAGGGACTCAGGGAGGGCCCAGCTTGGGGCCTGTGCTCAACTTCAGGGTCTGTGGGAGATGGGATTGAGAGGCCAGGTGTTTGGCAGGGGTGCTGGAGCTGGGAATCAAATGGTGCCCTTTCTTCCTTTGATCTGGCACCCAGCATTTAGATCCAGGAACCAGAAGGAGAACAGAAGAAAGAAGGAGGGGTGTGTATGGGTTGGGGTGGGGTGCAGGGTGGTTGTGTAGTGGTGAAGACCCATGTCGACTTGCAGAAGAGGGAGGAATCTGCATTCCCAAGAGCTGTACACAACTTAACGTTTCTGTCCTAAGAGGTGACTTTTGGTTTAAGCAGAGGAGTGAACAGACAGCAACAGGGCAGTGGTCCAGTCCCCTGATCTGCGTAGCTGGCCAGTGCCTGCCCTCCACTCCCTGCGGTTGGCTCCATCTCATTGATGCTTATAGTGCTCATTAGCGTTTGTTAACACATCCAGTTGTGTTTTGTGATGCTAGAGAGAGGCAAAGTTTCTCAGGTGACTCACTTGCAGGTGGGCTTTGGTGACTGTTAGCTGGCCCATCCACTTTACAAACCAGTGCTCCACGGCACCCCACCTCTATGAAGACAGGCCCAGTGTGACTCAAGGCCCTAGGGTGCTTCTCATATCAATTCCAATCACTTATTAGCTTGACTGAGGCCTGGAGAGGCCGTTATCACCAAAAGATTTTGCGCATAAGTTGAGTAGACCCGAGTTCAAAGCTTAGCTCCACTGCTTGTCAGCTGTCTGAACTTGGGTCATTGCTGCACTTTGGACTCAGTTTCATCTTGTGTAGAATGGGGATGGTAATAAACTTCCCTGCAGGTTTTAAAAATGAGATTTAAATTAGGTAATGTGTGTGTATGACACATAGTGTTAAAAACGGCTATAGTAGCTAGTTATAGCTAACAACAATATCAGCTTTACGATAAGGAAACCAAAACAGAGAAACTAGCTCCTGTGCTCTGGTTGAAGATGTCAAGTATTCAGGGCTTGGCTTTATTTGGATGCCTGGGGGTGAAAAAAAGGTGTGGGATTCTAACATACTTGGGAAGTTCCAGGCTTCTTATTTACTCTGGGACTTTCGAGACTTGAGTAAAGGCAAGACACCATAAGCAGATCACATGGGAGCCTTGACCGCAGAAGGAGGAAGCTGGGATGTGAATGAGTAAGTGAGGAATTCAGGATTCGCCTGACCATTCACTCCTGTCTCAGGGTGGTAGCCAGGAGCAAGGGTCATATGAGCTTACAGGCAGGCACAAGGGAGCTGGTCTTGAAAAACTGGGAAACTGGATGAGTCTTAGAGATTTCCCATTTCAGCCAACTCCTACACAGGAGCAAACTGAGGCCCCCGTATGGGAAGAGACATGGCAACCCAGTTTGCTGAAAAGGAGTCCCTGCTTGGACTCTACTTGTATTTATGTTCAAGTCCTGGCTCTGTTCCTGACCACTGAGTGACCTTGGGCACGGCCCTTCCCCGTCCCTTAAAAAGACCTTAGGTCCTTTTTAAGATGAGATGAGTAAACTCAGGGATGAATTGGGTCCCTTCTGGCTCTAAAACCCTCTTGCGTGTCATTCATTTGTTCATTTCATAAATAATCGAGTGCCCTTTGAACATCACCTGGGTGCTAGGAAGAGAAGGTTGAATAAAGGACAGTCCCATTACATGTCACTGGGCCCGGAAGCATGTGCAAATGAGTATAATCCCATGGCCAAGTAAGAACATGATGGTGTGTACCAAATGCTAGAGCAACCCAGAAGCAAAAGTGACTAATTCTTGAGGAGAGTTATGAAAGACTTTACAGCACGGATCACATTTGGGCTGAGCTTTGAAGAGTGAGTTAGAATTTGCCTGGGAGAGCAGGGCTTGCTCTAGGCCCCAGAGCAAGTTAACAGCGTAGAGCTTGGGGATTCTGGAGCCAGACTGCCTGGGTTATAAATCCCACTCCAACTACTAGCTGTGTGAATCATCAGGCAAGTAATTTAATTTACCAAGCCTCGGTTCCCTTATTTGGAAAATGGGAACAATAATATGTACCTTCTAATTTGTGGTGAGGATTTGGTAAGATAATTCATGTAAGAGGCTTAGTGTAATGCCAGGCTCACAGTGAGTGCTCGGTATTAGCTGTTATTAGTGTCATTATTAACCTGGGTTCAAATTTTAACTCCCTAACTTCCTAGCTGTGTGATCCTAGGTGAGTGGTTTAACCATTCTGAGCTTCAGTCTCCTCAGATGTAAAAGGACAATACGATCGACTTCCAGTGATTTTGAGGATTGGTTGAGATCATGCATTTGAGGTGTTTAGCACATTAGATAATACCTGGTGGTTGCTGTAATTATTTTTGCTGGTAGCGCTGAGACCAGAGCCCACCTCATAGTGGTATTGGGGACTTGGTGGCCAGAGCAATGGTCTGTAGCTCACTTGTGCCTTCTGTGCCTTCCCTTCCTCCCCACCAGGTACCAGATACACACAGGACTCCAGCATTCCATCATCCGCCCACGACAGCCCAACTGCCTGCCCCTGGACCAGGTGACACTGCCCCAGAAGCTGCAGGAGGCGGGTTATTCAACCCACATGGTGGGCAAGTGGCACCTGGGCTTCTACCGGAAGGAGTGTCTGCCCACCCGTCGGGGCTTCGACACCTTCCTGGGCTCGCTCACGGGCAACGTGGACTATTACACCTATGACAACTGTGATGGCCCAGGCGTGTGTGGCTTCGACCTGCACGAGGGTGAGAATGTGGCCTGGGGGCTCAGCGGCCAGTACTCCACTATGCTTTATGCCCAGCGCGCCAGCCATATCCTGGCCAACCACAGCCCACAGCGGCCCCTCTTCCTCTACGTGGCCTTCCAGGCAGTGCACACACCCCTGCAGTCGCCTCGTGAGTACCTGTACCGCTACCGCACCATGGGCAACGTGGCCCGACGGAAGTACGCGGCCATGGTGACCTGCATGGATGAGGCTGTGCGCAACATCACCTGGGCTCTCAAGCGCTATGGTTTCTACAACAACAGTGTCATCATCTTCTCCAGTGACAACGGTGGCCAGACTTTCTCAGGGGGCAGCAACTGGCCTCTCCGAGGACGCAAGGGCACTTATTGGGAAGGTGGTGTGCGGGGCCTAGGCTTTGTCCATAGCCCCCTGCTCAAGCGAAAGCGACGGACGAGCCGGGCACTGATGCACATCACTGACTGGTACCCAACCCTGGTGGGTCTGGCAGGTGGTACCACCTCAGCAGCCGACGGGCTAGATGGCTATGACGTGTGGCCGGCCATCAGCGAGGGCCGGGCCTCGCCACGCACGGAGATCTTACACAACATTGACCCACTCTACAACCACGCTCAGCATGGCTCCCTGGAGGGGGGCTTTGGCATCTGGAACACGGCTGTGCAGGCTGCCATCCGCGTGGGTGAGTGGAAGCTGCTGACAGGAGACCCCGGCTATGGCGATTGGATTCCACCACAGACACTGGCCACCTTCCCGGGTAGCTGGTGGAACCTGGAACGAATGGCCAGTGTCCGCCAGGCTGTGTGGCTCTTCAATATCAGCGCTGACCCTTATGAACGAGAGGACCTGGCTGGCCAGCGGCCTGATGTGGTTCGCACCCTACTGGCTCGCCTGGCTGCATATAACCGCACAGCCATCCCGGTGCGCTACCCGGCTGAGAACCCCCGGGCTCATCCTGAATTTAATGGGGGTGCTTGGGGGCCCTGGGCCAGTGATGAGGAAGAAGAGGAAGAGGAGGAAGAGGAAGAGAGGGCTCGAAGCTTCTCCTGGGGTCGTCGCAAGAAAAAGTGCAAGATTTGCAAACTTCGATCCTTTTTCCGTAAACTCAACACCAGGCTGATGTCCCAGCGGATCTGACGGTGGGGAGGGAGGAAACCATCCTCTGGATGTTCTTCCCCACTCCGGCTTGGCCCTGCTCTTTCTCAGGGAGAAGCCCGTCACGTCTCCATCTACAGGGAATTGGAGAGTGTAGAGTCCCTTGGTTGAACTGGGCGGGGAACCTAGTTGGGGGTGGGTGGGAATAAACCAGACTGGGATATCTGTCTCGGTCCTGCCTCATAACTGACTTGCTCTGTGACCTCAGGTGACCCGCATGAGCTTTTGGCTTTGGTTCCGTCATCTGTAAAATGAGCTGTAATGACTTTGTGACTCTGTAGTGTGGCCCGGGAGTCTGGGGCCATGGTGGAGTTCCTGGCTGGCCTTGCCACCTGGCAACTCATTTAAGGCTTCTCCCTTAATTCGGGATCTTTATGGTGGTGTTTGGGTGAGGGGCCGCATGGGAGGGATCTCAAGGCCTGGCCCCCAGCGGAAGGAAGCATGGCAGTCTGGCTGCTTTCTACAGGGACTTCCTGAGCGCTGAGGGTGGAGGCGCAGGGATCAGGGCGGGGGCGTTGAACCTGGGTCTTCACATGGCCTGGGTCAGTCCTCAAGTCAGACTGGTGTCGGGGGCTGTGGTGCAAAGCTCTTCTTCCTACCCCTCCAGTACCCAGAGAAATTGGCTGGGCCATTAACCACTGCAGCACCAAGGGTGGTGGAAACAGCTGTGAAGAGCCCCCAAACCAGTACCCAGGACACCTGGGTTCTCCTCTGACCTTGGGCACAGTTCTTCCCCTTTAGGCCTTGATTTCCCCACCTGCAAGTGGGGATGCTAGCCCTGGCTCTGCCTCCCTCACGAGGCTGGGGAAGACTGGCCAAAGCGAGCTTGTGGAGGAGCTTGTGAACCTGATTAAAGTGCCGCGATGTGGAAGCGAGGGCTGCAGTGCTAGCTGACTGTGAGCACCTGTGGGTGTGCGCAGGTGTGTCCTGGGGGCAGGTGTGAGCTCACAGTTGGCCGAGTGAACAGGAGAGGAGGTGGACAGCCCGGCTAGGAGGTAGAAGGGATGGGAGTCCTGCCGCAGACTCACTGTGTGACCTCAGGCAAATCTCTGACCCTCTCTGGGCCTCAATATTCCACTCTGTTCAGTGGATGAGCTAAGAGCATTTGACCATTCTGGGCTAGTGTGCATGTGTGTGTGCACATGTGTGTGTCTCTGTGTATGTGTGTGTGTGTGTTGGGGTAGGGGGCAGGCTGAGTGGTGGAGAGGCCACGGCGGTTGCAAAGCCTGCCTGCCGCCTAGCGCGCCTCCATCCGCACACTGCGTTCTGCATATCTCCCTTCAGGTTCCAGTCGGCGCAGTGTGTGTAGGCGAAAGCCCTGCTGTGAATTTTGAAAATAGTTATTTTTGTCACTGGCAAAGGAGGCCTGTTAGGACTCATCAGCTTGTGGATGAGCAGGATGGGTGGGGTGGGTGCGGTGTGTGTGGGGGTTCAGGTACTGGTTACAGAGCTACATCCCCACCGCAGAGGTGGCCAAGTCCAGGAGTGAGGGTCTGGCCTGAGGCTGCTGGGTGAAGGTGACCATTCACGTGATAGGCCCCTTCCTCCTGGCCCTGTTCTTTTTACCCCTTATCACCTCCCCCAACTAGAATCCTTCCCTGCCTCCATGATGTTGATGCCTGGCTATGGTGGGCAGGACCCAGGACAGGCAGAGGCCTCTGGATTCCAGTGAATTTCAGTCTGCTCGGGAGGGAGACTCTGAAGAAGTCACCTGCTAAGGCAGTGGCCCAGGCCTGACACACCCTGGGAGATGAGCTGTCCATGGCTCGCCCACTCCTCAGGGTACTCCAGCTCTGCTGGGTGCTTGTCCCAGCTGTGTGGGCGGGGCCTTTCCAGGGTGGCATGGAGCCAGGGCTTCCCTGCCACTCCAGGCTTGCACGAGTTGTGTGGAGGCCTCTCCTGTGCCTGCTGAGTCAGCCCTGCCCGAGGCCTACCCTCCAGCTTCAGTCCCCACCTTTTTCCCGCAGCCCCTGCCCTTTGGGGTCACAAGTGCAGAACCATGAATGGCCCTTTCTGCTGTCCCCTAATCACTGAGGCTTACTCCCCCTGTCACCAACCTAAACCAAGAAAGGCTTACTCCCCCTGTCACCAACCTAAACCAAGACCAGCTGAGGAGGGGCTGGCACCTGTTCCTGGTGCCCTAAGAAGGAGGCTTGGTCCCAGGGTCCCAGGTCTCGGTCCAGTCTCAAATCCAGTCCAGAAGTTGGCTGGCTCAACCTAGCACCCAGCAAACAGCCCGCTGGCCCCACGCAAGCTTGAGCCTGCAACCTGGTCTAGGGAAGCTGGCGGCTGGCCTAGGCCTGAGATTGGTGGAGTCTTGGGTGCCCCAGAGCATTCAAGCACTACGACGACAGGCTCAGCCTGTTGCGACTTCTGCTCTTCCCAGCAATTAGCATGGCTCCCACCAGCCCCCTCCCATCTCCTGTGGCCCGAGTTTCCTCTAGCCGGGGCATCTGGATCTGGACTCTGCCAGGCTGCCAATTGGCACTGCCAGGCAGGTGCCTGTGCCATTTGAGCACCTGTGCAGGTGGGGAGGGAAGGGAAGGCAGATCAGAGACAGCTCTGGCCCCTCAGGCCACAGATCTGGGGAAATGGAGCCCAGAGATGCCTGGTGAGACCCCCTGTCTCTCCCTTGGCTGCACCAGATGGCAGCTGATCTGCCAGCTATAGAGGCCAGAGCCAGAGGGCAGCCTGTCTAAGCTGGACCCTCCCAGTGGGGCCGTGGGCTCTGGTGACCCATCTCCCAGGGACCAAGAGATAGCGCCTCACCTGGGAGGGCTGGTGCTCTGGGCTCCATCTTTCTCAGGAGAAAGTGGAGGTTCCACTGGGGAAACCTCCTGCAAGCTCTTCCGGGACTCGAACTCAGGCCCTCTAACTGCAGGGCGTGCTGTGTGGCCCTTGGCCCAGGAGCCACTGTCCTCTGTCTCATGGATGGCTGCTTCACTCTCCCCTGCACAGAGTGCCTTCTGTGTGGGGAGACCTCAGGGATGGTGCTGCTCCCTGACCCGTGACTTCCCCCACTTCTTCATGTAGGCCTAGCCTTACTGCAGTGAATGAATCCAATCACCCTTCACCCAGACCCTCAGCAGGACCATTTCTCTCTTGGCCCACTTTCTACCATTCTGCCCCCCACGCTCACGGCCCTTAGTGGAACAGGCCCGTGGGGACCCTTTGGGTGGCACGCTTTCTGTGGTGCCTACCCAGGCCCTGCAGGACCCCGAGGCATTCAGGCATATGTGTGTGAGCGCCTGTGTGGGCTATGGAAGGTGGCATTTGAACCAGCTGTCACAATGCCACTGGGGCTACAATCACCCACCGTGGAACCCAGCCCTGCTCTCCTTTTGTCCTTTCTGTCTCTGTGAGGCACTGCCTGTGTTCACATGCCAATCCCTATTCTGGCATGCCAGGGCTGGGTTCAGCAACCTCTGGGCCCCCATCCCTGGCCACCAGCCCATAGCATGCAGGTCTGCTCTCGAGCGCCACACGCATGTTGCAGATGGGGGCACACGTGCTGCCTCTTGTGCCTGCCTTGGCCCTGGGGAGTGGGGAGTTTGGCAGGAACAATGCCCCTGATGCAATCATCGGCTCATTCTCTCAGCGCCACAGAGGCACGGCTGGCTCTTCAGTGCCCGCCACCAGCGGGCACAGCTGCTAGCTTCTCGGGCTCAGGGGAGGCGTTGAATTAGCAGTCGTGCCTTCTCAGCAGAGTGGCTGTTACCCTCAGGATGGGGTGATGCCCGTCCTAGGCAGTGCCCACACCCCTGAGCTAGGCTCTGGAGGCCTCAGAATCTCAGAAGGGCATGTCTGTGTGCTCATGTATAAGACTTTCAGAGGGGACTCTTCCTCTTCTCCCTCCTTTTCCTCCCTCTTCTGCCTCTCCAGCCATCTCTCCACCACCGGGGTCCTACAGCCGGTGACTTGCCCTTCCCCCAGGACTACATGCACAGTGCAGGCCAGCAGGGGAGGGAAAGAAGAGTGGCAGAGAGGGAGATGGAAACCAGAAAGGAAGTCAAGAGGATGAGAAGGACAGAGAACCGAGAAGGAAAGATGCGAGGAAGGGAAGAGGAAAGTGAGGGGGAGGGGAAGGCAAGAGGAGAAAAGAAAGGAGAGTTGAGGCCGGGCGCGGTGGCTCACACCTGTAATTCCAGCACTTTGGGAGGCCCGGGTGGGTGGATCACAAGGTCAAGAGATCAAGACCGTCCTGGCCAACATGGTGAAACCCCATTTCTGCTAAAAATACGAAAATTAGCTGGACGTGGTGATGCCTAACTGTAGTCCCAGCTACTCGAGAGGCTGAGGCATGGGAATCTCTTGAACCCGGGAGGTGGAAGCTGCAGTGAGCCCATATCATGCCACTGCACTCCAGCCTGGTAACAGAGCAAGACTTTGTCTCAAAAAAAAAAAAAAAAAAATTAAAAATAAAAAAGGAGAGTTGAAAGGAGAGATGTGGAAGTAGGGAAGAAAGAGAAGTGACAGGAGCAGGGCTGTGCTGGCCCTGCTCCCAGTGGCCACAGAGGCCGCCCCCATGGTCCCCATCACAGACACAGAGAGAGGTGGCCATCTTCCTGCCTGCATTCCGTCACACCCTCCTCTGGGGGACCTGATGCCAGGGCCTTCCCCACATACTCTGCTCACTTCTGAGCATGCTCCATTCCATCAGGGGGAATGGGCAGAGGAAACAGGTCAGGCCAGCACCCATGCAGGACTGTCCCAGTTCAGAACTTTACACTTTCATTAATACAGCCTCATAGTCTCACAGCATGGTTGCTTTTTTGTTTTCCTGGTGAATTTTTAAAGCAGCATCATCGTTCCTTCGGCACCCGATGAGCTGGAGAGCCTTGTGATTCCTTTCCTTCTAGCTCTAGTCCTTTGTTCTATGGAAATTGCTGCAAACTAGGCTTAGACAAGGTGATCTCCAAACCATGAGCTAAACTCCAGTGCGGACTCAGGGAACAGTGCCCTGGAGAGCGGGGACTCAAGATGATGGTGTGTGCTTCTGTGATTCAGGGAGAGGGGTGTGAGGAGAGAGGACTTTTGAGTTTCTTGATAACAATTTCCCATTTGTTGAGCATGTATGGTATCAGCCACTGTGCTTGTCTTATTGAATCCACAGAACAGCCTGGAGGTAGGGAATATTATTGACCCAATTATGCAGATGAAGACACAGAGAAACAGAGGTTCGGATGTTCATCCAAAATCACACAGCCTGTAAGTCACGGAGTCACCCTAACTACTAAGCAACACTGCCTCACCTGTCCCTGTGCGATGGCAGGTGACCTCAGTGGTCACTACGGGCTCTTCCAGCACTTTCTCGTGTGGAAGCCATCCCCTCCTGGGGAACAGGCTAGAGGGTCTGGGGCAGGAGTGGCAGTGCAGCCCTCCCCTACCTCCCCACGGAGGCCTGTAGCTTAGTGTTCTGTGCCCTGCCTGCTGCCCACTGGCTGTGCAGCCCCCGGGCACAGGCCTCTCCTCTCTGCCTCTGAATTGCAACGTTGGCGGCAGAAGCGGGAAGCATATTGTGCGCAGAAACAAAGCTGAGTGGTTTTCCCTTTTTCTGAAGGTGGTAATGGTGCAATTAGTGGCTAAGCCATTACCCCCCTCCTCCCTTGCTCGCTTCCCCTCTTCCCCTCTGCCGCCCTCCCTTTCCTTTCCTGGGATCAGTGGCTGAATGGGAGAGCTCGCCCATCATTCTCCCCCACCCCCCACTCCCAGGAGGAGGGGTGGAATGGAGGGGTTATCTGGGTGTCTCCAGGGGGCCCCTGGATGTAGGAAAGTGATTCAGGGACTTTGGGGGGTTAGAGAATCCCAAGAGGCAGGTAACATCTCCTGCAAGTGAGAGGACTAGCAAGGCGATGTGGAGGCTCAGAAGGGGTGGGCTACAATCGCTGAGGGTCTGGATGGCTGGATCCTTTTCTCCAACCCATGTGCACCGGGGGCAGGTGCCGGCATGAAGCCTCAGCCCACCAAGCTGTGAAACGAGCCAAGGCGCCCCCTTTCCTGAGTGCAGAGGGGAAGGGGTAGGCAGGGTCTGAGATTCCAACTCCAAGCTATAGTGGTGGGGTGCTCATGGGCCTGCTTTAACCCTTCATTTTCCTACTCTAGAACCTAGAAAGAGGCCTCCTGTTTATATAGTTCTCAAAGGCCTTTACAGCCCTTAGCGCATTCCATCTCCATGGCCTTCCTCTGCAGGGCATCTTCATTCCTCTGTTGTGTAGAAAAGGAGGTAGAGGCTGAGAGAGGACAAGTGATTTGCCCATGATCACATAGCTAATAAATGTCGAAGACTCAGAGCCCAAACTCAGATTAGGCTTAAATTCCTTAGGCTTAAATTCCAATCTCTTTTCTTTTTAACTCCAAGACCTTGAAGAAAGATCGTGTGACTGTAGGTATGGCTGATGCTCTGAAGAGCTGAAGTCAGCAGGGAAGGTGCCCACAACATTTGGGAATGAAGATTTCAGGGCAGGTCTCTGGCCAGTGGCCTGGCCCGGGTAAGCCACGCCATGCTCACCTCCCTACAGCTGCCTCTCACCTCTTTCACCTTGAGTGGAAACACAAGCAGAAACTGGGACATGAGCCCCAGGAGACCAGATCTCCATGGTCCCCTTGGGGGCATGGGGTGGGAGAGAGGTTGTAGAGGAGGGCTCAGGAGGGGAGCAACTGTCACAGCTGTGAGAGGTGGGGGTGAGCAGGGCTCAGGGACAGAGAGGCAGTGTTGCTTAGTAGCAACATTCAGGGCTGCTCCCTCCAGAATCCTGGGGTGTCCTCTGCACTTCTCCCCCAGCTAGAGTGCTAGTGTGATAGATACGGTGGTAGAAGAGCTGAGAGAGCAGAAGCATAGCAAGAAAGACAGAGGCAGAAGCCAAAAAAAAAAAAAAAAAAAATACAGAGAGCAACAGGGAGACAGTTACAGAGACTACAGTGATCCGCAGAGGGAGAGCCATCCCCGTGAATTAGCCAACGTTTCCCTGTAAACCTTAGAACCCAGCTGTTGCCAGGGCAACGGGGCAATACCTGTCTCTCCAGAGATGAAGTTGCCAGGGTAACTGCATCCTGTCATTCTTTCCTGGGGACCATCCGGAATGCGGCACCCACTGGCCGTTACCATGGCAACTGCCTTTTTGCCCCACTTAATCCTATCCCGTCTGCTACAAGGGCCCCACAGTTGGAGGTGGGGGAGGTGGGAAGAGAAAAGATCACTTGTGGATGAAGTTTGTTCTATTCCACCTCCTCCAGCCCCTCCTTGGGTCCATCACCCCAGGGGTGCTGGGTCCGTCCACCCCCAGGTCCACACAGGCTTGCAGTATTGTGTGCGGTATGGCCAGGGCGTCCGAGAGCAGGTTTCGCAGTGGAAGGCAGGCAGGTGTTGGGGAGGCAGTTACCGGGGCAACGGGAACAGGGCGTTTCGGAGGTGGTTGCCATGGGGACCTGGATGCTGACGAAGGCTCGCGAGGCTGTGAGCAGCCACAGTGCCCTGCTCAGAAGCCCCGGGCTCGTCAGTCAAGCCGGTTCTCTGTTTGCACTTGGCAGCACGGGCAGGCAAGTGGCCCCTAGGTCCGGGAGCAGAGCAGCAGCGCCCCAGTCCTGGTCCCCCAGTCCCAAGCCTTGCCTGCCTGCCCAGCGCCAGGATGGCCACCATCACCTGCACCCGCTTCACGGAAGAGTACCAGCTCTTCGAGGAATTGGGCAAGTGAGTTGTGCCTCAGGGAGTTCTGGAGGGCATGGTGGGGGGGAGGTCAGTATCTTGAGTGAGGTGTGTGTGCCTGCCGTGCTTGGGGAGCATTCCTGTGTGTACAGATGAAGGCAGACTACATGAGTTTGGGGGTACCTGCCTGTGCACAGAGCGTCCAGAGTCGGGCGTGGGCATGTTTGTTGGTGCATAGATGTGCCAAGCTAGCCAGGCGAGTGTGTATGTAGGGATGAGGGGTTGACAGTGTATGCCAGTACACACACACACACATACACACACACATGCACACAAGTACGCACAACCTGGATACACACATATTCTTAGAGACTCAGGGTTAAAAAGGGATTTTCCTAGTCAGCTGGGTTCAAAGCTGGATTCCTTCTCCAGTTTTGCTTGAGGTGGCCATTTGGCTTCCACTTAGATACCTCCAGTGGCAGAGAATTCACCAGCACCCGGTAGTTCTTCCTGACTTTAGACACCTACAGTGACTGTACAGAGTGGCCAACTTCTCACTCCCTCCCCACCTCCCACTTCTCAGCGCCTGCCAGGAGTGAGGGCATCAGTACAGTAGGGGTTAATATCTGAGCCCGACAGGCTTCCTGGGTGTTGGGAGGTGGGGAGGGGCAATCAGGCAAGCTGTAGCGGGGGCAACGCTGTTTCAGGGGCTGGGGTATGAAGGGTGCAGCGGCTCTGGATCTTTGGCAAAGTTGCCCAGCCCAGAGCTCATTTTCTGTCCTGACGACTGCTGTGGAGAGAAGGGAGGGAGTGGAGGAAACAGGGGAGCCTCTTGTGGGTGGCCTGGTAGGCTGTGGAGTGGCAGGGAAGGGTTCCTGGATGTCCCAGTTGGGTTTCTGGAGGATCCTGGGACGGGCCAAGGGTTGAGTGCATTTTGGAGGCAGAGTTTGCCTTGTGGG
Source organism: Saimiri boliviensis (assembly GCF_048565385.1). NCBI lineage: Eukaryota > Metazoa > Chordata > Mammalia > Primates > Cebidae > Saimiri > Saimiri boliviensis. Next base: position 159,935,250 of record NC_133449.1, read on the forward strand.
CAAAGAAACACCAATGCCCTGTAGGTTTCTGCTGTGGCAGCAGGAGCACAGGGGCCCTGGAGACAGGTGTGTGCTGGTGTGAGTTCTGAATGTGTTTGCACCAGTGTGCATTTTGAGGAGTGATGTGTGTTGCTGTAAAAGGACTTTTGAGGGCAATTGATTGTGACACTGGGGTACACTTGTGTGGCCTGAAAGGGTGTGCAAGCATTCATGCATGTGCACCAGGAAGAGGTGCTTCATGTGTAAGGCCTGAAAATGCAAGTGTGCCTGGAAAGGGTGCATATGTCCTGTGAGTATCACAGGAGTGCTGTTGGTTGGGTCGAATGAGAGCAAGGGCGTGGACATGACTCATTATATGTGCACATGTATGGCAGGTTAGAGCTGTGTGCACATAGGAAGCCACATGTATATGAGGTCTGGGGGTGTGTGAGGATGCTCGTGTGAGATGTGGACACAATGGTGTTCCTATGAGGTCTTGGCATGCACATCTTTGAAAGCTGGGGTCATGCACACAGGAAGATGCACGGGTGTGCACACACATGTGTGTGCATGTGTGAGGCCTGGGCTCACAAGCTTGTGTGGGAGTATGGGTGTTACAGGCATGTGTGAGCTCATGCTGGTGTCTGCATATGTGTAGGAAGGAGGTGGCCCTGTGACTGTATACAAGAAGGCTGCTTGCACGCACACACACACACACACACCCCCCCACACCCAGGATATCCTACAGGCATATACCGCCTCCCATGAGCACACATACCCATGTGTAGGTGTGTGTTCACTCTTACCTGCAGACTTTCTGCTTTTCTGAATGTGCTTTTATTGGGGTAGGGGCAGAAACAAAATGTTTGGGGCTTCTCTAGAGGACTGAGGCTGTCTACAAACTTGTGCAGGGACCCCTCTCCAGGTGTTTTCCAGTGCGCGCCTAGAATCCAAGAATTCCCTGATTAGCGACGAAGCTGCCTTTCAGGGAGTGACCAAGACTGGGTTCCGGCAGGACTGCGTCATGAGTACAGTGAGATAGAGTTGAGATGTGACTCAAGCACTCAAAGTGAAAATAAAAGTGATGTTTTGCCCCGAGAGGAGATGGATATCATTAAGACTGGGTTTTGTGGGGACAACTTGGCAAAGAGACCCTTCATGAGACTTCACAAGGAATTTCAGGGGCAAGGGAGCCCTGGTGTGGCCATGGCAGGACAACCGAGGTAAAAGGCATGGCTAGGCCTTCTTTAATCAATTTCAGGCTTCTTTCTTCCAGAACCATCAGTGCTCTTAACCTTTTTTAGGTCACATATTCCTCCAGGAATCTGATGAAAGTCTAAATCTACGTTTCCCAGAAAAACGCACAAAGCTACGAAATGTTGCATGCAATGTCAGTAGCTTGCAGGACATCGGGAAGGCTGTGTATGAGCCAAAGGTTGCGGAAGCTTGTATTGGAGAAAAGGGGATGAAGCGGCCTGGTTCCACACCTCTGATGTCTGTGTTAAAAAGGCCAGAGCACATCACTGAGGAGCCTGGGGCTCCTGCTCTGCACAGCAGCTTCAGTCTGAGCATCCAGTGGTGCAGGGAGGGGCAGTGCCCTGTATGGCCATTAAAGACACAGGCTCTGTCCCTCACCACCCATAGCTCTGTGACACCGGGCAGGCTGTGCTACCTCTTCCCCTCCACTTGTAGTCTAGAGATAAAAGGAGCTGTGAGGATTCCATGAGATGGTGTATGTAGAGACACAGCCTTGAGCCTGGTGCATGATGGGCCCCCAGGGCCGATTGCTA